>NC_134486.1:200395243-200762061 GCF_040206685.1 Ascaphus truei | reverse complement strand
TCTTCTTCTGTTTGTGTCTGTTCGGGTCCTCCGACCTGGGGCCAAGGGCTCGATGAGCCCGGTCTATCTCCATGTCTCTGGGTTCCACATCACCGCACAGGGAGGAGAAAAGTTCCCGAAGGTATGGCCGGATGAGATCAGGGGAGAACAGCCTCAGGTACGTTGCGGATCCGCAAGTTCTGTCTTCTGTCCCTGTTCTCCTGGTCTTCTATCGCGTCTTTTAGGCCCGTCACTTCTCCCCCAGCAGAAATACTTCGTCTTCGGCCTCCATTAGCCTCTGGAGCGTCTCTCTCTGTTTTGTCTCGAGCTCGGTGGTTCTCTCGGTGAGGCCTGAGATCTCCTCCTTGAGCTCCGTGACGGCTGTCTTGAGATCCTGTTGCAGTGAGGAATGAAGTTTGTTGTGGAGGGATGTCATAAAATCCTCAAGGTATTCTTTTGTTATTACCTCTCCACGGTTGTGGCGGTCGCTTGCAGAGGTGGGGGAGCCGTGTGCGTTAGCGCCGTCTTGGTTGTCGGGCATTGCGCCTGGGCTTTTCTGCGTCGGCGGAAAGTATTTAGTTACCGCCGGAGTTGAGGCTTTTTTCTGTCGTGACTGCATTGTCGCGGTGTTCCCCCTTCTAGGTATGTTTGCTTGGAGCCGTAAGGTTAGAGGAAAGGTGGTGGTCCAGGGGGGGCGAGACGTAAGGGCGGTGCAGGCACCTGGGGGTCCTTATGGGGGGGTGAGACAGAGTTATTTATTTATTTGTTTATTCTGTGGTGTTGTGTCAGGGCAGCTGCATTGGTGTGAGACTCAGTGCTTTTGGTAGCAGTGGGAATTCTTCCCTAGGCAGGTACTCTGTTATTACTGCACTTTATGGGGTGCTGGTACCTCCGTGTGGGGCCCCTTTAAGATGGCCGCCTCTCCCTCTCAGCCACTATACCAGCGCTCACCTCCTCCCAGCGCTCCCCCCCCCTCACAGCTCCTCCGATCCTGGCTTTATTTATTTATTTATTTGCTTACCGCTCGCGCCGCGGGAGGCTGGTGCGAGCGTCTCTTTCACTGCAGGAGCAGGGGGAGTTCCGTCCCCCCTCTGCCGCCGATTCCCCGGCCTCAGACCTCACGGGGAGGGGGGGAAAGGCGGTGGGGGGAGGGCGGGGCAAGGGGGTTGGAAAGAGGGAAGGATAGGTGTTCCTTAGTGGGGTAGGGATGGCCTGTGATCATCAAGTGGAACAGTTGATCTTCTGCATAGATATACGTTCAGGTAACGCAAACAGTGGTTTCCCAGCATGGCTGACCAGTTATAACAACGAGTCCCTCTGGAGAAACGTTATATAACATTTTTTTTTTTTATTTTTTTTTAACTCTAACAAGCATAAACCATAATAAACACACAACTATCTTATACAGTGCCTATTCCGAAGGGCTAATTTGCTGACAGAGGAGGGCTGTCTGCAGGTCTCTTAGCCGACCTCTTGTTTGTGGCTCCTGTCTGCATCATGTCGTTTCTGGTAGTGCCTTTATTGCGGGGTGGGACTGCCTTTATATGTCAGCTTTTACTTTTGGGCCTAGCGGTGGGGAGATTGTGCCGAGCTTGCATATTTCCGCGCCTGGGGGCATGCGTGGAGCGGGGGAGGAGGGGGGGGGCAGCGGTGCATCAAGTTGTGTTATTTACCAAAGTGCCCGCGTGTCCGCCGTTTTATCTCGTTAGCTGCTAGTGGGGTAGGCGGGCGCCAGTAGGATTTATGGTCGTGGGGGGTGGAGGTGGGTGCCCAGGCGGGCGCATTGTTGTTGCATGGAGGGGGGAGGGAAAGGCAAGGGCGGGGGGGATAGGGGGGGGGCGAGTGGGGCCAGGGGGGGCATCGGAGGGGCGCGCGGGGATGGGGGGGGAGAGGAGGCCGGTTCAAATTGGTCGCTCAGAGGATTTGCACTCTACAGTGCACACATATCATTTAACAGGGCTAATATTTACAGAGTACTTGAGCACTCATGCCTGATCTGCTTACTGCGAGACACATGGGGTAGGTGAGGGGAGGTGAAAGGGGGGGGGGAGTGGAGGGAAAGGGGGAGGGGAAAAGGGGGGGGGGAGAGGAGGGGGGGAGAGGAGGGGGGGAGAAGGGAGGGAGAGGGAGGGAGGGGAGGGGGAGGAAGAAGAGGGGGGGAGGAGGGAGAGGGGGGGGAGGGAGAGGGGGGAGGAGGGAGAGGGGGAGGAGGGGGGGGAGAGGGGGGAGGGGGAAGGGGAGGGGGAGAGGGCACGAGGGGGTCATGTACGCTTCTATGGATATGGATGATCGACAGTCTTTCTGCATGGCCCATAGAGTCTAGCCCCCTTCCAGATCCCCTCCCACCCCCCCCCCCACAGACCATCTTCAGGAAATGGAATGGCTCTCTGCAGCTGGCGCCGCAGCGTCCTCCCGCCGATTCTGCACAAGAGAGTGGATCCCCCTCGGATCACTAACCCGTCCCCCTCCCACCCCCCCACACCCCCACCGAAAAGCTGCAGTCGATGTCTCCCCTCCCCGGCTCCGCTCCCTGGTCCGCTCGTGCAGGTCTTCTATGGTGGTGCAGGTGGGTCTCCAATGAGACCTGGGTACTGGGTGCGTTGTTGAGGTGCACTCAGCGGAGTGGCCGAGTTTGGCAATGGTTCCGTTTCCCCTCAGCCCCTCAGGGGCGTGTTGTTTTTCGAGTGATCTCTCTCCATGATGCAGGTGGGCCGTCTGCGCAGGCGGTGATTTTGTCGCATCGTTCAGGAGCACTCAACGGAGTGAACGGCCGCTAGCCGGTGTATTTGCGTCTCCTCTTCAGTGGTCACTGTTGGCAGTTGTATCCGCTCAGTGCTGGGACAGGTCTGCGGCAACGGCCAACAGGGAGTAAGGAGGATAGTTTGTGTATTCCTTTACTTTCTTTTTGCCTGCGCTTGGGTTGGAGCAGCGCACTGCGGGAGGGACGGTTGGGCCCGTCTTCCTCTACAGCGTCTCGGTTCACTAATCCCCAGGAAGGCGGGGGAGTGAGGCCTAGTGCTCTCGCGAATGCCTCCATCTCCTCCGGGCGCCTCAAGGTTAAAAATTTCCCATTCTTGCTGGCCGTTAGTCTAAATGGAAATCCCCACCTGTAGCGGACGCCACTTTCTCGCAGGAGCAGCGTTAAAGGTTTGATTTCCTTTCGCCTGTTAACAGTGGTTCTGGACAGGTCGCTGTAGACTTGTATTCTTTCCTCTTGGAAGATAATGTCTCCTTTTTCTCGGCAAGCTGTCAGGATTCGTTCCTTGGTGGTGTAGCTGTGGAATTTTACAATCAGGTCTCTTCTTCTGTTTGTGTCTGTTCGGGTCCTCCGACCTGGGGCCAAGGGCTCGATGAGCCCGGTCTATCTCCATGTCTCTGGGTTCCACATCACCGCACAGGGAGGAGAAAAGTTCCCGAAGGTATGGCCAGATGAGATCAGGGAGAACAGCCTCAGGTACGTTGCGGATCCGCAAGTTCTGTCTTCTGTCCCTGTTCTCCTGGTCTTCTATCGTGTCTTTTAGGCCCGTCACTTCTTCCCCCAGCAGAAGAGGCTGGTGCGAGCGTCTCTTTCACTGCAGGAGCAGGGGAGCTCCGTCCCCCTCTGCCGCCGATTCCCCAGCCTCAGACCTCACGGGGCTCACAGCGCTTCGCTGTCCCTTCTTCCCGTCGGGCCCGCGCCTCACAGGAGGGTCTCCCCAAGCTGCCCATCGGATCGCCCGAATCAGGCTGTCAGGGGCTCTGCAGTGCGCCAGAGCTGGGTCCGGAAAGGTCAGGGGGAAAATGTTTATTCTTGTGATTATGCTCCGGGGTCCACGGGACTCTCTCAGAATGCGGCCATGTCGCGTGACGTCACCGGAAGCCCCCCGTCAAAAACACTTTTATCCATAAAATCCATATCCTTACGTAAGGAATCAATTAAAGATGAAGTTTCAATTAAAGGTGCCTCATCATTAACAATAATGTTCTGTTATGGTATATTTGTATTTTTTTGTTTTGGTTCCTACCAGACTTCATGTGCCTCTTTGGTGTATTATTTTCCATCGTTGTGTCACACAGCAATTTATTATATGATTTGTGTGGGTCTGTCTTGTGTGTTTTTTATACTCTTTTCTAATAAAGTCCATTTTTTCCATTTTTTCATTATACATTGTTTGAGTGCACCTTTTTGACCCTTCACTTTCTTTTTCTTTGTGTAATATATATATATATATATATATATATATATATATATATATATACACATATATATGTATATATATATATATATATATATATATATACATATAATATATATATATATATATATATATATATATATATATATATATATATATATATATATACACACACACACACACACCAACAACCCCTATACCTCCCTAACATACAATACTTATATGTTTTTTTTTGGATCCACAGCAATGATACTATAAACTGGCCGTGGGCCTCGGGTGTTCCCCGCAGGTGTCCCCGCTTACCTGCAGTACCCATTCTGTGCCCCCAAAAAAATATTAAAAAACACATAAATACATTTCAATAAATACACCCCCCCCCCCCACCCGCCCTCTAACACATACAGTAATAGTAGTGGTCAAAATAACTATTATCCACATATGGATATTAGTGCATTTGTCCATTTAAAATACATTAATCCCAATAAATAAAATGAATACATCTTGCACTCACCCTTGTTCGGCAGCCACGATGAAGGCAATCCTCATCTTTATCACCGTCCATGCCCTACGGTGCTGAAAAACAAACACAAGCATAAAAAGAGCCAATGTAATGTCCCCTAACCCCTTAATCACCGTAGTGGTCGTTAACCGCGACCGTCATTAAGGGGTTAACCCACACTCACCCACCACTACCCACCCCCATGAGGCCTAACCACCCTCAACCCTACCCATCGGGAGGCCTCCCTTGGAGACAATACCCCCTACTCCCAATACCCACATTCAAAACAATACACAGACCCACAATAAAGTTAAGAATAATTAATAAACAATACATGCCCCCCCATAAATAAATGATTTATTCTTTTACATACAGGGTTAATACCCTAGGCCCACGGGAGTCCCCGGTGGCCCTGACGGGTGTCTGTAAGCCTCACAGTAGCCCAGCACAAGGTTTCAAACAGGGTCTGGAGGCCTACGGGTGGTCCCCGTCAGGCGCCCTGGTCCACCAGGTGTCTCCGTGTGTCACCTTGGGCCCCAAATGGGGTCTCCATGGGTAGGCCCGTGGGTGTCTTGGGGGCCCCGGGTCAGCCCCACATTTGTGTCTGAAGGTCCTCGGGTAGTTCCCACAGGGGTCTGGGGGCCCTCGGGTGGTCCCTATGGGTCCGTTGTGCCCCAACACATGTGGGGGCCACTATTTCATCCCCGCAGGTATCCCCTGTGGACATGCCAGCCTGGTACCCGTGGAAAGTCTGAGGCGGCCTCAGATGGTCTTTAGAGTTCCCCGCATCCATAAGGAACAACCCTGTATGTAAAAAAAAATAAACCTGTCCTATACATTTAAATACATAAATACCCCCCCCCCCCCCCCCACAGACACACACACACAAATACAGTACAGTAATAGGCAAAATAACTATTATCCAGATATGGATAATAGATTATGTGACCATTATCTATCGCCCATTTTATGATCAACACCTCAGCCACCTGCCTTTGCAGTCCGCTGAAAAGATGACCTTGTGGGGACTGAGCAAAGACGATTACCCCATCGACGGATAGTGGTGGTCAAGTTAGACATCCTCCAGCTGAACACTAACGAGTCGCATCCCATGTTGGTGGAAGCCCTGGTCTGCCTGGAGGGTCAAGAACACCCCCAGTGGCCCCATCATACTGGGCACAAATGCAGACATAGTAAGGTCGGTGATTCGCTCCTTCCTGCAAGAAGCCAATGAACTACCGTTGGCATCCCTGGACATAGCCCCTGGCCTATGGGAAGAATGTTATCGAGTGGCATATGAAGAAGAGTATGGCGATATCTCTAATCTAGAGCCAGGGTTACGGAAGATTCCGCCAGGGGGAGTACAGTGTGTGACGGCCCTGATCGCGTACCCCCAATGGTATGAACAGGATCGATATTTTTCGCTAGAGACCCCTTCCCGAGTCTGAACTCTATTGGGGATATCGTATGATACCTGAAGTACGAGAGTGGTCATCTAAAGTCCCCAGGAAGGTTAAGGTGACTATCCAAAACATGTCGCTTCATACGGTGACACTGGAATGAGGACAACGGCTGGGTAGAGTGTATCCGGTGGATCCTGTAGACGCTACAGCAACCGTCTATGCCGTCTGCGTGGGGAAGGAGACTGAGGACCTACAATTTGACTTTGGAGAGTCTCCCCTTGAAGAGGAATGGAAGGAGAGGCTACGTGATCAGTTGAGAGAGAGACGAGGAGTGTTTTCTACGAGCGAGATGGATGTGGGATGTAGTAGAAGCGCTCAGCACACCATCCGCCTGAATGACGAGACTCCGTTTAGAGAAAGGTCTCAGCGTATAGCACCTCGAGACATAGACGATGTGTGAGCTGTCTGGCGAGAAATGGAAACCGCCGGCATAGTGACCGAATCTCGAAGCCCTTATGCCTCGCCGATTGTGGTGGTCCGTAAGAAGAATGGGTCCGTGCGCTTGTGCGTGGACTATAGGACTCTGAATAAACGTACGGTGCCGGATCAATACACGCTACCCACGCATAGAAGAGATCCTCAGTGCACTGTCAGGAAGCCAGTGGTTTAGCGTGTTGGACCTTCGATCGGGGTATTACCAGGTTCCCATGAGCACAGCTGATCAGGAAAAGACGGCATTCGTCTGTCCGTTGGGCTTCTATCAATTCACCCCGGATGCCCCAAGGTATCTGTAGTGCTCCCGCTACCTTTCAATGACTTATGGAGAAGACGATTGGCGACATGTGTCCTCGTGAGTGTCTGGTATACGTAGATGACATAATTGTGTTCGGGGCCACCCTTGAAGAACACGAGACGCGACTGATGAAGGTGCTGGATAGATTGGGTCAAGAAGGATTGAAACTCTCCCTAGACAAGTGTCGTTTCTGTCGGACCTCGGTCACTTACGTGGGCCATATCGTATCGGCAGATGGAGTAGCCACTGATCCGGCCAAAGTAGAAGCGGTGGTGAATTGGCCGAGACCCGAGAATGTAATGAACCTGAGGTCCTTTCTCGGGTTCTTCGGGTATTATCGGCGGTTTGTAGAGGGATATTCAAAGTAAGCGGCCGTGCTGAACAACTTGCTGAAAGTATATCCAGAAGAACCCAAACAGAAGAAGAATACTCTGAGAACCCCTTTCGGGGATCGGTGGACACCAGCATGTGAAGAAGCGTTTAATGCCTTAAAAAGAGTTTAACGGAAGCTCCAGTCCTGGCTTATGCTGACCCTGAGAAGCCTTACATCCTGCACGTAGATGCCAGCCTTAACGGATTGGGAGCGGTACTACATCTGAAGTATCCTACTGGGCTGCGACCGGTGGCCTATGCAAGTAGAAGTCTGACCCCCGCGAAAAGAATTATCCTGTCCACAAGTTGGAGTTTCTTGCTCTCAAATGGGCTATATCTGAAAAGCTACATGACTAGCTCTACGGAGTTACCTTCGAAGTCAGAACGGATAACAACCCGCTGACCTATGTTCAAACAACCGCCAAATTAGATGCGACCTGGTCATAGATGGATGGCCACCCTGGCCAATTACCGTTTTTCTCTAAGATACAAACCCGGACCTCTAAATATAGGTGCCGATGCTCTCTCTAGAAGATCGGGATTGGGCGAGATTTCAGAGGACGGGCCTTGGGAAGAAATCCCGGGACCAGGAATGAGAGCCATGTGTTCCACAGCGGCTATTATAAATAATCAAGTGGCATTCTCAGAGCTAAGGGTCGTGGATACTTTAGGGTGTCGACCGCAAGGCCTTCCAAAAGCTTACTGTCATCCTGATGGCATGGGTCTAACTCAAAACGTTATCCTCACTTGGCAGGAATTGGTAAAAGCACAGACATGTGATCCTGCGGCTGCGGCTGTCTGAGAAGCGCTACGCCACAATGATCCCTCCTTAGTGAAACGAGCTCCTTCCAATGAGGTAGGCCTTCTCATGCGAGAATGGGACAAATTCGAGATTGATAACGGGCTACTCTACCGGGTTGTTCAATTTCACAATCATTCAGATCGTCAACAACTCTTCGTACCCCGGCGACTGCAAGGCCTAGTTTTAAGATCACTACATGATGATCATGGACATTTGGGGGTGGATAAGACTCTGGGTTTAGTATGAGACAGGTTTTTCTGGCCAAAAATGAGAGAGTCCATTGAGCAACATTCCTGAAAATGTTTACGATGCATTCATAGGAAGACGCTGCCGACTCGTTCTGTCCCAATGGGCCATCTGAAGAGCTCTGGGCCTATGGATGTAGTATGTATGGACTTTCTGTGTATCGAGCCTGATTCAAAGGGTATAGGGAATGTACTAGTAGTGACAGATCATTACACGCGATACGCGCAAGCCTTTCCCACCAAAGATCAGAAAGCTACCACTGTGGCAAAAAGTGCTGTGGGAGAAATATTTCGTGCATTATGGCCTGCCCAACAGGATGCATTCGGATCAGGGATGAGACTTTGAGAGCAAGTTGATCAAAGAATTGTTGGCTCTGTTGAACATTCAGAAATCAAGGACTACTCCTTATCATCCTGAGGGAGATGCACTCCCGGAAAGATTTAATCGGATATTGTTAGATATGCTGGGCACACTGAAGGATTCCCAAAAGGGGGAGTAGAGCAAGCATGTGGAGGCTTTGGCACATGCCTACAATTGCACTCGGCACGAATCCACCGGCTACACACCATACTTTATGATGTTTGGACAAGAAGCCAGATTGCCAATTGACATTCGCATGC
This sequence comes from Ascaphus truei, assembly GCF_040206685.1. NCBI lineage: Eukaryota > Metazoa > Chordata > Amphibia > Anura > Ascaphidae > Ascaphus > Ascaphus truei. The sequence goes on along the minus strand of NC_134486.1, from coordinate 200,753,172 downwards.
GGGTATCTACCGATGGGGTAACAAATATGGCTCACTATAAATATGTACAAAGACTTCAGGACAGCCTACACCAGGCTTATCAGTTAACAGAAAGAGCTACCGCCAGACTGAACGCCAGTAACAAAAGGAGGTACGATCACAAAGTACGGTACAGAGAACTTCAACCGGGAGATGCCGTTCTGTTGCGCAACTTATGGATCCCTGGCAAGCACAAATTAGCCGATCGCTGGAGAGAGAGACCCTTCCACGTAGAATCCCAAATGACAGGTCTCCCTGTCTATCGCATACGTGATGTGAATGGCAGGATCAAGGTCTGGCACCGAAATCATCTGTTACCTATCCCGCAACTGGGAGAAGTTGAGCCAGAAACAGTAGTAGATGACAGTGAATCTGAAGAGTCTACCGGGAATTCAGAGACTACAGAGGAAATAATTCAAGGCCCTTTGGAGGGAACATCCAACAGAGATTTGTGGGCACCTCCCGAAGGAGCAACGGGTAATGGGCCTGCGGTTCAACCACCATCTGCAGAGAGTTCATCACGTAATCAATCGTTAGATCCTAACACCCCGAGTTTTGTGCCGCAAAGAGACAATGTTCAAATACAAAGAGACAATGCTCAAGTACAGAGAGACAAGGTTCAAATACAAAGAGACAACGCTCAAATACAGAGAGACAATGTTCAAGTACAGAGAGACTTTCCCCAAACTGATCCACCTGCTGCCAGAGAGTCAAGGCCTCAAGCCTACGATGATATCTCTCAAGATGAAGAAATTGAGACCGAAAATCGCAAAAGACAGCGAGTGAGACGCCCTCCCATTACAGTGGCGTATGATTCATTAGGGGTACCTCACTATGAGTCTCAGCAGCAAGCTAAAGCCAAGCTAGCCTCAGTTATAAATATGTTCACTGAATTGCGCAATTTGATCTAAAGATGATAAGTAAGATCGCATTTGGTTGTTGAAGTTTTTCATTATATAACCATGTTGTGCCATTTTCATTATATAACTTTTGTACATAGTTATATTGAGTTGTGTCCCAAGCGAGGACGTTGGGGTTTTTCACCAGGGGGAGGATGTAGCCAGTTTCCCCCTTCCTTTGTGGACCCCCCCCCTCCTTGTACTTACTGCCGTTCGCGGAGAGGTGTGGGGGCATGTTAGCGAGCAGCGCGCCATCGCAGGGATGCAGCTGGTTGCTGGGGATGCGCGTGGGCCGTTGCTAAGGCCGCGGTCACGTTGCGAAGGTCCCGGCGGCTCGAAGTGCAGGGCGTCGCCATCATTGCTTGGAAGAGTTGCGAATGCTCAGAAAGGAGCGTGCGAAACATAGCCTACCAGGGAAGGCTCTTTGAAGGGACTGCAAGTCCCATGAGCCTCTGCGCACCCCACGTGATGCCAGGGAGCCAATAGGGCTGGAGTATCTCCTTGCAAAGAGGGATTGATACATTTCGCGGGCTCTGAGCACGTTAGTCAGTCGGTGCCAGGAGCAGCTAGGGGAAGGAGGTAGGGTGCAGGAGTCAGTGACTCCCTGCACTAGGCCAGCAGCCCCCTAGGCCCCAGATAGCCCTGAGTCACTAATAGCTGAGTATTGTAGGGACAGGCCCCAGGTCAGGGACATTGCCCCTTACTATACAGAGTCAATAAGAGACACAGCAGACGCTGCGCATCCATCCAGAGGTTTGGGCTCATACCTCGGCTGCCGCTGCAGAGGCCTTCCGGGTGGGATCGCCCCGGATGGTGGTTCCAGTGTTCTTCTGTCATCGGATCCTTTGTGAAGCTCCGTTGCAGGCCCAAGCACTGGAGTGCTCGGCAGGTAACTCTTGTCAACAAGTGCACCAACGATCCTACTTATTATTGTTACGGGACTAGTGGCTGCGCAGTCACACATGTTTTCTCCCTTAACGGGTGCGGACATATTGTGTGGGGTTTATGGACATGGGGTGGGATCACCCGGTGTAGGTGGGACCGTCCTGCTAGACGCAGTATTCAGTGTCTCCTCTAGAGAGGGACACCTGTTGATTATTGATAAACTTTTCTATGCAGTAAAGCCAGTTCTGTTTTACCACTGTTTGCTCAATGTGATTGTTTCCTGTGAGGGCCTCCTCCCACTCCATTGGGATCCCTCCCAGGTGGAGACATTGCACCACGAGATCGTATTATATGCATGTTCCCCAGGCTCGTCAGCGGAGGCTTAGGTTCCTGAGAGCCACACAGGTTACATAGCACGGTAGTAGAGTCTGTATTCACAGGGAATACGCGTTACATATGTATATATACATATATATATATACATACTTATGATATATATATATATATATATATATATATATATATATATATATATATATATATATATATATATATATATATATATATATATATATATATATATACATGTAGAGGTATCAGTACCGTGTTAGCCGAGCTTTAATAATCAAAAAAAAAAAAAAAAATAGATGATACCGTTCTGTGGCTAACGAAATGCTTTTATTTGTGCGAGCTTTCGAGATACATTGATCTCTTCTTCCGGCGATGTTACAATGAATGAAGCAAAACGTAAACTTAAAAACAGTGTCTCTTGGAATGTTATCTGTGCTGTTCCTTCCCCCGTTGTCGATGTGTTTTATGGCTAGAGGTGTTAAATGGTTACTGAAAGCAAGTGAAGAAAGAGTGTGTATGTGTATCAGTGTGAATAAAAATGAATGGAGAGCCCACAGTATATACAGTGCTTTACACAAGGTGTGTGTGGAGTGGGACTGGATATAAATGGTGTGGGTGGGTGTGGAAATGTGAGCTGTCTCTCACACATACTAATACTCCTTGTTTTTCCATCCCTATACACCAATAGGGACCGCTAAGTATCCACACACACCTTTAGTTGTGCTACTAACTCTCACATTTCCACACCCACCCACACCATTTATATCCAGTCCCACTCCACACACACCTTGTGTAAAGCACTGTATATACTGTGGGCTCTCCATTCATTTTTATTCACACTGATACACATACACACTCTTTCTTCACTTGCTTTCAGTAACCATTTAACACCTCTTGCCATAAAACACATCCACACCGGGGGAAGGAACAGCACAGATAACATTCCAAGAGACACTGTTTTTAAGTTTACCTTTTGCTTCAATCATTGTAACATCGCCGGAAGAAGAGATCAGTGTATCGCGAAAGCTCGCACAAATAAAAGCATTTCGTTAGCCACAGAACGGTATCATCTTTTTTTTTTTTTTTTTTGATTATATATATATATATATATATACATACATACATACTGTACATACATATACATACATACATACATACATACATATATATATATATATATATATATATATATAGCAACTGTAAATATTACTGTATGTTCATTTGCATGTCTTAGACAGGTCTGCAACCCTGTCTTTCCCCATTGTCACCCAGCATACAGCACTTCCACTGCAGCAAGGGATTCTGGGAAATGACATGCAAATGAGCACTCAGTGCCACCTTTTGTCTCAAGCTCGTATTACACAAGCCAATCCTCAAGCCAATGCATGCTGTTTTAAACACAGCTTTTAAACAGAGGCTGGGATGAGATGCAAAGCCATTAGACCTACTCACATACATGTTTCAACCTTGATGAGTATCATCAGTGTGAGGCTGGTCTTAATGGCTAGCAGGTTTGAGACTAGACTAGGTAATCACCACTGTCATTAAGGTTATGGTGGGTAAAAAAAGTGACAAAAACCCTCCACAGTAAAGCATAAAGCAACTGTAAATATTACTGTATGTTCATTTGCATGTCTTAGACAGGTCTGCAACCCTATCTTTCCCCATTGTCACCCAGCATACAGCACTTCCAATGCAGCAAGGGATTCTGGGAAATGACATGCAAATGAGCACTCAGTGCCACCTTTTGTCTCAAGCTCGTATTACACAAGCCAATCCTCAAACCAATGCATGCTGTTTTAAACACAGCTTTTAAACAGAGGCTGGGATGAGATGCAAAGCCATTAGACCTACTCACATACATGTTTCAACCTTGATGGGTATCATCAGTGTGAGGCTGGTCTTAATGGCTAGCAGGTTTGAGACTAGACTAGGTAATCACCACTGTCATTAAGGTTATGGTGGGTAAAAAAGTGACAAAACCCCTCCACAGTAAAGCATAAAGCAACTGTAAATATTACTGTATATATTGTGATGTCCACACCACGTTGCAGTCTCTTTTATCCAGATCAAAGGCAGGAAAACGTAGTGTTGATGCACAGGACGGTTTATTTGCCAGGTACAAAGCAGGAACAGGGTTAACTTATAACATAAAACAGAAACAAAAACCTAACTCCTTTTCAGAGTTCTGACTAACACAGCTTAGTCCCTAACCTACAGTGGGGGAAACTAAGCTCTTTCCCCACTTTAGACACTGTACCTGCATCTTCCCTTTGCAGTATCTCACAGGGCTGTCTGTGTGTGTGCCTTCAGATCAGCACAGCAGCAGCACAGGAAGCTGTCTGTGCTGCCTTTTAACCTTGAAGCACATTAATTAGGGCTCAGGTGAGAGTGAAGGGAACACACCCTAGAAGGTGCTGGGTCCTATGTACCTCCCCTCAAACACCTTTTGCTTCAATATATCACTATATATATATATATATATATATATATATATATATATATATATATATATATATATATATATATATATATATATAGTGGTTGACAAATCACCAAAAAATCTACTCGCCACACAAAAAAATCTACTCGCCACCTAGTACCAAACGTGTGCTGCTTGGGCCAATATTTACTCGCCCGGGGGTTAAATCCACTCGCCCGGGGCGAGCAAATGTATAGGTTTGTCGAACACTGTATATATATATATATATAATATATATATATATATATATATATATATATATATATATATATACAAAAAAAGAGAAAAAAGGGTCCCACTAAAAGCACTCAAGCAATGATAAATAATGAATGGATTTATTCAATGGAAAAAACATATGAATTACGCAAAAAATGTTAAAACAGTCCCCTCGGAACCCCAAGACATATATGCTGGTTTATGCACAAATAAAGGATATAAAGATATCCTGAGTGTAACCTATAGTAAGGAATATATGCAACATGTATAAACCAGAAAAATTGAAATATACCTGCTTAATAATCTCAAGACCGGCCGGTCAAAACAAAGATCTAAAATAATATGCTGAAATGCTCTATCTCAATGCTCAATGACAGTACCCCTCAATCACCAAGATAAATATATAACATGTGAAAATAACCACAATAAAGGAGCCATGCTAGATGACTAAATAATCACCACAGGATGAAATACATGCAGGTCCCAAGAGGGAGATTGAGCGCTTGGCATGAAAAGCAGAGTGAGTGTCCAGCAATCGTCCAAAGCAGGATGAGGGGGTTCCTGGGGGAGTACAGACACAGCCCCCACGTAAGTTTCGCTACCCCTTTGCTTCGTCCGGGGGCTTAATGTAATGGCATCCAATCAGGCTTAAAAGGACACTAACAATTAGTGTAATCCAATAGCGCTGCGAGCAGAACAGCTGATTAATAAGAGGTTAATGAACAACTGCATGATGAAAAGGTCACACTATAAGGAGGTAGACAATCATATAAGGAGACCCACGGTTGGTTCCCACAGTCCGTCCATCCAATCAGAGCTACCGATGCTTGCATGTCAGTTTTAGATATATATATATATATATATATACATACTGTCATTAATCCCTTGCTGCAGTGGAAGCGCTGTATGCTGGGTGACAATGGGGAAAGACAGGGTTGCAGACCTGTCTAAGACATGCAAATGAACATACAGTAATATTTACAGTTGCTATATATACATACATATTTATACGAAGAAAAAGGAGATAACCTCGCATCCACTCCAACAAAATAATGGTCACCATAAGCCAGTATATAATGGAAAAGTTTCCATAACAGGCGGTGCTCACGGGTCAATAGTAGTTATGTGACAAGAAAAAAGAAACCCGCTTAGGAGCACTCAGGTATACCGTATAGAAAATAACAATTTATTGATTGACACAAAGAGAAATAGATAACAGTACAAAAATATAAAAAATTAGGCTAGGACCCCTGACACGAATACTACCCAATAGAAACACTGTTGCATGATGTAGGGATAAACTATTGATGTAAACCCTAATGCCTAGTATAGACAAACATGTAAGAATCACTTAGATATACAAAAAACTCTTAGACAGGCTATTTCAAATTCCAAATAAATGAGACATGCATCTGATGGAATAAGTCCCCAAGGACATGGAGTGATTAGCCAGTATATACAATACTTCCTCATCAAGCATACATTTCGCCTCTAAAGCAGATGTATAATCCAAACCCACAGCAATTTCAGTCTCTGTGGGAAATTGGTTGCTGTGCTCTGAGGGTCTCTCTGTACAAAGAATATAATAACACGCATGTAACATGAAAGAATACGTGCTCTCAAAAAGAGTGCAAAGTGAATAGCCTGTGTATTGCACACATGAGTATCAAAAGCGTTCAATGTCCAGAAAGATAATCACAGCAATGTTAGGTAGCATAGTTACATGACTGCATAATCCAGGGGTCCTGCCTAGCACCCCCACTCCTACGCGTTGCATCAGAGGACTTAAACTTGGAGTGGTGAGGAAGCTAGGACAGAACACTGTTTAAAAAAGGTTGATTTTCGCACCAAATGAGGAAGTAAACAGCTGTGTATAATCTTTAATGTGAGTAATAGTCTGTACTTCCGCGTGTCAAGGTGAGACGCATGGTGTCTACACCCAGTTCCTGTATGATGTCACCATGCGTGATGTGCATGCGCATTATAACCGCAACACAGAAATTAGTGCGGCACAAAGTGGTAGCGTATACTCCCTATGTGCGGGCTTGACGCGTGTTGCGCATGCGCAACGTTAGCATAAAGAACATGCGCAAAGCAGCCGAGACAGATGAGAAGTATCAGAGAATACTATGACAGGCTGCATAACGCCATATCGCATAGTGCGCATGCGCAAAGCAGCGCAATGCGAAAATTACTGATCCACTAAACTAATTAGCCAGAATCCATTAAAAGGCATTCTTGCGCATAATTGGAGACAGTTATAGGGTAATCCTACAATGTATATAATATGTGTGCATATCTGCATTAAACATCATACATCAGACTTGCGCATGCGCAAGAGGGACTCAGCAATCGCATACAGTATAGGCAAACTGATGCTGACTCAAAAAATGTACAAAGCCCCACTTCTATCAACCATACTGTATTGACCACAGAAAATGTGTTAGAAGAGAATGGCCGGGCCCCAAATCATCTCATTTAAAGAGATTTGCTCACACAAATGAATAAGACTATGGGGGTTATGCACTAAGCTCCGTTAAGTAACTTTTAGAGCGCAAAGTGCTCTTAGAACGTGATGTTGCGCTCAACCCGATGCACTAAGCAACGCAAACAGGCACTTTGACCTCTAAAACTGACTTTTTACCGGAATTTTTTCTAAGTCCAACTTTGCTCGTTCGTAACCCTGTTAGCGTTAAATTCTGCCCTTAGGCACTAAGCAACGCAACCTTAGCATACGCGAAAGTTGCATTGATCAGAACACGTCAGCTCAAGGTAGACGCAAAAAAAGCTGGACTTAGAAAAAATTATTGCTTTTCATTTTTGCATGCGCAAAACCCATACAACAGGCCAGCGGGTGTCCCCGGCTGACCCCGCAGGGGTCCCAGAGGAAGCCCGGGGGTCGCGCGGGGTTCTCCGGCTCACCAAGCAGGGGTCCCCGCGGGAGTGCGGGGGTCCCCATGGCCATCCCAGGGTCCCCGCGGGAGTCCCGGGGTACCCGCGGGCCTGCGGTACCAATGTTGCGCCTCCAAAAATAATAAACAATATTTATAACTAAATACAACCCCCCTAACACATACAATACAGTAATGGGCAAAATTACTATTATCCACATATGGATAATAATGCATTTGCCCATTTTAAATACATATAACTTTCAATAAATACAGTAAAAACATATTACATTTACCTTTTACAGGCACCCACGATGAAGGCCATCTTCATCCTCATCTTCATCCTGCCCATGCCCCCTCCGATGCTGCAAAACATACACAACAATAAAAACATCCAATGTAATGTCCCCTAACCCCTTAATCACCATAGCGGTTATTAACCGCTACAGACATTAAGGGGTTAACCCACCCTCACCCAGCACTCTGGAGGCCTACATACCCTCCCCCACTAACCCCCCACCCCGTGAGGCCTAACCACCCTCACCCACTACCCAGCCGGGAGGCCTACCCACATACCCTTGGGGCCAATACCCCCTTGCCCCACCCCCAGTACCCACAATAAAAACAATACACAGCCCCAAATTAAACATCATTGTATTTATTAAATACATAACCCACCCCCTGTGCCCCCCCATAAATACATGGTTTAATATTTTACATACAGGGTTCATACCCCAGGCCCACGTGAGTCCCCGGTGGGCCTGACAGGTCACCTCACAGACCTACAGGTTGCCAGCATCATGTTTCACACAGGGTCTGGAGGCCTGTTGGTGGGTCCCGCCAGGCGCCATGGCCCACCAGGTGGTCTCCACGGGTCACCGTGGGCCACAATTGGGTCCCCACGGTAGGCCCGCGGATGTCTGGGAGCCCCGGGTCAGACCCACACGTGTCTGAGGGGCCTCGGGTGGTTCCCACGGGGGTCTGGGGACCCACGGATGGTCCCTATGGGTCCGCGGTGCCCCACCAGTTCTTCCCCGCAGGTGTCCCCCGTGGACCACGCAGCCTGGTACCCATGAGAAGCCCGAGGATACCTCAGGTGGTCTGCAGAGGTCTCTCGCAGACCAAAGGAACCAACCCTGTATGTAAAAAAAATAAACCTGACCTATATATTCAATACATAAATCCCCCCCCCCCACAACACATACAGTACAGTAATGTGCCAAATAACTATTATCCAGATATGGATAATAGATTATTTACCCATTATTAAACACATTAACTAACATAATAACATAAATAAAGTTCTACTGACCTCATCAATATGAAGCCCCCGTCGCCAGCAAAATCCTCCCCGTCGCCAGCAAAATCCTTGTCCTCCATTGCCAACAAAATACATAGCCAATACATTGCAATTACATTCAAATATCAATTAATCCCTTAATCACCTTATCGGATAATAACTGCAAAGGTAATTAAGGGGTTAAGCCACCCTGGCCCGATACCCACCCTTCACCCATTCATTTGTACAGTGGCTTCATTATGCAAATATATATATATATATATATCCAGTGGTTGACAAATCACCAAAAAATCTATATATATATATATATCTACTGTATATAATCGAAAAACTTGTTTGAGAGTGTCTGGAGACCATTTGCTTGGTCCGTCGGGCCGCCCGCCCTCCCACGGCTCTCATTGACCGGTGTCTGCCCCCCCCTGTGTTCCGCCCCCCCCACAGCTCTCATTGGCCCCCCAGAGCATGCTCTCTCCTGCTCTCTCCTCCCACAGTCTGCTCCCTTCCCGGGCTCTCACCCTCCCCATGGCTCTCACATCCCCACGGCTCTCACCCTCCCCACGGCTCTCACATCCCCACGGCTCTCACCATCCCCACGGCTCTCGCCTCCTATAGGCCACTCCCTCCCCCTGGCTCTCAACCTTCCCCGGCATTCTCCTCCATCACCCGGCGCTCTCCTCCCTCACACACCACTCTCCTCCCTCACACACCGCTCTCCTCCCTCACACACCGCTCTCCTCCCTCACACACCGTTCTCCTCCCTCACACACCACTCCCTTCCCCGGCGCTCTCCTCCCTCACCCGGCGCTCTCCTCCCTCACCCGGCGCTCTCCTCCCCCACCCGGCGCTCTCCTCCCTCACCCGGCGCTCTCCTCCCTCACCCGGCACTCTCCTCCCTCACCCGGCACTCTCCTCCCTCACACACCGCTCTCCTCCCTCACACACTGCTCTCCTCCCCCCTACACACCGCTCTCCTCCCTCACACACAGCTCTCCTCCCTCACACACCGCTCCCTTCCCCGGTGCTCTCCCTCACCCGGTGCTCTCACCCTTCCCCGGCATTCGCGCTCCCACTCCCCCCCTCACCCACAAAGAGCACGCTCTCTGCGGCTCCCCTCACATAGGCCGCTCGCCCAGCTCCCCATCCCCGAGAGCGCTCCTCTCCCGTGAAAGGCACAGCACCTCCTCACCTGAGCGTCGCAGCCTCGCTGGGGGTCACGGACACTGCTGAGGAGCCCGAGGTGGAGGAGGAGCGCGGCCGGTACCCGGAGGAAGAGAAGCGTGGCCGGGTGCAAGGTGAGTAAATGCAGGGGAATGGGTTCTTTAATGCATCCCTGACTCCCCCCTCCCCCTGCCCTTTGCCCCCTGCCCTCCTTCCCCCTGCCCTTTGTCCCCTGCCCTCCCTCCCCTGCCCTTTGCCCCCTGCCCTCCCTTCTTCTGCCGTTTGCCCCCCTGCCCTCCCTCCCCCTGCCCTTTGCCCCTGACCTCCCTCCCCCTGTCCTTTGCCCCTGACCTCCCTCCCCCTGCCCTTTGACCCCTGCCCTCCGTTTGCCCCCTGCCCTCCCTCCCCCTGCCCTTTGCCCCTGACCTCCCTCCCCCTGCCCTTTGCCCCCTGCCCCTGCCCTCCATCCCCCTTCCCTTTTCCCCCTGCCCCCCCTGCCCCCCCTGCCCTTTGTCCCCTGCCCTCCCTCCCCTTTTCCCTCCCTGCCCTTTCCCATCCCTGCCCTTTGCCCTCCATGCCTTTTGCCCCCCGCCCCTCCCTGCCTTTTGCCCCCCCCACCCCTCCATGCCCTTTGCCCCCCCGCCCCTCCCTGCTTTTTGCCACCCCCACCCCTCCCTGCCCTTTGCCCCCCCACCCCTCCCTGCCCTCTGCCCTCCCCGCCCTTTGCCCCCCCCACCCTTTGCCCCACTGCCCCCCTACCCTTCTACGCCCCTTTCCCCCCCGCCCTTCTATGCCCCATGCCACTTGGCCCCCTGCCCTTCTACACCCCTTGCCCCCCCCACCCTTCTACGCCCCTTGGCCCCCCCGCCCTTCCATGCCCCTTCCCCACCCCCATCCTTCCACTCCCCTCCCCCTTCCCTTTGCCCCCCCTTCCCTTTGCACTGCCTTCCCTTTGCCTTCCCTTTGCCCCCTTCCCTTTGGCCCCTTCCCTTTGCCCCCCCTGCCCTTTGCCCCCCTGCCCTTCCCTTTGCCACCCTTCCCTTTGCTCCCTTCCCTGCTCTTTGCCCCCCTTCCCTGCCCTTTGCCCCCCCTTCCCTGCCCTTTGCCCTCCCTGCCCTTTGCCCTCCCTACCCTCTGCCATCCCTGCCCTCTGCCCTCCCTGCACTCCCCGCCCCCCCCCCTCTTGCCCCCCCACCCTTCCACATCCCTTGGCCCCTGCCTTTCTACGCCTCTTGGCCCCCCCACCCTTCCACGCCCCTTCCCCACCCCCCCGCCCTTCCACTCCCCCCCCCGCCCTTCCACTCCATGCCCCCTGCCCTTCCACGCCAGGGCAATGCCGGGTATATCAGCTAGTATATATATATATATATACTATATATATATATATATATTTATAATCCACAAGAGGCCAGTCAGCACACTGTAATGAAGCAAAAAAGCAGATGCTAGTCCCATAGAGAAACACACAGCATACGAACAAATCCAAGGACCAGTAAAGAGACAGCAAGCTGCACGGGGTTAATCCAAAAAAAACCTGTATTCAAAACATAGACACACGTAAGCCGACGTTTCGGTTCCACATGGAGACCTTCCTCAGGGCTATACAACCAACAAGTGATAGTGACCATACATATATACCCCCACCCATTATGCACCACAACAAAAAGAACCAATCACCAACATGTAATCAAGAACAGCATTCAACATAGCTGTACTCTGAGCCACATCCCCCAATACCTGTAAGGCAATTGGTCATCTGCAGCCACGAACAGAGAGCAGGCAATCCTGTAATCAAAATAGCCCACAATGATACTCATGCCCCACACACCAGTGTCAGTCTGACAGCGCTTCCCATGTCAGTTATGCGCAGTAGAACTACAAATGATGGAGGCCGGAGCACCAATCAGGATCAGGCTCCGCGCACCACATTAGCGCACGGAGGCCACGCATAGTTTCCCTGGAAACGTAGTACGCCGGCAAGCATCCTGCGCATGCGCAGTGTTAAACTCTGCAACTGACAGCGACACCCATCATCCAAACACTGACTCAGGGCAGAGAAAAGGCTGACAGCAATTGGCTCATCATATACTAAAAACAGAGCATTTAAAAGAGATAACACAGGGTATCAGAGCACAATCTATAGAAGAAACCAAACCTGCAAAAAACAAACAAGGGAAGTGTGGGTGTGCAGAGGATGTGAAACAATGGAGAGCTAGTGACATATACACATAAAGCATAATACATTACTTGGTCATTGTGTAACATAAACAAAAAAGCATTTATAGAAAACAGCCTAATTGAAGCTCCTCATTGAGGCCTCCAGGAGTCATAGTTCAAAGCTCATAAATTAGCCTGGCCTCATGTTGTAACAGAGTCTTACCCCTATCACCCCCACGCGAGGGGACCGGAACCTGAAAAATGGGCATGCATCTAAGTGTAGCCAACGAGTGTCTCTTATCTTTAAAATATCTAGCCACAGGAAGACATTTCAGATCCATGTCAGCGACATCACTCAAAAGGGCTTTTCTAATAGTTGAGCGATGCATAGCCATGCGTTCCTTAAGCATCCTAACAGTTTTGCCACTGTACATCAATCCACAAGGACACCTAATAAAGTACACCACACATTTTGATTCACAATTGAGTGTGTGTTTGATTTTAATCGGTGTACCAGTATGAGGGCGATTATAACTTGGGCCAAGTTGCATATATTGGCAATTTGTACAGCCGTGGCATCGATAAGAGCCAGGTTTTTTTGGCTAACCAGGAAGTCGGAGTGGCATATTTCTCTGTTGGATCAGACCCAGTAACCAAATCACCAATACTGGGTCCACGGCGAAAACAGAATACAGGTGGTTCCTTAACACATGCGTCAATCCTATCATCATTCTCCAAAATGCACCAATTGTCTCGAATACAGCGCTTGATGTTATTTGTAGCCGTACTGAATGTACTAACTATATTGAGCCTATTGGTAACAGGTCTTCTTGACGGTGTCAGTAACTCACTCCTATCGATCTGTCCAACCTTCTGTAGGGCAAAATCAATATCCTTGGCAGAATAGCCACTCTCCCGAAAGCGTATGGCCATCTGAGTTAGGGCCCTATCTGTCTCCTCCGGATCTGTGGTTATTCTCTTAATCCTTAAACATTGGGAATACGGGAGTCCCCTCTTCAGCGGTACGGGATGGTGACTAGCTGCACACAAGAGAGAGTTCTTATCTGTACTCTTCCGGTATAGTCTGGTGGCCAGCGTACCACCAGTTTTATACACTATAGTGTCCAGAAAAGCAATTTCCTTGCTGTTATAATTGAGAGTAAAGCGAATAGTGGAGGGGATGCTGTTCAAAACAGCAACAAACGCCAACAGATCCTCTTCACTGCCAGTCCACAGGATAAAGACATCATCGATGTAGCGGAGGTATTTGGCAATATACTGTCCATAGGTTATGTCATGTAATATATGCATCCGCTCATACAAATCCATAAAAAGATTTGCATAAGACGGTGCCATATTAGAGCCCATGGCCGTACCAGTTAGCTGTAAATAGTGATGTTTTTCAAATTTAATTTTTTTTTTATGGAGAATGACTTCGATAAGTAACATGAGGAACTCCACTGGAGGGCCTTGCTCCACACCAAGTTCTTCTAATTTAGTACGGACTGTTTCCAGGCCCTCTTCATGGGGGATATTAGTGTACAGACTGGACACATCTAACGTGGCAAAGATACAATCCGATGTGTCAACGGATAGATGACTGAGCTGCTTGATGAAATCCGTGGTATCCTTGATGAAGGAATGCATTTTGGCTACCAGTGGCTGTAAGTAAAAGTCCACAAATTGGGAGAGAGGGTGGCATAACGACCCCCGGGCTGAGATGATAGGTCTGCCCGGCGGTGCAACGGTAGACTTGTGCACTTTGGGGAGAGTGTATAACACTGGCATCACTGGATAATCCTGAGTCAGGAATTGGCTAGTTTCTTCTGTAATCCAGTCGTTGTTAAGCCCAAGTCGAATGATGCCATCGATTTCCTACTTATAGGTCATCGTAGGATCCCCAGAGAGGCGTTTATATTGATGCACAACTGCGAGCTGCTGCTCAATTTCCTGTTTGTAATATTGGTAGTTTAGTACAACAATCCCACCACCCTTGCCCGCAGCTCTCACCATGATCATTTTGTTATCCCGTAACGTCTTGAGGGCTGATCGCTCGTCTCTAGACAAATTGAAGAAACTGGTCTTATGGTTCCTCAATATTCTACGTGTATCCTTGGTTACCAGGTTTATGAACACAGTGATGTTCGGATTCACCGAGTGGGGGTCAAAGGTGCTCTTGGTTTTAAATGGGTTAAGAGTGACACCACCGGATGGGTCAGTATTGTCGTTCTTTGAAAAGAAGTCTTTAACTTCAATTGTCTATGCAGTCTGTACATGTCCACCTCCGAATCAAAAGAATCCTGCATATGAATCGGCACAAAAGACAGGCCCTTCTGTAGGACACTTGTTTCTGCAGGAGTTAAGGAGTAATCCGATAGGTTGTAGATCACGTCTCGCTGTTTTGGAGCCTCTTGTCGCTTTGCCTTCGCGCACGGGATATCGCCGATCTCCTGCCACCTCTCCTGGTGGGTCTGCATGTGGTGTACCTTGCGGGAGTGTTCTTACTCAACCGCCGTTGCCCGAACCTAAAAAAGGCTCTATGGGAGCACTGTCCAGCACATCAGATGCGTCCGTATCACTGGTTGTATAGCCCAACTTGTCAGTAACACCACGCTTGGACCGAGACTTGTATCAGCGTTGAGGTCCGCTTCTGCCACCCTTGGTGTCACCCAGGCCCAGGAGCCATCGATAAACATTCCGCTCTTTGTAATCCGCAGTAACCTGCAGGATCTTCTCTTAATTTAATTTAATCAGGTTCGCTCTGTATGCATCCACCGTATTCTGCATCTTATCAAGCCAGTTGATGTCAGTGTCTGCCGCCAGGACGTCCCTATGCTTAGTTTCAATCTGAGCAATGTCTTTCTTGAGTCTGGCTATTTCTTTGCTTGATTGATCGATGACCAAGATCATCAGATCGAATGAGCATTTGTTTAAAATAGCTATCCAGCGTTTACAGAATTCCATGTCGCTTCTGCCAATAGTGAGTTGGTTCTTTACCCTGAAGCCCCTCGGCAGCATCCTTTCTTTATGGTAATGGGACAAGGTAAGGCCATGCAGGTAGAAGTCCACTTCACGTTTCTTCAATTTAATCAGCTCAATAAAGACATCCACCGCCTTGTCAGGCCCTGCTACTGTGTCAAACGACTCTGTAAAACGGATCTGGGCGACCTCTGCATTGCTGAAGCCAGCCACATCCGATAGAGACGCAAATATGCTAGTGATGTCAGCAAATGCCTCCATTGCACATATAACATAAAGTCACATACAAATGTACAAAATTCCAAAATGGCCAAAAGCTTTCAAAATACACCTCCCCACTCGGCAATTGCAGGGAAAGCAAAAAATATAAAATCCGTTGGTGCACAACTCATAAGTAATAGAAAATCCACAAGAGGCACACTGCAATGAAGCAAAAAAGCAGATGCTAGTCCCATAGAGAAACACACAGCATACGAACCAATCCAAGGTCCAGTAAAGAGAGAGCAAACTGCACGGGGTTAATCCAAAAAAAACCTGTATTCAAAACATAGACACACGTAAGCCGACATTTCGGTCCCACATGGAGACCTTCCTCAGGGCCGTGCAAACAACAAGTGATAGTGACCATACATATATACCCCCACCCATGATGCACCACAACAAAAAGAACCAATCACCAACATGTAATCAAGAACGGCATTCAACATAGCTGTGCTCTGAGCCACATCCCCCAATACCTGTAAGGCAATTGGTCATCTGCAGCCACGAACAGAGAGCAGGCAATCCTGTAATCAAAATAGCCCACAATGATACTCATGCCCCGCACACCAGTGTCAGTCTGACAGCGCGTCGCATGTCAGGCATGCGCAGTAGAACTACAAACGCTGGAGGCCGGAGCACCAATCAGGATCAGGCTCCGCGCACCACATTAGCGCACGGAGGCCACGCATAGTGTCCCTGGCAACGTAGGATGGCGGCAAGCATCCTGCGCATGCGCAGTTTTAAACTCTGCAACTGACAGCGACACCCATCATCCAAACACTGACTCAGGGCCGAGAAAAGGCAGACAGCAATTGGCTCATCATATACTAAAAACAGAGCCCTTAAAGGAGATAACACAGGGTATCAGAGCACAATCTATAGAATAAACCAAACCTGCAAAAAACAAACAGGGGAACTGTGGGTGTGAAGAGGATGTGAAACAATGGAGTGCTAGTGACATATACACATAAAGCATAATACATTATTTGACAGGCTTTCAATGATGTCACATCCGTTCTCCCCCAAGCCTCTGTCACATGGTCTACTAGAGCCAATCAGAGTTGGGATGTAGTTCCCATGCTCTGATTGGCTACCGTACCATGTGAGGCTGGCCATCTTTCTTTTCGTGACGTCATCTTAAAGGCAATTGTAGCACAGCCATTTTGATTGGCTGGCGTCATTGCCTTTAAATGACGTCATACAAATTAAATTTCCCCCCCCAAATCACATGGTTTTCACGGCCCAATCAGGGCCGTGGGAACCATATGATGAAAATGTGACGTCATAGGCCTATAAAAGCCTATGTCGTCTCATTTTGAAGGCAGACGCCGAGGAGGAAGGACTTCCTACAGAAGAAAGAAAACCAGGGCGTGGCCGAAGAAGAGAAGAAGACCCCGGAAGAGAGCGGAAGATACAAGAAAGAAGAATACAGATGAAGATGGATAACAAATAGAAGACCCGTGGATTGTTTTGGTTTATTATTTTATTGTTTATTATTTTATGGTTTATTATTTTATGGGTTCCTGTGCGTGGATTGGTTCGAGAGTAAGCTGTTCAACTGGAGTCGGTGAGTGGGTCAAGTAATGGTAAGTGAACAAAAGAAATGTATTTTATTTAACTTGTTCAATTTTTTTTTGTTTTTTTACATGTGTTTTTTTTTCTTTTTAAAGATCATTTCTTGCCACTGTATGTATGTATGTATGTATAACAAGAAAAAACACAAAAGCGCACCAAGATGAGAGATAGATATTGTATTAGCAACAAATAATAAAATTAGTAACTTACATATAAAATTTCTTTAATAATCCCCGATTCTGGTGTCTATCACAGGAGTAGGGCATCACATAGGAAGTATGAAGGGTAATCTCAGTTCTGAGAGATCAGACTCGCGCGCTGGGGCTGTCTCTGTTCACTCTCCTGTCCTCCACGTGTGGTAGCGTGGTGCAGAGTGTAGCACACATGTGCAGGAACCGGGGCCTTCAATAGGTGTCCTTAGGATGCCTGTCCGTTTTTGATAGCATAGAAACGATCGGAAATAAGCAGGAACGGTACACTTAAGTGTGTACTGGTGGTGGGTAGTAAAACCGCCAGCCACAACAGTCGCGACGCGTTTCGTTTAACAAAGTAAACTTCTTCAGGCAATATCTGGGACACCTGTTTAGGGGTCCTTTATAGGTCTAATTCTGTGCGTCATTGGTTAATACCTAATGGCTGCATGGCCAATCAGGCTCATATACTAATAGGGGCGGGCCACAATAGGAAGACCTCCCTGTTAGTGCATTTAATCCAGTAATGCATTACACTAATTGAGTATATATATAAGTGTAAATAGAAAGGTTAACAGACCTTAAAGGGGAGCCAAAATCATGTGTCCCAAATAGTCAAGTGCAATAAAATATGCATAGTAGTAGCATAAAAAACAAAGTATATGTGCATATTGGATAACAACATTAATAACATTAAATGACATATAAATAACTTTTAAAATATGGGAAATAGAACAAATGGAAAGGTGGGTGGGGGGAGGGGAAGAATTGAAGAAAAAGTGGGAAAAAAAAAAAAAAAAAGGAGGTAGAAAAAAAAAAAAAAAAAAAAGGGCTTATAAAATGAATAAAAACCACTGTAATGATAAAGTAGCTAAAAAATCAGATAAAAAACAGATAAAAAAGGTATTAGACCAATGTTTGTATCAAATTGCAGTATGCATGGTTTCACCTCAAAAAAGGGGTTAATTCCACATAGTCGTTCAAGCCCCCCGGGTACTTGGATTGGAGGGTAAATATCCAGAATTGCTCCCTTTTTGCAATCTGAAGATCTATGTTACCAGCCCGTACATTAGTTGTTATATGTTCGATGCCCATATATTTAACCCCTATAGTGCTACACTGATGGACATCCTTAAAGTGTGACAACAGATGTGTCAATGGTTTATTAGATGCCAGTAGCTTGGGAATATTAGTGATATTTCTGAGGTGCTCCATCACTCTAATTTTGAGCTGACGTTTAGTACGGCCCACATACTGTAAACCACATCCACATTGCAGGATATAAATGACATGAGTGGTTACGCAATTGATGTAGCTATTAATTTCATATCTAATATCTGTCGCTTTAGATTTAAAGTAATCCTGAGTAAGCATTCGTGGACAGATTTTGCACCTATTGCATCTGTGGTTACCTTTAATGCCTAACATCTCCCTAAGATCTTTCTTTTTGTTTGAATCACTGCCTTTGAGGAGACTAGGGGCCAAGATACTTTTTAGATTGTCGGATTTTGTGAACACAATCATTGGTCTTTCTGGTAAAGTTTTTGCCAAGATTGGATCCATCTGCAAAATGTACCAGTATTTGTTCAAAATATATTTGATCTTTCTATGAGAACTATTAAATTTTGTTACGAAATATGGTGCATGTTTCTCATTCTTCCTTTTATTATTTTTATGGTCTGTTTCACTGGAATCTGAAGTGGGCAATGTGATAAGAGAGCCATTAGTCACTGGATTCTCCAATGGTTGAACTAGTGTCTTTCCAGTGGAAACACACTTTTGTTTACCATTGGGTTTACTATTCTTAGGTTGAATCAGTTTCTTCCTATTAATGTTTAATGCTCTTTTGTAGGCTCTATCTATAAGAGTCACATCATAGCCCTTTTGAAAGAAACGCTCAAAGAGTATTTGAGATTGTACCTTGAACGTTTCTATATCAGCACAGTTACGCCTAATGCGCAAAAACTGGCTGAATGGGATGTTATTAATGCATCTCCTTTCATGTCCACTTTCTGGGTGTAGAAAGGAGTTAACATTAGTGTTCTTAAAATGGGTTTTCGTGTGTAACTCGTTGTTGATTATGTAAATTTCTAAGTCCAAGAAGATGATCTTACTTGGACTTATTTCACTGGTAAAAGTGAGATTGAACAAATTATCATTCAACCTTGCAACGAAGCTATCAAACGAGGTATCATCACCGTCCCAGATAACAATCACATCATCGATGTATCTGCGCCACATAATCAACTGCGGCGCAGATACATCAATGCCCCATATGTTGGCCGATTCCCACCATCCCATATACAAATTAGCGAAAGATGGTGCAAAACGTGTCCCCATTGCAGTGCCACACAATTGTAAATAAAACTCGTGTTCAAAAAGAAAATAATTGTGTTTCAATATAAATTCAATTGAACTGTGAATAAACCTACGTTGGAGAAAAGGTAAAGTGCCGTGTAGTGCTAAAAAGTGATCAATAGCATCCAAACCCCTTTCATGTGGAATAGAAGTGTAGAGTGATTGAACATCAAGAGTGGCTAGATGATAAGAAGATTTCCATGTGAAATCTGAAAGAATAGTGAGAAGTGAAGTGGTGTCTAGTAGATGGGAAGGTAATAGTGATACTAAAGGTTGAAGAAAAGAATCTACATAAGAAGAAAGGTTAACAGTGAGGGAATTAATACCTGAAATAATGGGTCGTCCAGGTGGATTCGTGAGTGATTTGTGAATCTTGGGCAAATGGTACATTATAGGGATGGTGGGAGCCGAGCAGCATAAGAATTCAAACTCTTTTTTGTTAAGTACGCCTGATGTTAAGGCGGATACCAAATGTACATTTAGTTCTAGTTTGAATGCAGCTGTGGGGTCTCTAGGTAACTTACAATAGGACAGTGAATCAGACAGTAGTCCGACAGCTTCGCTGCAATAGTCTACTCTGTCTTGGAGTACTATACCTCCACCCTTGTCTGCTTCACGTATAATTATATTAGGGTTTAATTGTAGCGTTTTTAGCGCATGTCTTTCCTGTGCAGTTAAATTGGAGTTCTTATTCATAAGAAAACCTTTCCCTAGTCCCAGAGTTTGAAATTCCCTTTCGACCAATTTATTGAATATATCAATATGATGTCCCCTAGAATGATAAGGGTGAAAAACAGAATTGGGTTTGAATAATGAATGTTGTATAGATATACTTTCGTTGGTATTGGTAATGCCCTCATCCATAAGTGACATCAAGTCCACTAGTTGTGTCTGTTCACTTGTAGACAATTTCTGTACAATAGGATTGATGGTATCAGGGGTGGTTTGATAACCCCTTTGATCCGAAATAAAGTGTCTACTTAGAGTTAACTTGCGATTAAATTTCTGCAAATCAATGTAAAGATCAAAATTGTTAACTCTACGTGTAGGGGCAAATGAAAGGCCTTTGCCTAAAACATTCATTAATGTATGGTCTATACGGGAATTAGATAAGTTAAAGATGCCCTTAGATCTCAATGTTGGGTCATCTGGGTAAGTTTGAAAGGGGAGTGTTGTTTTTCCTCCCTTTGTCCTAATTCCCCTATGCCCTCTCCTGAATCCTGTCTTTTCCTTGTGATTTTTTGGGGGGCTCCCAATAGAGGCGGATGGTTGGAGTCCCAAGTTGATATTGATTTTCTCATTTTTTCCAACCTGTTTAAAAAATCCTCATTCTCTATTCCCTCATTTGAATCCTTCAAAACTTCATACTTGTTTTGCAACGGTATGGCATGTGAGATATGTGCATGTTTCTCCCTAAAATTGGTATGTTTTTTAGGGGCACTAGTATCTCTCCTATTTTGCGGAGTATGTGATTTATTGCTTGGGAGGGACCAACACTCCAAGTTTAAAGAGCCAGAGAGCGGACTGAACTTTTCATTCATGTATGTATGTATGTCTAGATCGATACATACAGGGTAAGAAATGGTTTGGAAGGAAATGCTTGTTTTGCTGTGTTTAAAATGATTTTGGCTATGCTGCTATGCATAAATGTGTGTATAATGTATTTTCGAATTAGATAGATGTAATTTTTGGTCTTGTATGGTATACTTTAGGTCACGGTGAGGCTTGCTTTTGTATATTGTATTCTTTTTGGTACTTATATTTTGTCTGATGGTACAGTAACTTGTTCTGTTGAACAATTGAAATAGTTAATTGTGTGCTAATTGATTTATGGCTACTTGAGTGGTTTAAATAGTATACTTGTTTGGATGTATTGGTATTTTGTTTGGAATATGTTATTGTTAACATTCATTGGCAGAGTGTACATGGTGCATAGATTGTATGCATCATGTATACAGTGTAAATGCAATGTTTTGATTGGCATTTGAGGCTTTTGATTGGAAGATGAGATTGGAATTTTTTACGAAATATGATTTTATTATACTGTGTCGGTATGGAGAAGTGGTATTTGTAGTAGACCATGTTTTTGGTAACCCTTCTACATTTATTTGTATATTGGTTCATCATGTGTGTTCATCATTGGTTCATAATGTATCTCTCTCTGTATCTCTCTCTCTCTCTCTTTTTTTTTTAATATATATATATAGTTGCATGATGAAGCCGCTGTACACATGAATGGGTGAAGGGTGGGTATCGGGCCAGGGTGGCTTAACCCCTTAATTACCTTTGTGGTTATTATCTGATAAGGTGATTAAGGGGTTAATTGATATCTGAATGTAATTGCAATGTATTGGCTATGTATTTTGTTGGCAACGGAGGACAAGGATTTTGCTGGCGACGGGGGCTTCTTATTGATGAGGTCAGTAGAACTTTATTTATGTTATTATGCTAGTTAATGTGTTTAATAATGGGCAAATAATCGATTATCCATATCTGGATAATAGTTATTTGGCACATTATTGTACTGTATGTGTTGTGGGGGGGAGGGGGATTGATGTATTGAATGTATACGTCAGGTTTATTTTTTTTACATACAGGGTTGGTTCCTTTGGTCTGCGTGAGACCTCTGGAGACAACCTGAGTTATCCTCGGGCTTCTTACGGGTATCAGGCTGCGTGGTCCATGGGGCACACCTGCGGGGAAGAACAGGTGGCCTCACATCTGTGGGGGCACCGCAGACCCGTAGGGACCACCCATGGGGCCCCAGCCCCCTGTGGGAACCACCCGAGGCCCCTCAGACACCTGTGGGTCTGACCCAGGGCCCCCAGACATCCGCGGGCCTACCGTGGGGACCCAATTGTGGCCCACGGTGACCCGCGGAGACCACCTGGTGGGCCATGGCACCTGGTGGGACCCACCAACAGGCCTCCAGACCCTGTGTGAAACATGATGCTGGCAACCTGTAGGTCTGTGAGGTGACCCGTCAGGCCCACCGGGGATTCACGTGGGCCTGGGGTATGAATCCTGTATGTAAAAAATAAATCATGTATTTATGGGGAGGCACAGGGGGTGGTTATGTATTTAATAAATAGAATGATGTTTATTGTGGGGCTGTGTATTTTTTTTTCTTTTGGGTACTGGGGGTGGGGGGAAGGGGGTATTGGCCCCAATGGTATGTGGGTAGGCCTCCCGGCTTGGTAGTGGGTGAGGGTGGTTAGGCCTCACGGGTTGGGGGTTAGTGGGGGAGGGTATGTAGACCTCCAGAGTGGTGGGTGAGGGTGGGTTAACCCCTTAATGACTGTAAGCGGTTAATAACCGCTATGGTGATTAAGGGGTTAGGGGACATTACATTGGATGTTTTTATTCTTGTGTGTTTTTTGCAGCATCGGAGGGGGCATGGGCTGGATGAAGATGAGGGTGAAGATGGACTTCATCGTGGGTGCCTGTTAAAGGTAAGTGTAATATATTTTTACTGTATTTATTGTAATTTATATGTATTTAAAATGGGCAAATGCATTATTATCCATAGGTGGATAATAGTCTTTTTGCCCATTACTGTACTGTATGTGTTAGGGGGCGGGGGGGATGTGTGTTGTTATTGGATGCAATTATCACCAATAAACATGCTTTAGTGCCTGAACCGGAGAAAAGGCTGCTCAAAGCTCTAAACGGAGAGCAAAAAAATAATAATAATAAAGTCAATAACACTTTGGACAACTGTGGTTGGAAGTGAGGGAGAATATAGTGCCTTAACGCCTTCATTGCCTTAGCGGATAGCCGCTAATGTAATGAAGCTGCTTTAATGTTTTCTTATTAATAGTGTGCGGGAGCAGGGGGTTCCCTGAGCTGAACTGCATTGATTTGTGCCTCAGGGACCCCTGCTTACAGGACCCAATTTGGGGCATCGGTGCCAGTGTCGCTGCCATCTTTATAGAGCCCACGTCGAGTCTTGGACGCTATAAAGATGGCGGCGACACTGGCACCCGATGCCCCATACTGGGGCCTGTAACTCGGGAAGCAGGGGGTCTCTGAGGCAGAAATCAATGCAGTTCAGCTCAGGGGACCCCCTGCTCCCGCACACTATTATTAAAATGTACATTATTGCAGCTTCATTTCCATAACGGATAGCCGCTACGGTAATGAATTATTATTTATTGTTATGTGTGTTTTAATACTAGTGTAGATGTGCAGGGGGTCTCCTGAGCTTAACCGCATTGGTTTCAGCCTCGGGCACACCCTACTTCAGGAGAAACAGGCCCCTTTATGGGGTGCCGGTATCCCCTGCAGAATTTAAATGTCCCGGTCACGTGACGCGGGAGCTTTAAAGTGCAGGGGATACTGGCACCCCATAACGGGGCCTGTAACTCCTGATGTAGGGGGTCCTCTGACCTGAAACCAATGCCGTTCAGGTCCTGAGACACCCTGCTCATGTACACTATTAATAAAATGTATTTATTTAGTGTACGATCGCCTGTAACAGTCTTGCATGGAGATACAGAATCTCAAAATGCCAAATTTGATAACATTATTCATTCAGTATTTCTCTTTAGGCATGTTCTATGGCATTATTAGTTTCTTATTTTTGTGTTCTATTGTGCTATATCTAATATCTACTGGTTCTTATTAGTCATTTTAAACTATTTTTTTTTTATATAGCATTGTTTATATATAGTATTATTTATGTTTAGCTTACAGTTTTGTAATGAAACATATATTTTTTTTTTAGATATTGTCATTATAGTTTTGTATTGTGCCTTTTGTTATTGTATACTGTGTGTAATATACTGAGTATAGCATCCATATATAGTAATAGCCTTTTATGCACCTTAGAGTATTGATTCCTTAGTGTCATTAGGAGCTATTTCGTCTCCAATCACCTTTATTATTACATTCAGCTGTCTGTAGGGTTTACCACGGAACCATTAGGGTATATTTATGCGGACGTATCACTCTTCCCCACTACCCTTTGAAAAAGTCACCCGTGTGTGACGAAACGCGTCAGGGAGCGTCATGCACAGACACTACGTCATCACGGAGCGCAGGAGGAAATCTACTCGAGCGCCGGACACCACAGAGACCTGCGAGCAAACTGTTTTCCTTGGGATCATTGGAACTTGTCTACTAACCATCCACCTACCCAGGAAATCTTGCAACAGTGTGGTTAATCCATCTTTGGGACCGAGGGTCTTCTACAGCATTAATTACAGTTACCGGATGGTGGTGATTATGATCACGAAATGCTTTTAAAACTTGTAGCCTTGTGAGTGCATTTTTTACCCCCCCTTCCCCTTCCCCTCAATAAATTTACGGTTTTATACTATGGGGCGTGCGCTCTCTCCTCTCTCCTTTTTATATATATATATATATATATATATATACTGCACCGACACACTTTATTCGAGCAAATACCCGGTATGTACCTGGCAGATACCTGGAATGCGCCGCTCCTCACCTCTGACAAGCCCCGTTGCATTTGCCTTCCCAGCCTGGGTTCATGCCTGGCTGACGGGCGGCTGATCTGTTAAATGATAATGATTAGGATTTAATAGGCTGCAATGCTTCGCGTGTCTACCAGATGGCATAAATTCATGAATTGTAATGCAGTATATATATATGTACTGTGCAGTATTGCAGCCAGTGGGAATAAAATGCTTCAATCCCTGCCGGAAAATAACTCAATGCACTCGGGCAGAAAACAGTCACAAACCTCAATACACCCGGGTATACCCGAATTCGTGGGACTAGCCGAGCTTGAATAAAGTGTGTCGCCAGTGTATATATATATACACACACATACACACACACACATGACCAACCAATATACAAATAAATGTTTAAGCATTCAAAAAAACATGTACAAATGAAAATAGCACATCTTCAAATCAATAAATCACAATGCATATCAAAATTAAAATATTAGATAGCCACATGCAAATTAAAAAAATTTTTTCTCATCTACCAATTAATATCTAACAAATGGCAATCTCCCAATCACCAATCAAAACATTGAATTGGACAGTGTATACATGATGCATATAATCTGTGCAGCATGTATACTATGCAAATCAATGTTAACAAATAAATATTCCAAACAAAATAAAAATCTATCCAAACAAGTATATTCTTTAAACCAAGCAAGTAAACAGAAATATATTTCCATTAATTAATCAAATCCCAAATCAATTACAATCCTATCCAAATCAATTAGACAATAACCTATTTCAAACGTTAAAATAAACCAATCAGAAAAAAAGTTAGCATCAGCCATTATATAACTACCAAAAATAATACACTATTAAAAAGCAAACCACACCCTGAAATCAAGAACTGCAGAAACCACCAAAAATTACATCTATCTAAAATAAAAATAACATAACACTCATGTAAGCATTGCAGCAAAGTACATTTTAAAATCAGCAAAACAAGCATTTCCAAAACAATCATTTCTTACCCTGTATGTATATATCGATCTAGACATACATACATACATACATATATACATACATACATACATACATACATACAGTGGCAAGAAATTATCTAAAAAAAAAAAACTATCACATTTTTAAATTAAAAAAAACATGTACAAGTTAAAAAAAAAATACATTTCTTTTCTTGACTTAAAATTACTTGACCCACTCACTGACTCCCGTTGAACCGATTACTCTCAAACCAATCCACGCACAGGAACCCATAAAATAAAAAACCATAAAATAATAAACCATAAAATAATAAACCAAGTTTGTCTTTTATTTGTAATCCATTCCGTCACCGTCTTCATCGAAGACCTGTTTCTGGTGCAGTGAATGCGGACTGTGCCATGACCACTGAAGAGTACTTTGATGTGAGTGTGTATGTTTATTACTTAATAAATATCTGTATTTTTTTTATCTGAATGCAGTCTCCTCGCTTGCTTACGAATTTTGGGGGATCATCCTGAGATGGGGGGGACTGAGACTCTGCATCTGGAGAAATATCCAGCTGGAGACCATACGGAAGCTCCACTCCAATCAATAGAAAAAGAAAAGACACCATTGAAGCACTGTTTACTTACACATGGCCGTGTACGTAGTTTTATATATCATATAATATTTATGTGTCACCATTTCAATCCTGCTATCTACCATTAAGGTAATGCAATGACTGTGTTTCTTTGAGTATGTTCTTACAGTCCAGGGGAGCATATATAAAGAGAGAGACAACAACACAAGGTTCTAAGTGTAGATGTATTGTAATGATGGGAAAATTACAGGTCTGTAACTTGGCTCTATGTTCTGCCTACTCACAAGATGTAAGTGGTTTTCAGGCACATATCACAATGCTGTGGCAATCTGTAGTCTGTATATCAGGAAAACTGTATCTCCCAGTGGTATCAGGAAAGGTGCTCCTCAATAGTAAAAGATAGATGGCTCTATAGCACAGATCAATTGAGTATAAAATATTTATGTGAAATAAGTATAAAAAACGCACTTACAAAAATGCAACAAAAAGGCACATCACACTAACGAGTATACTCGAGAGCCACATGTCATACTCCCCCCATTGGTTTTATTATTCCCCCACTGTCCTTGTTAATTTTTCACTCCCTATCCCTGTGTTCCCTGTCTCTTATCACCCTTCCTGTAGGGTTTGTTGTTTACCCATTAGTGCCACATCACTCCAGGTTTAGCTTTATGATCTTGTGCTTATATGAAATAATTTACTTTGTCATTTACCGTGTTTGATCAATTATTCTCTAGTCAGTGAGTGCAGGAACTTGAGTTTACATTTACTATTGTCTCTAGGGGGAATTGGGGTCCCCCTGTGTTCCGTGGGCACCCTGCACCTGTTCCTTTATATATTCTTCTATATACGCTTTTGAGTGCTGTCTATTCCAAATTGTTTTGTATAATAAGTATTATAGTTTATTACAGTACATATATAAAGTGTTGCATGATTTATACATACGTGAAATAAATTAAATAAAGTTTTAATTAATAAATTCAGCTGCTTGATTTACATCCAGCAAGCAATGCAATTGTAATGATGGTAACAAGTTTTTGCTTGAATGTATTTTTGTATTCCTAATTAAAGAACTAGTTGGGAAGTAAGTTTACAACTAATTATAGCAAACAATTTTTGCAACAGTATTGTTATTTTGGAAGTTGCAGTTTATTATACCTTGAAATGGACCACACTGAAAGTTCTCTATATTCAGCTGTGTATAAGTATTTGAGACATCACAAATCTCTTCTGTTGTAACGTGTATGTAGCACTGTTTCCCTCTGAACACAGAACTACTAATGCTGTTTATAAACCTGTTGGCTCACAGGGCCAGAGCCTCTGCCACAGAGAGCTTGGGGCAATATATTTCTATCAATTGGTGCAACGCCTCCACCTGGGAGGGACCTCCACCTGGGAGGGATCCCAACAGAGTGGGAGGAGCACCTCACAGGACAAAACCACAAGAATACTGACTGGCAAACAAAACGGTCTTTACTGAACGCACATCTATATCACTTATCACTCTATAATTGTTATAAAGAATACTCTCCCTCATAGAAAGTATAACCCTTCCACCACCCGCGTGCACCCCCTCACCTTGTCCACAGTAATGTCTGAGGCCCTTGGCCAATCTGTCTCTTAAGTGTCTCAAGTGTAAACCCCACTTTATTAGGCGTGATCAGTGCCTGGTATACCGGTATGTTGGTGCACGTAAGATACGATACCTGCCCAGTGCGACGACACCTGGGCCCTTAAAGTTCTTCAAAAAGGATCCGCCGACCTCCTGCACGACGTCCTGGTTTCACCAGCACGGTGATCCATCAGGGGCGATCCCACCCTGAAGATAGTCCTGCTCTCGCTTTAGAATAGGCCTGATCCCAAGCCTCTTCGTGGGAAGTGCAGCGTGCGCTGTATCCCTTACTGCCACTATATATATCACTAAGTGGCAGGGTCCCTAACCTGAGGCCTGTCCCTGAAGCACAACAAGCTATATATGGCTCAGGACCTAATTGGCGCCTAGGGGGATGCTGGCCTAATGCAGTGGGTCACAGACCCCTGCACTCACCTCCTACCCCTAGCTCTTCCTGGTCCTGACTGCTCACGTGGGCTCAGGGCGCGAAATGAATCAATATCAGCCTGCCGAGATCCCTGCACTCCTATTGGCTCCCTGGCATCATGTGGCACGCTCCTGAGGCTCATGGGATTTGTAGGCCCTGCTACAGCCTCCTTGCGATTGGCTGCCCTTTTGCGCGCATGTCCTGCGCATGTGCGATCTAACAGGAGCCTCCTGCCACATCTCTACACTGCGCATGTGCGAGGAACAAATATGGCGGCGCCCTGTGATGTCGGGCCGCCACGGAGCCTACGGAGCACCAGAGTGCTCCCTGCTCGGTCCCCACCCTCCAAAAACCCCGGCGGGTCTGCCGCTTGGCTCCGGCACTCGCCATCGCCCCCGGCAGCGCAGGTACCGAGGGGGTCCGGGGCTACATGTACAACAACATAAATGTATTTTGAACCCTATTGTTGGTTAATCTAGTGAAATAACTGGAGAATAAATGTATCCAGGCTCAGGTTTTGAAAAAGGGGAGAGCTGCGGAAAACCACAGTGTCTTAATTTTAACTTGCTGGCTGCCAGTGGCTATTTTCCCATTGCTAGGGATTGCCGAGGTCAGTTTACCCCCATGTAGTTACAACCCTCATTGGGGGACACGTATAAACCTAAAGAGTGTTTTTTGTTTTGACGTACAGTTCGTTTTTCTGTTTGTTGTTTGTGTCTGTGTCAAATGTAATCATTTATTTATTGAGTTATAAAATGTTTTATTAGGAAGTAATACATTGAGTGTTACCTCTCGTTTTCAAGTATGTCCTGGGCACAGAGTTATAATGACAAACACATGGTTACAAATACATAGTTACAATGAGTAAAAAGGGTTATTCAGTACATTATACATAAGACATTGTATGCACAGTTAAATATATATATTATAGGCATATATAAAAGTAACAGACCAGATTAAAATGAGAGACTGCTTTAGTTTTGAAAGAACTTAGACTGGTGGCGGAAGTGAGAGTCTCCGGTAGACTGTTCCAGTTGTGGGGTGCACGGTAAGAGGAGGAGCGGTCTGATACTTTGTTGAACCATGGGACCATGAATAGTCTTTTGGAGTCAGATCTCAGATGATAAGTGCCTCATGTAGTAGGTGTAAGGAGCTTGTTCAGATACTGTAGGCAGGTAGCTTGCCCAGAAAATATTTGAAGGCAAGACAGAAGAGATGATCTTTGCGCCTAGACTCAAGTGCTGACCAATCTAGTTCTTTGAGCATTTCGCAGTGATGTGTGTTGTAATTGCATTGGAGAACAAAGCGGCATATTGGTTTGTAGAGGATATCAAGTTTGCTGAGGTGAGTTTGGGGTGCCATGCCATATACTATAAACCTCATAGTCAAAGATTGAGATCAGCATCTGCTGTGCTATGCGCTTTCTGGCCAGCAGATTTATGGAGGATTTGTTCCTATATAGTACACCTAGTTTGGTACAGGTTTTGGATGTCAGGGTATCAATGTCAAAACCTAATGTTAAATGGAAGTCAAACCATATGCCAAATATTTGAAACTAGTAACAGGGGCTAGGATAATATTAGAGTTGGTTCTGATCTGTAGTTCCTTCATTGGAAGCTTTAAAAATTTAGCCTTGGTCCCAAATACCATTGTTACAGTCTTGTCAGTATTTAGAAACAGTTTTTTTTGGGAAATCCAATTTTCAAGTCTCAAAAAGTCAGATTGAAGTACGTGTCTAAGGTCAGAGAAGTTATGGCTCTGTGCAT
The DNA here is from genome assembly GCF_040206685.1 of Ascaphus truei. Classification (NCBI taxonomy): domain Eukaryota; kingdom Metazoa; phylum Chordata; class Amphibia; order Anura; family Ascaphidae; genus Ascaphus; species Ascaphus truei. The sequence goes on along the minus strand of NC_134486.1, from coordinate 200,722,644 downwards.
TTAAGATTGAAATGTGATGAGCTAAACAAAAGCGCATCTGTCCGGTGCTCCAAAAACATTTTTTAAGAGGTGTGTCACTGGAAACATTATAGTGTATAGTCCAGATAGAGTCTTATATTATATATCTGTAATTTGAAAGATGTAAACCACTGTAGATATAAAAAGTATGTATAGCAATGTCTCTGTAGAGATGATCCTAGTATGGCATATACTGACAACTGGCTGATCACATTCAGCACAATGATGTTGTAGTGGATTACTCACAGACCAGCGGATCTCTAACTCTGCAGTGAGGAGACACGAATCAAAAGGGAGCCCAAAGGGAAAAACCCACAATGCCGGTAGGAAAGACAGGCACCAAGTGACCGTCCACCAGGAAGGGACACACAGCCCCCAGTCGCACAGGCGGATCCGGCGTGGTCTCCCTGAGCACCAAGTGGGGACCATGCGGTCCCACAGTGAGTATATGATCTCCGGCTGTGTGGGTTGTCAAACAGCAGGGCTCCCAAACATCAGGAGGGCACACACGTAGTCACAAGCAGTCGCCCCACAGGGAAAGATGCACGATCCTCTGTCACTCAGACAGGAGGACACTGCGGAGCTCCCAAACACCAAACGGCTGAATACAGAGTCCCACAAGGAATAGCAAACCGCTCACCAGCCACGCAGTCTCTCCTTGAATCAATAGCTCCACTCCACAGGTGTCAGAGAGGAAGAATTTAAGTGGATGTATATAAACCTGATAGATAATTTTTCCAGAATGGCGTGCCTCCAGGTAGATAAACAGCAGGAAGGGATCCAAATTGGGAAACAAGAGCACAGCCTCACCAATGTGACATGTGACACGAGGAGTATTTTTCAAAGATTTATTAAATTAAAAGGACATGAAAACAAGGTCCTGACAAGCACTCTGACATATTTCACGCACAAGGCACTTTATCATGTCAGAGTATTGTCAGGACCTTGTTTTATGTCCTTTTAATTTAATAAATCTTTGAAAAATACTCCTTGAGTCCCATGTCACATTGGTGAGGCTGTGCTCCAGTTCCAGATTTGGATCCCTTTCTGCATATAAGATTGTGTCATCCACATACATGTGTATTGAGGCTTCCGTACAAGCTGTAGGAAAATCATTAATGAACATTAAGAAGAGTAGAAGCCCCAGAACAGAGCCTTCCGGGACACTGCAGGTGATATCCAAGGGGTTGACGTTTGTCACGATCGTGCTCGCCACAAACCGGGACCGGGCTGCGGGGCTGAGGTGGGAATATGAAAACACTGATCTTAGACCATGAAGCCGGTTCAGGGTTGCGCAGTCCATAGTCAAACATAGCCAGGTCAGGGTTGGAGAATGCAGGATAATCAGGAGACAAGCCGGGGTCAGGGCAGGCAGTATAGGAGCGATGGTCACGGTCACGAGCTGAGGTCATCATTAGGCAATCTTTGGTGAAGCTGCTTCAGTGTCGAAGGCAAGAACTTGGAGTGAAGCCACTTCAGCGGAAACGCTACAGCGTAGATGCTGCAGCACGAAAGGGAAAAGACAGGAGTCACAGGAACATGAAGCTTCAGTACAGGGACTACAGCACAGGAACAATATCCACTAGGAGGAAGCAGGAACCAGAAGCCACAGTGCTGGGAATCCAACCCTTCAGCACGGGAAGGCAGGAAAAGTTCAGTGAAGCCGCTTCAGCGTCGCAGGGTTTCTGGAAGGAGGGATCAGGAACAGAGAAGGGCGAAGGCCACAGGAACCAGGGGTGCAGACACGCCACAGGAACCACTAGGGAAACCAGCGTAGGTGCTTCAGTGCGGCGAAGGTGAAGTCTGCCAGGAACAAGGGAAGCAGCGCCGGGGCTGCTATGCAAGAAGGCCTTGGGAAGCAGGGGACTAGGAGCAGGAGACAAGGCACAAGGAGGCCTAGCAGGCTAAACAGAGAGTTTGTGACAAGCACAGTTACTTGTAACAAAGATTGCAAAGTCTATGTCCAGCAACTTCCTGAGGGCGGGGCAGTATCTAAATAGCACAGGAGGCCAATCAGACCAGAGCTGCACAGGAGGAAGCAAAAGGCAGGTGATTGCAGAAGCAGGGAAAGTTTGTCTGGAACCTGCAAAGCGCCAGATGGATGGGTTCCAGACAAACCCAGGAGCGGATTCCTCACAACGTTAGTGCTTGAGATAGACACATGTTGGGATCTACCTGATAGGTAGGAATAAACCCAATTTAAAGCATGCTTCCCTTTCAAGAGCACTGGAGTTTGTTTAGCAAAATTACATGATAACAGTATCAAAAACCTTTACAAAATCTAGGAATATTGCACAGTAAGTTGTCCAGTTCAATTTCACACTGGATCTCATTGCAAACTTTTAGGAGGGTAGTAACTGTAGAGTGTTTGGGGCAAAAGCCAGATTGGCTTTGGCTAGGGAAATTTGTCTTGTATAGTAATCGCTTAATTGGGAGTGAGCATATTTTTCATAACTTTGGATAGTATTGGGAGAAGAGAGATTGGCCTGTAGTTTGAGATAGTGTTTTTGTCCCCATTTTTGAAGATTGGGACAACTCTGGCAGTTTTCCAGGTCTTAGGGATATGGCCTGAAGACAAGATAGAGTTGATTAGTGAAGCAAGCGGTTTGGCAATGGCTGGCGCACAAAGTCATAGGGACTTAGATTGCAGTAGGTCAGGTCCACATTGGCTGCTTAGTTTTAATTTGAGGAGCGCTTGTGTAATCCCCTCTTCAGATACTGGGACAAATTGAAAACTGTGGGCAGTGTTGGGAGAGGGTGGGGCTATAGAGGTACTCCCAGAATGAGGTTCATGTATGTAGTTTGTGTTGCGTTTCGCTAATAAATTAGTAGCACACCTCACAAAGTATTCATTAAATGAATTTGCAATGTCAGTGGGATTTTCCAGGTTAATATCCTCCTTAATGATAGTACATGGTTGTTGATGGCTAGAATTCAGGTTATTGTTGATAACCTTCCAGACTTTAGCTGGATGTGATGATTCTGATGAAGATTTTCAGAGTAATATTGTGTTGTTGCGCACCTTGTTTGCCTTGTGCACATATTCCGCAGGCATCTGTAGTTATTAAGATCCTAAGTAGTGCCAGTTACTTTGTAGCTTTTCCACAAGGCATCCCTAAAATAGTAGAGCACTATAAGGTCGGTTGTAATCCATGGAAGATGGGCCCCTCATACTCTTATTCTATGTAGTCAAGCATGGGTGTCACAGAGTTTTAAGAACTCGGATTGGAAATAGTCGATTGCAGAATCGGGGTCGGGAATTAAGTCGATTATGTACCAAGGGCAGCTGGTAAGATCAGTCAGAAACTGTTGTGGGTTAAAGTTCCTAAATGCTCTAGTGAGTAGAACTTTAGGGCTTGATTGGGGTGATCTGATTTTCCTTACACAGTACACTACTGCATGGTCACTGAAAATGTCATGTAGGATGCCAGAGGATGGGATTCTGCTGGGAATAGAGGAGAGAAGTAATGACAAATGTTGCACACAATAAATACAAAAAACGATACAGTTACCGGTGCTCTTGTGTTCAGAGATACTGTAGCCTGCAAGTAATCCAATGAACATGGTAAAGAGAAGAAACACAATGCACTTCAGATTTGTTTAATCTTATTTATAAAAGACAATAGCTGTACGACGTTTCAACCTATAGGTCTTTTTCAAGTGAATGGCATATAGTGAGTGTCCCAAAATGTCTCTTTACAATATATAGTCCACACCATCCCACAATGCCCTCTTTTGATAATGAATGATCTTCCGAACCTACACTGATGTAGCTCTCTGTCCTTCAGCTTGAAATCTGTGTCCATTGCTTCCATGCTGACTGAGATCCACTGCCACCCAGGTCTTCCATTTTTTAGCTCAATTGATTGGCCCTCGCGATAACGTTATCGCGCAATCTCCGCGTTGTTGTTATCCGGTTGTCCTGGTTACCACTTTTTCTCCTTGTTGTGCATCTGACGTTCACATGTTGCTTCTGTTGGATAATATACAAAGCAAGAGCTGGGGTAGAGAAATATGTTGTATTACTACAGAGAAAGGCGTACTTGATCTACACTTTAAACACAGTACAACTGAAAGGTCTTAATAACAATCTATCCCATAACTGTTTTCTTACAGGAAGGTAAATGTAATATGCTTTTTTGTACGATTCATCCACAAAGATTCCAGTTGCTACCACTGTTTGCTGACATTTGGCTTAAAAGAATGAGGTTAGTTGCACTCTGGTATATGGCTAACAAATTAGTAGACAAATATTGTCTGACTGCTAACAAGAAAAACAACAAGACTTCTTTTTAAAGTTCAATTTTAATATTAAAAATTATTTCACTGAACACAGTTTGTAAATAGATGCCTGACAAGGACTGTTGATATACACACTGCTGATTTAGCTCTTTTTATGTTTTTATGCACCTGTAAAAGAATGATTCAATTAAACCCACGATGCAGAGAGAAACTGTGGCTGCCAACGTAAAGTAGAAGTGAGGAATGCGCTGCCCACGAGCAAGACAGGACCCTGGTACTGAGGTGGGGAAGTAGTAAACCACGCACCCACAGCAGCGGAAGTATGGCTGGCAGGCAGATTGTAAAAAGTAGCCGGGTCTGGGTTGGAGCGCGTGGGTTAGTTGATACTTGCCAAGGTCTTGGAATGGAGAGTTCAGAATAGTCAAGTCAGTATAGACGTGGTCTGGGTTTGGAGAGGTTAGAATCTTAGAGGTCCGTATAGCCATGGTCTGGGTTGGAGATATCCGCAGAGTCGAGGGAAAGCCGGGGTCAGTATCCAGAGTGGTTCCAAAAGTCAAGCCGAGTCAGTACACGAAGAGTTAACTGCAAGAGAACACAGGACAGGGAGCAAGGCACAACAGACGCAAAAGCTCAAGGCTACAACAAGTTATGCTCAGCAATGTGGGAAAGGAACTGCAGGGTATTTAACAGCAACAGGAACCAGTGCAAAGGAGGCAGAGTGGAGGCACGGCCTCCGCGGAGGCAAGGGTTGGCTGCAGGAAAAAGTGGGCTAAACGAGTACTTGCCACACCGCTGGGAAGCGGTGCACATCGTCACGTGTGCGCACCGCGTGTGAGAGAAGCGCGGCGCATCCGAGGGTGCAGAGCTAATCTCCAAGGCACACTAGAAGAGCTGCACATGTGTGCGCGCTCTGTTAGCAGAGCGGGGGTGCGCGCATGCGCTGGTGCCAGAGCGGAAGTCTGAGATATGAAAGGTAAGGAGAGAACACGTCACAAAGGACGTGTTCCCCGATTCCTTATGGTACCCCGCCTTTAGGATCGGCCTCAGGACGATTCCCATAAGGCTTGTGCGGGAACCTGGCATGGAATCGCTTTAACAAGCCGGGAGCATGGATCTGACGAAGAGGTATCCATGATCGTTCTTCTGATCCATAGCCTTTCCAGTGTACAAGGAATTGAACACCTCCTCTGGAGTATCTGGAATCGATTATGGATTGAATTTCAAATTCTTCTTGACCCTTTACAGTACAATGTAGAGGTTTAGGTGAGATGTCAGGAAACTGCGAACTTCGAACAACAGGTTTTAACAATGAGACGTGAAAGACTGTCGGGATTCTCATAGATTGAGGCAGTTGTAAGCGCTACGCCACAGGATTGACCTGTTTGAGAATGGTGAATGGGCCCAGGAATCTTGGAGCCAGTTTGAGTGTAGGTGTCTTCAATCTTATGTTCTTAGAAGAAAGCCACACTTTGTCTCCTGGCCTAAATTTGGGGGCCTCACGGCTATGGCGATCCGCTTGTATCTTTGTCTGAGTACTGCCTCCTGCAAAGTCCTTTGAATCCTCTTCCAAGAGTTCACCCTGGAATCTGCTGCTGGAACTCCGGAAGGATTGGAAGGGATGGGAAGGCGCGCTGGATGAAACACATAATTTATAAAAAAACGGTGACTCGAGTAGACTCATTTCTTATGAGTTATGAGCGAATTCGGCCCATGGGAGTAATTCCACCCAGTTATCCTGTGCATCAGAAATAAAGCATTGCAGGTATTACTCTAGTGATCCTCCAAAAAATCAGGGGAGCTCGTCTCGTAGTTATGAAATAAAGAAACATTACATACAATAATGTTATAAAATAATTGGTGTGAAAAAAGGTCAAAAGTGACTACTCACAATAAAGCAGTCAAATTCGTGCAATCATCCAACTTAAGGGGTGGATGTTCCCTGTGTATACAGCAGCCACCAGCCCCCAACCTCCAAGGAAAAAACAAGAAAAGAGACCATACACTGGCGACACACTTTATTCGAGCTCGGCTAGTCCCACGAATTCGGGTATACCCGGGTGTATTGAGGTTTGTGACTGTTTTCTGCCCGGGTGCATTGGGTTATTTTCCAGGCAGGGATTGAAGCATTTTATTCCCTCTGGCTGCAATACTGCACAGTACATATATATATACTGCATTACAATTCATGAATTTATGCCATCTGGTAGACACGCGAAGCATTGCAGCCTATTAAATCCTAATCATTATCATTTAACAGATCAGCCGCCCGTCAGCCAGGCATGAACCCAGGCTGGGAAGGCAAACGCAACGGGGCTTGTCAGAGGTGAGGAGCGGCACATTCCAGGTATCTGCCAGGTACAAACTGGGTATTTACTCGAATAAAGTGTGTCGGTGCAGTATAGTGCAGATGGTATTTGTATTAAAGGGGGATTCAAAAAATGCAGGCTTACACTTCATATGATCGAGGTAGGCAGAATGACATTATAGGTAGTGGGTGCTCATCTGGTCGCGATCCTTCTGAGTTCCTCACTGTCCTCTGCTCCACCGCAATAAACTCGCGTCCACGCCGGGTACTCCCGTTACGTCACTTCCTGTTGTTTGGGAACTTCCGGGTCTGATGGTAAGGGTGGACCTCCGTTGTTCTTCCTCTTTGGTATGGGCTGAAATGGACGAATGGTAGCAACGGCGAAACGCGTAAAGTGTTTCAGCCCATACCAAAGAGGAAGAACAACGGAGGTCCACCCTTACCATCAGACTCGGAAGTTCCCGATCCTTTTTTCACACCAATTATTTTATAACATTATTGCATTATTGCACTATGTAATGTTTCTTTATTTCATAACTACGAGACGAGCTCCCCTGATTTTTTGGAGGATCACCTGATGCAAGACGAGTGGAACAGTCTTTGTCAAGGGTTGTAGTTTGTTTCAAAGGTTCTTATTTATATATTCTTTTCACTTAATTGTTATTTTATCACTATATTTTCATTTATACACAACTATCACATTTATTTACACATGTGTGGTTATATTGTTTATTGTCACATTTAGGGTGTGTTAGAGCGCTATTGTTAGCTTTTTTTCACTAGGTATTACTCTAGTGACTGGTTTGTTCTTTCGGTTTGTCCGTTGGTTTGGGAATGATACCCAGAAGAAAAAAGAAGAGAGATCTCCAACTTTTGAGCGAAGGCACGTCAAAATTTCGAGATGAACTATGACCCCCGATCAGACACTATAGGGAATGGGGCTCCATGAATATAAAATATTCCTTGATATAAATATCTGCCAAGGTGGCAGAGTTAGGAATACCCTTGAGAGGAATTAAATGGGCCTGTTTGGAAAACGTATCCACAATAACGAGAATAGTATTCATCCCACAAGAAACAGGGAGCTCAACTATAAAGTCCATTGAGAGGTGGGTCCACGGTCGGTCCGGAATAGGTAAGGGACGAAGCAGACCAGACAACTTGTTGCGTGCGGACTTATTTCGAGCACAGATAAACAGGAGTTGATTAATTCCTTGATATCCTTAGACATATTAGGCCACCAAAAGGTGCGTCTGATCAAATCGGAAGTCCTCTTTGTACCCGGGTGACCGGCCGACTTAGAGGAATGACCCCACTCAAGGATTTTCTGGTGAAATTGAGGTGCAGCATACAAACAACCCTCCGGCACTTCCATACCCTCGGGATTGAGTGTCTGAGTTTCCAATATCTTGTCCAGTATATCAAAAGAGTTAGCCTAAATAACATATTTGGCAGAAATGATGGTCTCAGGAATGTCTTCGGACTTGTCTTCACTGACGAATTGACGGGATAAGGCATTAGCTTTAGATTCTTAGTACCAGGAATGTAGGAAATTATATTATTGAATCTGGAAAAGAACAATGCCCAGCAGTCCTGACGGGAGCCATGGCTATGGGCACCCTCAATATATAATACATTTTATGGTCCGTAAAAATTGATATAGGATTTTCAGTACCCTCCAGGAGGTGTCTCCACTCTTGCAGTGCAAGTTTGATAGCCAAGAGTTACCTGTTGCCAACATTGTAGTTTTGTTCTGCGGGGGAAATTTTTTTTGGGAAGAACTCGAAAGGGTGTAGCTTATCCTGAGGGGACTGTCCCTGTGAGAGTACGGCTCTTGCTCCAATATCCAAAGCATCTACTTCCAACATGAAGGGAAGTTTAGGGTCCGGATGGCATAAGATAGGAGCAGAGACGAACGCTTTCTTATGGGTTTCAAAGGCCTGGCATGCCTCAGGAGACCAGGAGGAAGTGTCTGAATCTTTCTTTGTCAGGGCGGTGATAGGAGCCACTGTGGAGGAAAAATTACAGATACATTTACGATAATAATTGGCGAAGCCAAGAAACCGCTGAATCGCCTTAAGAGAAGTGGGTTGGGGCCAATCTACCACTGCCTTAAGTTTATCAGGATCCATAGAGAAACCGTTATCAGAGATTATGCATCCCAAGAAACAAGTGGATGTTTGGTGAAAAAGACATTTCTCCATCTTGGCATAGAGATGATTCTCACGTAGACGGGTGAGAAGTAGCTTAGTGTGCTGGATATGCTCGGATATAGATTTAGAAAAATAAGAATATCGTCTTTATAGACAATTACAAAAATGTTGAGGACTTCTCGAAAAATATCATTCACGAATTCTTGAAAGACAGCTGGGGCATTACAGAGCCCAAAAGGCATGACCAAATATTCGTAATGGCCATCTCTCATAGTGAAGGCCGTTTTCCATTTGTCCCCTTGTCTAATGCGTATGAGATTGTAGGCCCCACTGTCGATGAGATTGTAGGCCCAACTGTCACGATGGACACAAACTTATCAACACTTTTTATATTTCTGGGTATTGGATTGAACACAACAAGGAGCAAAATAAATTGTGATTTATTTTCTGGATTGACAAACACACGACAACGTCAGAATACACTTAAAACAACACTTACTGGGATAGGGAAACAAAATAGATTATCCTTTTCATGCAAGCGCAAGAAATGCAGTATTGGTTTAAAGGTCCCGTGGCTAGATCACAACTTGCCGATCTGATATCTTGGCCAAATCAAAGTATTTCGTTGTAGTTTGTAGGAATTCGTTCGGGAGTCCCCAGGGCTAATGAATTCCGTAGTTTGTGGTAAATTCTTAGTTTCAATGTATTAACCACTTGCGCACAGAAACCGCTACCGCTGTGTTGCTTGAACGAAGTCCGGCGTGAACGTAGTTACATCATATGCGGTCTCTTGATTTCTCTTGACAACCCTGGGGATAGTCCGGTGGGCACAGTTATAGGCTGTTTGAGGGTACCTTTAACATGTGCACCCAATCCCCGCTGTGGGAACATTTTCCCCACCAATGGCCGCTTTGTCCGCAGTTTGAAAAACCGGGCAAAAAGGCTTTCCGGTTTGCAAAGCGCATGTGTCAGCTTGACACCCATGCAACTTAGCATACCTTGGATACACCCTCTTGTTGGCGCCCCTGAATCTGGGGTTTGGCCCAAAGGTGTCAATGGTCCGGGATCTGCCACTTATCAGGAGTCCGGCCATGTATATATTATGGTGCTCTGAGGTCTTTCATCCCTGTCACTTCATTAGGCTGAGGGTCGCCGGCTCAGCGGGACCCCTTTGAAGTGCCAGGAAGAAAATAAATACCCTCAGCTCATTCACCCCTGGTCCATTTACATGCCAGATGATTTTTTCCCGGGCTTACAGAAAAAACAGTTCCTGCCTGTATATTTTAAAATCACAGATTTATACACTTTATCCAAACTTCGTGTTCTGGGTGTACTATCACTTTAATTCTTATATGTATCTTCGTGGTTTATTTATTTACACTTGCACACCAAAAACCAGGGTTCTGGGTGCCTCCATTCTTGAGTTAGTCCCCCTAATTAAAATGCCAGCTTGTGGAAGCCAAGTTCACCTAATTCTCAGGTCAATTGACAGTTCCCACGGCAATTGACTTTCCGCCTTTCAAGTTACGGGGCTAACAAGGCACGGATACATTATATCGGTAAAACCCTTCAGAATTTAACCGCAAGCCAAATATTCAATTGACTTGTGATTACAGGGTCAAACTGATAGCAATGGATACCCATTCTACAAACGGCTCTTTAAACTTTTGCCATGCTTCTTCAATCAGCGCTGGCTTTGGTGCTCACTACTCCATCTTGTGTCTCAGAAGGATGTAGCAGGCAATGCATTTGCTTTCAATACAGCAGGCAGGCAATAGCCTGCCAATGGGGGTTAAAAAGGCTGGGACAGGATAAATACAGTAGTGTAGTACAAAGACTTTTAACCCCTTCATTCCCAATGCGAGTTAGGATTAATTAGCCGGGTATAACCTTTATTTTAGGCCTGATTAATCCTTTGCTCGTCACACCCACGAAGATCGAGATTGGAAAAAATGGAAGAATCTTGTAGCTGATGAAATAATTCTGAAATGAGTGGCAAGGGGTAACGATTCTTCAGGGTTATTTTGTTACGACCCCTATAGTCTATGCATGGATGGAGTGAACCATCTTTCTTCTTAACAAAAAAGAACCCAGCCCTGGCTGGGGAGGAAGAAGCTCTAATGAACCCTCTCTTTAAGTTCTCCTAAATATATTCAGACATAGCCTTAGTCTCAGGAAGGGAAAAAGGATAGGATCTGTCTTTAGGAAGGATGGCACCGGGCAGAAGCTCTATAGGGCAAACATAAGGGCGGTGCAGAGGTAGAGTTTCAGAGCGAACTTTATCAAAAACATCAATGAACTCTGCATATACTTCAGGAAGTGCAGGTTTGGCAGGAGTACTGGTCTCTACGCCAGCGATAAGTTGTACCGAGGATACAGGAGCAATCTCCAAGGCAACACCCCATTGAATAGGTCTCTTGTCTGTCCAGTCTATAAGTGGATTGTGCTGTTGGAGCCAAGGAAGGCCTAGAATTACCTGTACAGGGGTGAATGAATAACATCCAGTGATATTTTTTCCTTGTGACCGTCACTAGTGGAGAGAGTAAGAGTAGGACTCTCCAATGGCTGGCTGGAGAGGACGTCTGTCGATAGCCTCTAGACCCACCGGTATTTATTTCTTGATCAGAGGAATCTTATGTTTGGTATCGAAATCTTGATCCACAAATTTCCCCCAGACCCGGAGTCGATGAAGGCAGAGGCAGGAACTAGGAAGCCAGGACCCTCAAGGAAGATAGCCAGCATGACACTGGTAGGTAGACCTCTCTTACCAAGAGGGGAAGAACAAATGGCACCCAATGAGATACCCTTATAGCTCATTGGGTGTTGGCATTTCCCGGCTTCATGGGACAGTGAAGCACCAGGTGACCCGGCAGTCCGTAGTAAAGGCATAATCCTCCAGTTCTCTGACGTTGTTTCTCTAAGGGGAGAGTTGGTGACTTCCTAACTGCATTGGTTCTGGAGCCTCAAGAGCTGGGAAAGTAGCAGGAGAAACTGGGAACAAGAGCGGTTGGTGTGAGAGAACGTGAGTGATGGCGTTCAAGCCTCCTTTCTTGAAGGCGTTGATCCACCCTAATACAAATGGCAATAAGATCCTTGAGCACTGTAGGTCTTTCTTGAGCAGCTAATTCATTCTTTAATGTCTCGGAGAGATCTTGCCAGAAAGCTGCAGATAACGCCTCATCATTCCAGCCCGTCTCTGCCGCGATGGTCCGAAATTCCAGAGCGTATTTTGCAACCGATCTGTGGCCCTGAGAAATGTGAAATAAAAATGAAGCAGCAGTAATCTTATGGCCAGGGGTATCAAAGACTTGCTTAAATTCTTTCTTGAAGCTTGGGAACTGGGTAGGTAAGAAAAATTAGGGTGCTCAAACCCCAGACAACTTCATCCAGTATATAACACAATATAGCACTATGCATGGAGACACCAGTGGGAGTGGGGATAAGCAATAGACCTGTGAGTTACTAAAATACATTTGTAGCAGTACTCAACTATAGCAGTCTTAAAACATGAAACCCACTCACGTCATCTCCAGGAGTGATTGCTGGCGTGCCAGCCACAGTGGAGTCCAAAGGCAGCAAGAAGAAAAAATGAATGGCGCACAGCCAGGGAGCCAGGTGGTTACAAAAAGTTACCTTTATTCAGTGCACGTTTGAAGACATATTCACCCCTTGGGGGACAAAAACAAGCACCTCCTACGTGTTTCGGACCGGTAGGTCCTTTATCAAGGAGTCCATGATAAAGGACCTACCGGTCCGAAACGCGTAGGAGGTGCTTTTTTGTAACGACCTGGCTCCCTGGCTGTGCGCCATTTGTTTTTTCTTCTTGAAGCTTGGGAAGTCTTGGATAAGCTCCGGTCTATGCTCCACGATGGTGGATGCCCATGCTAATACGTCTCCAGTTAATAAAGCGATAATATACGCCACCTTAGATCTATCAGAAAAGAAGCGGGAAGGGGTTAACTCTAACTTTATGTCACATTGGTTGAGGAAACCTCGTCATCCATGGGGATCTCCCGCATATCGATTGGGAATGGGGAGACGTGGCTCGAGGGAGAGAGAAGCTTCAGGGAAAGAAACAGACAAAGTAGCAGGTCTAATAATTCTTGATTGTGATTGGTTAAGAGAAACCGTGGCCAGGTTTTGAGTAAGGGAAGCAATCGGATTATCCAGGTATTGGAAATGCTCAGAAATCGAGGGGCGGAGCTATGTTCTGTGGCACTCTAAAAGAGCTGCGCGTGCGCGCTCTATAAACAGAGCGGGGGTGCGAACACGCCCTGGTGCCAGAGCGGAGGTCTGAGATATGACAGGTAAGGAGGGAACACGTCGCAAAGGACGTGTTCCCCGATTCCATACAATGCCATTCACTTGAGAAAGACCTATAGGTCGAAGCGTTTTACAGCTATTGGCTTTAATACATTTGATCAAACAAATCCAAAGTTCCTTGTGTTGCTTCTCTTTACTAGAGGAGAGAATCCAGTCTAGTAAGGAATGGTTGTGAGATTTCAGGATTGTCCGCATAGGTTGGGAAATTAGTTTCTTTAATTGAAGCAAATTGTAAGCCAAAAGAATTGACTTCTGATCTTTTTTTTGTACACAAACAGATACAGCCACCAGTATCCGATCACTCCCAGGGGTAAAAAGGAAGGCATCTCACAGTAAATGCCTCAACATTTCTGTGAGATTCCTAATGGCCCATCGGATTAACACAGCAGGGGTCCCTGCAGTCCCATTCAGTTTGAATGGAACTGCAGGGACCCCTCGCTGTGTTAATCTGATAGGCCATTATGAATCTCACAGAAATGTTGAGGCATTTACAGTGAGATTGCCCCAGATTTTCCATGGCAAGTGATCCAATACTGGTGGCTGCGTCTGTAAACAATCTAAAAAATTGAGGCCCAGAGATGCAGTTTAATATATTTCATTCTAATGTGGGAGACATGGAACTCTTCCCTAATAGAGATGTGTGAAACTTTCACAGAAATTGGATAATGCAAAATGTGCCTTTTTTTTTACATGGCAAGAAATTCAACAACCATTAAATCAACGTGCATAGCAATTTCTCTTAATAGGCAAATGTGTTCAATTCTCTAAACCCACTAGATTTGCTTACTGCTGGTACTATAACAATGGCACATAAACCATGTTTCGTTAACTGTTTGGTGATATTTCACTGAAAGTTTACGAAATTATAAAATCTAAGACTGATTTTGCTACATTATTTGCCCTTAATAAAGAAACACTAACTAATACATATACTAAGCGCTCAACCTATTTCAGAAATGGTGATTGTTCTACCAATGAAAACCTAAGTGATAATTGAGTGCAATCAAAGGAATAACAAACATGCATGTGAAACAATAAAATAACCCCCACATTTAATGTGATATAAGTTAAGGGATGGCTGCCTTAGGACAAGGAAACAACCAGTCTATCCATGGAGGCTTGTATCAAAAACGTGAAATGTATGAGGACAGTCCTTGGCGCACTACCAGGTATACGGAATCCTGGATATTAAACAATACAATCCTGAATCCTGAGTCCCAGAGATGGAAACAGTCCGTTTGCTGCACAGATGGACTTTCTGAGATGTCTTGGAGATAGATCGAATTCTAAAACCAAACAGAAAAGACCACTGCGCAGTAATCTCTTAATTTAGAGAACTCATACACTTAGCAACTAACTACTTACATTTATGCAAATAGTATAGGACCTTGAAAGGTATCTTTGTTTTGAAATTCAGTGTATGGGACTGGATAGCAGTTGGTCTCAGATTCTTCTGAACTTCTGCCTTCTCCAGAACTTCATAAGTTTTCAGTCACAGTGTTGATGTGTAATCATGTAATGATAATACACATAGTGTGGTACCGTAACAAATGTATTAAAAACAATTAAGATCTCGTCGGAGGCACGCGCAGACTCAGGGCGTATGCCGCCACTGCTCCTGGACCGGCGGGGGCGTGCACATGCATGCGCCACCGCGGCGAACCTTCGCAAGTGCCAGCAAGTCAGCTGGTCAGCGCAGGTGCAGCTGTGTGTCCCCGTCGAGGTCGCGCATCGCGGGCGCGCGCATCAACACACCAGACCCCATGCAATTACAATGATGCCTGCATACCAGCCCTGTATCCTGCATCCTCCTACCGGGGCCGACTTACCTCTGACCTCACTCCTGGGTAAGGTCTCCCATTGGCTCCCTCTAGTATATAGCTTCAGTCAGCCCTGGGCTGATTGCTGAGCATATTTTGTGTTGGCCGTGCTTGCTACAAGCTGCCTTGTTCTTTGAATCTTGACCCCCAGCCTTGTACCGGACTTCTGATCTCTGGCATCCTTGGACCTCGGCTTCGGAATTCGACTACTCTGCCCTCTCCTATCCTCGACCTCGGCTCTGGAATTCGACTACTCTCCACTCTCCAATCCTTACTAAGGCAAGTACCTTCTACGATCCTACACTCTCCTGCCCTGACCCTGCTAACCCACGACTACGAGCTACCCGGCTTCGCGGCCTAAGTTGGTGTTTTCACATCCCCACCTCAGCCCCGCATTCCGGCCCTGGTTTGTGGTGAGCACCCGTGACACCTCCTCAGCCTACTGGTCCACGCTGTTCTCGCTCAGTCCTAGATCCACCTTACGTGCGTTTCATGACTCGTGACGTCACTTCGTCAGGGGTATGGAGCACCAATAGATGTGTGTGCTATTTATAGCACATTCAGTTCAGTCCTGCAGCACCCACTGGATAATTATATCCTAAGGGAGCCTGTGAATATATTATCATTAAAAAACAACTCTGACATGCGGAATACAGCCTAATCATTCTAAGGTCAACATCACATATACAGACTTAACACTAAACATATTGAATACATAAAATATACATTCAATATCAAAAATACAAGTACTAATAATATCAAAAACCATAACTAGAAATCTTACCAATGAACCAATCTTGCACATATAAATTTGTTTAGATATGCAGACAAGCTAATATATTCATATAATAATAATGTGAAAAGAATCGAGGATATAAAGGATGTTATATGCAAAAAGACACCAAAGATATACAGAACCAGAGACCAAGAGTCATGAATGGATCTAGCTGTCTTTCAAAAAAGAGGCCAGACCAAAATCTATATTAAGACTTCCTGGGGTTAATGTTCTAAGGGTGTAGATCCAATAACTTTCTCGCCTGGATATTAAATTTATCTTATCTCCCCCTTTCCAATTTTGTTTGGGGCAATCAATACCCTTACATATCAACCCCTCTGGATTTTGATTGTGCTTTATTTTTAAATGATTGGAGACACTATGGGCCTCATTCAGAAAGCCTCGATAAGGCCCTTATCGAGCACTTATCGACCAAAATGGCTACTCGTATTCAGTAAGCCTCGATAAGTGCTCGATAACGGCCTGTATCGACGCAAAATTTTATGATCCAAAGAAATCGCCAATTGAGCGGCGATCAGCCGCTTATCGACCATTTTCGGAAGGATCATAAACTCGCGCGATTCAGATACCCGCGAGTCGGCTGTCGCGGCCTATCGCAGCCCTAAAAGGCGTTCTTCTCCCCAAATCCAATACACCACAAAATGTTGGTAGATTGGTGGGGAGATGCCTCGATGAGCTGCTATATGTCTGTACTTAGAAAAAATCATGCCCTTTTCCTGCCTCGGATTGATGCTGGGGGTCTCCGGAGCTGATAGCTATTAATAGCAGCACCAGAGCCCCCCGGCGTGCATCTGATGCAGGAAAAATGCATTTAACCCGTCGAGGTCGCGCATCGCGGGCGCGCGCATCAACACACCAGACCCCATGCAATTAAAATGATGCCTGCATACCAGCCCTGTATCCTGAATCCTCCTACCGGGGCCGACTTACCTCTGACCTCACTCCTGGGTAAGGTCTCCCATTGGCTCCCTCTAGTATATAGCTTCAGTCAGCCCTGGGCTGATTGCTGAGCATATTTTGTGTTGGCTGTGCTTGCTACAAGCTGCCTTGTTCTTTGAATCTTGACCCCCAGCCTTGTACCGGACTTCTGATCTCTGGCATGCTTGGACCTCGGCTTCGGAATTCGACTACTTTCCACTCTCCAATCCTTACTACGGCAAGTACCTTCTACGATCCTACACTCTCCTGCCCTGACCCTGCTAACCCACGACTATGAGCTACCCAACCCGGAACCGGCTTCGCGGCCTAAGTTGGTGTTTTCACATCCCCACCTCAGCCCCGCATTCCGGCCCTGGTTTGTGGTGAGCACCCTTGACACCTCCTCAGCCCACTGGTCCACGCTGTTCTCGCTCAGTCCTAGATCCACCTTACGTGCGTTTCGTGACTCGTGACGTCACTTCGTCAGGGTTATGGAGCACCAATAGATGTGTGTGCTATTTATAGCACATTCAGTTCAGTCCTGCAGCACCCATTGGATAATTATATCCTAAGGGAGCCTGTGAATATATTATCATTAAAAAACAACTCTGACATGCGGAATACAGCCTAATCATTCTAAGGTCAACATCACATATACAGACTTAACTCTAAACATATTGAATACATAAAATATACATTCAATATAAAAAATACAAGTACTAATAATATCAAAAACCATATCTAGAAATCTTACCAATTAACCAATCTTGCACATATAAATTTGTTTAGATATGCAGACACAAGCTAATATATGCATATAATAATAATGTGAAAAGAATCGAGGATATAAAGGAGGTTATATGCAAAAAGACACCAAAGATATACAGAACCAGAGACCAAGGGTCATGAATGGATCTAGCTGTCTTTAAAAAAAGAGGCCAGATCAAAATTTATATTAAGACTTCCTGGGGGTTAATGTTCTAAGGGTGTAGATCCAATAACTTTCTCGCCTGGATATTACATTTATCTTATCTCCCCCTCTTCAATTTTGTTTGGGGCAATCAATACCCTTACATACACTGGCGACACACTTTATTCAAGCTCGGCTAGTCCCACGAATTCGGGTATACCCGGGTGTATTGAGGTTTGTGACTGTTTTCTGCCCGAGTGCATTGAGTTATTTTCCGGCAGGGATTGAAGCATTTTATTCCCGTTGGCTGCAATACTGCACACTACATATATATATACTGCATTACAATTCATGAATTTATGCCATCTGGTAGACACGCGAAGCATTGCAGCCTATTAAATCCTAATCATTATCATTTAACAGATCAGCCGCCCATCAGCCAGGCATGAACCCAGGCTGGGAAGGCAAATGCAACGGGGCTTGTCAGAGGTGAGGAGCGGCGCATTCCAGGTATCTGCCAGGTACATACCGGGTATTTGCTCGAATAAAGTGTGTCGGTGCAGTATCAACCCCTCTGGATTTTGATTGTGCTTTATTTTTAAATGATTGGAGACACTATGGGCCTCATTCAGAAAGCCTCGATAAGGCCCATATCGACCAAAATGGCTACTCGTATTCAGTAAGCCTCGATAAGTGCTCGATAATGGCCTGTATCGACGCAAAATGTTATGATCCAAAGAAAATCGCCAATTGAGCGGCGATCAGCCGCTTATCGACCATTTTCGGAAGGATCATAAAGTCGCGCGATTCAGATACCCGCGAGTCGGCTGTTGCAGCCTATCGCAGCCCTAAAAGGCGTTCTTCTCCCCAAATCCAATACACCACAAAATGTTGGTAGATTGGTGGGGAGATGCCTCGATGAGCTGCGATATGTCTGTACTTAGAAAAAATCATGCCCTTTTCCTGCCTCGGATTGATGCTGGGGGTCTCCGGAGCTGATAGCTATTAATAGCAGCACCGGAGCCCCCCGGCGTGCATCTGATGCAGGAAAAATGCATTTACAGCAACTTCATTAACTTAGCGGCTAACCGCTAAGGCAATGAAGGGGTTAAACATTCTGATTAGCTGGCATCATTCCCTTTAAGATGACGTAACTAAATCCAAGATGGCTGGCGTCACATGGTATTTCAGCCAATCAGAGTGTGGAATTGGTTCCCACGATCTGATTGGCTGAAATACCATGTGACGCCGGCTTAGTGACATCATCTTAAAGGCAAATGAAGCACAGCCATTCTGATTGGCTGGCATCATTCCCTTTAAGTGACGTCATGTCAGAAAAAAAAAATTAAAGTCGGAACATGGTTTTAACAGCCAATCAGGTGGCTGTTAACCATTTTGAGGCTAAATGTGATGTCACAAGCCCTATTTAAGGCCGTGACGCCTCATTTGAGCCCAAGAAGACGACGAGACAACATCGGTTGGGATTTACCATGGGGTTTTTTTGGATTGACAGATGAAGATAGAAAATAAGAAGATCAAGAAATGGTGACAGATGAAGATAGAAAAAGGTGATTAAAGAAAGAAAAAAGAAGATTGGGGTTCCTGATCCGGATCTTCATGGCGGATGGCATCGGATGCTGTTGGAGGGCTTCAAGGTATGTGAGCTTCCTGTTACCCCGGGAGTCGGAGGGCCATCGCTTCTAATGGTAAGTAATATATTGAATGTTTGTAAATGTCTCTTTTTACAGGTTTATTCGTTCAATGTGTTTTTTGATTTTTTGGGGGAGGCACATTGACTGATAATATATTAATCTGTACCACTTTAGGGTACAGATTAATACATTATTATGACAATATTTGGGGGGCATTTCTGGCTTGGTATTGCTGTTGGTTGTTTTAATTTCTGTTTATTATGTGGATGTGATTGTTTGTTTTTTCATGCTTAATGGTAATTAAATGTTTGCGATTGGTGTTCGTTTTTAGTTAATGTTGTATTATGTTAGCTACTGCGTTTTATGGCTATTTCATATATTGTTAGAATTTCTTTCTTTCTATTTTAATTGTTTTGATTGGTTAGTGTTACTATTCATTTTGAGTTGCTTTAGGAATTAATTGGTTTGATTGGTTAATGGTTTAATTAATTCGTTGTTGATGTTGTTATTGCTTGTATTGATTGGATTAGCTGGCTTCTGTTTTTATTTAGTGAAGTGTGGTTTTTTGGAGTTTAGTTATGTATTATTATTGTGTGTCTTGTGTATTAATGGATTGTAATTAGGGTGCCCATTGAGTGCTATAGAGGCTTATCATGCCCATATTATTATTATATGGGTATGATGTACCACTATTCTACTCAATGGGTACAGGGTGGGTATAGTCAGTCAGGGGTGGGTACTTAGGCCTCCCGGGTTTGTATCGGGTCAGGGTGGGTTAACCCCTTAATGACTATAGCGGTTAGTAACCACTAATGTGATTAAGGGGTTAGGGCCATTAGAATGTCTTTATTATGTACTTTATACTGTATATGCTTTCTTGCTACGGAGGACAGAGGGACCTGCTGTTGTGGTAAGTATAACTGTATTTATTTACTTTATTTTTGTATGCTAATGCAGTGTTTAATAATGGGCAAATAATCTATTATCCATATCTGGATAATTTTGCCCATTACTGTACTGTATGGGTTTGGGCGGAGGGGGGTGGGGGGGAGAGGCGTGTATTGATGTTTTTTGAAATATTTATTAATATACATTTATTTCATAGTGTAGATGTGCAGGGGGTCTCCGGAGCTGAACCGCATTGGTTTCAGGTCCAGGGACCCCCTCCTTCCCAAGATACAGGCACCTTAATAAAAGACTTGATTGGAAATATTGCCCAATAATGTTAGATTTAAAATCTCTACATTTGGAGCTATATTTACAACCAATGCACTTGGTGCATGTAAAGAAACTATTCAGTTCCTTCAACCAAGTGGTATTAAGCTCTTTTCCTGCATTTAGAGGACAGCTAGGAGCTAACTTAAGTTTAAGATTATCAGCCTTTTTAAAGATTATTTGAGGATGCTTGGGGAGTATCATGCCAAGTGCTTTGTCACCTTGTAGAATTCTCCAAAGTTTGTTGATAATTTTAGTTATTTTAGGAGCCATATCATTGCATTTAGTAATAAATTGAATGAATTCAGAACCTGTAGATGATGCCCTGTTTTTCTTTTTATCACCATTCACAGAAACAAGGTCCTCTCTTTTTATTTTCCTTACTGTTTCTAATGCCTTAGTTACATTTGTTTGACTGTAGTCTCTATCTACAAATTTATTTCTTAAGTCATCAGTCTGTATTAAACACTTCAACTTGAGAGCAGTTACGTTTCTTTCTTAGAAACTGGCCCTGAGGTATATTATTGATCCATCTTGGATTATGATGACTAGACGACAAAAGGTATGTGTTTGCTTCTACCTTCTTATAGAAGGTTTTAGTTTCAATTACTCCCTTCTCTATGAAGATAGTGAGATCTAGGAGGTCGATAGATGTTGACTAGTATTGAATGTAAATGTGAGATTCCAGTCATTGGCGTTAAGATATTGCTGGAATTTTCCTAGATCCTCCTCACTCCCCCCCCCCAGATACACAGCACCTCATAAATATAACATTTCCATAGCACCAGGTCCACACCATATGAGTTGTGGGATAGAATATTATCTTCCTTTCACATACCCAAAAAGATATTCTCATAACTAGGGGCGAACCTGGACCCATGGCTGTGCCGCATATCTGGAGGAAATAGCTGTTGTCGTAGCTAAAGAAATTGTGAGTGAGGATATATCTTATTCCTTCCAATATAAAATTCTTAAAGTCTGATTTAAGGCTCTCATCTTTATTGAGTATCCTCTCGATAGCTCTGATACCCAACGCATGGTCTTTAATAGTATACAATGAGGTCATGTCACACGTGACCCATGTGTAGTGATCTTCCCATTTGATATATTTTATGATATTCAGAACATGCATTGTGTCGCGGAGATAGGAGGGTATTTGAGCAACATAATTCTGTAGAGTGAAATCTATAAATTGTGAAAGATTGGATGTCAGTGATTTAATCCCCGATATAATGGGGCGATCAGGTGGATTCCAAAGATCCTTGTGTATCTTTGGAATAAAATAGAAGATTGGGACCCTTGATTGTTGAACATCCAAGAATTCCAATTCTCCCTTGGAAATGACTCCATCTACAAAACCTTGTTGTAGATATTCATTCAATTTATTTTTGAAATCTACAAATGGATTGTGTTCTAATTTCCAATTTGTGTCTGTATCACCAAGGATCCTCATGGACTCGCTCCTATAATAGGACGTATCCATAATAATAATTCCACCACCTTTGTCTGCAGATTTTATTACGATCTTATTATTACTTTCCAATACTTTTATAGCTTCCTTCTCTAGTTTGCTCAAGTTGGGATTCTTGAATTTAAACTCGTTTGTTGCTTTCTCCATATACCTAATCACTAATTCTGTGAATGTATCTATGAAATTACTCCTAAAATGTTTGGGTAAAAAAGAGAAGGCACAAAAGGTAGAGGATCAAAAAAGGCAGCCGTTCCTTAAGGGCACAGTACTCACCAGTAGGTAAAAGAAAAAAACTTTATTAAACTACATAAAAACAGTTACGGTCCACAGACAGAACAAAAATAACTTCCTCCCACGCGTTTCGAACAGCTAGTGTTCTTTCTCAAGGAGTATTGTGTAGGGACAGAGGCAGGGTACTATTTAAACCTTCCCTGCCCATAATCTAATTGGTGCTTGTGACAGGGTGAAGTCAACCCCTATCAGTTATACCTGGGAAACATATGTCTGAGTGCTTCATCTAGCACTCATAAGGGTTAACTCAGGTGGAAGCTAGCTAATCATGATGTATGCTGACATCTGAGAGCCAGCAAGGTAGATAAGGATCTTGTTACCAGCAGTAGCTGCCTGTCTCAGATGAGAGCACATGGATAGATGTGCTGCTAGCCAGAAGGATACAGTACACTACTTACTGCAGCCAAAGTAAGATTTCTTTCATTTGTTTGCATGACTGCTTAAAAAGACTCTTACGGTTTGGGTATGGTTTAGCCAGCCAGCCTGCTAGCTAGGACTGCTGTGTTAGTCAGTTTTCTCCCAACGTGGAGCAGGATTTATTTGCTTAAAGGGACAGTGTACCCGCATGTTATGTTGCTGTGGAGAAATAAAGCCACTGAACGTTTTCATTTATCCTGAAACTACACGTGTGGACTGTTCCCTGACCTCGGCTACAGGCCGTCCTGCCACAGTGCTAAACACCTAAAGGTAATCAAAATAACAAAAAACAGAGTAATTGGGAACTGGGACCAGTACTATCACTCCCTATCTATCATTAGACATAACTCATTAACACAATGCAACATGGTAATTGAATCCTTGTTAGAAGAAATATGTTAATTACATATGATAACAATATTCCAATATATCTTATAAAACATAAGAAAGAGATATAGATACTTTAATTATTCTCTCTTTTGTATAGATGTCTGTTGTCCAAAAGGAATATATCAGCATAACAAATCAGACACCATGATTGATATAATCAATCAATGTAGACCATATATATCATAACCATTTATGGGAACCAATATCAAGTTGTATCTAAAAAATAATGTAATAGAGCCCAACCTGGCTTCTGTGTGTATTATCAAAGGTAGATGTAGAAACAATCTAGAATAGCCATATAGACATTACCTAACACGGAAACATGTCTATGGGCTATGTTAGAAAACTCAAATTGACTCTCATTGGAGAGAATAGCTGCTAATCCAAATGTTGTCTAATATGGTCCTGAAAAGAACATTTAGTATGCATATATGATAAAATTCACAGAAAATATTTTAAATCCCATTCAGTGTTGAGACCTTTTGGAATTAATGAATCTAAAGCAAAAATCCAAAAGGCCTCACGTTGATAAAGGATTTTGACTCTATCACCTCCCCGAATGTGTGGTTTAACATTTTCAATAATCATACATGTTAAATTCGTCAAACTTCCCTGCTGACACAACTTAAAATGATAGGAGACCGGACGGGTGATATCCATGCTGGAGATGTTTCTCATGTGCTCAATAATTCTGATTTTAAATTGTCTGGTTGTCAATCCTATATATCTCTTGTCACAACCGCAGGTGACCATGTATACCACATAGTCTGTTCAGCAGGTGACAAAGGACAAAATACGATATAGTTTAGGATTATCTTTATTGGAAGAGAAAGTTTCAGTTTTTTGAACATGTTTACAAACAGTTCTGGATACGGATCGTCTGTGCAACCAAGAGTGGAGGAATTTTGGCTGCACAGACGATCCGTATCCAGAACTGCCTGCTGTGTGACGTTACCATTGCACCCAAGCTGGCTGTGACTGTGCCAAGACTGTGAGACAGAGGGGAATTACGCTCTGCATAGAGAACTCCCCAGCTAATCCAAAAGTTCCGGCTGAGAACACAAAAGACGGGGGACATTCACAGTTGATGTGGGGAACCCCACACATTGCAAAAGGTGGTGAGAGATATCAGGATCGATCCTGCAGTTCACTATTATGTGATACATGCCTATTTTATTGGCACTATTGTAAGTGCGTTTTTTATTTTTTACTATAAAGTGTTCATTTATTTTATTGATCTGTGCTATGTAGTTCTTATCGCTCCTTATACTGTTGGAGCACTCAACTATCTCTGTGACATCGGAAGGAAGTAGTTTATCTGTATTTCGTGGGAATTAATCCCCTAACGCCTATTGAATTCCTTTATCCTGTGAGTAGGCTGGACATAGAGCCAAGATCACTATCTATTTACTCCCAGTGTGTTCCTACGTCTACACTTATATTTCCTGTGTTGCTGTTTTTCTTCTCTCCCTTATGCTCCCCCTGGATATCTTGAGAATTATCCTCGATTCTTTTTACATTATTATATGCATATATTAGCTTGTGTCTGCATATCTAAACAAATTTATATGTGCAAGATTGGTTCATTGGTAACATTTCTAGTTATAGTTTTTTTATATTATTAGTATTTTTATTTTTGATATTGAATGTATATTTTATGTATTCAATATGTTTGGTGTTAAGTCTGTACAGTATATGTGGTGTTGACCTTAGAATGATTAGGCTGTATTCCGCATGTCAGAGTTGTTTTTTAATGATAATATAGTCACAGGCTCCCTTAGGCTATAAGTATCCAATGGGGGCTGCAGGACTGAACTGAATGTGCAATAATTAGCATACACATCTATTGGTGCTCCATACCCCTGACGAAGTGATGTCACGAGTCACAAAACACACGTAGGGTGGAGCTAGGACTGAGCGAGAACAGCGTGGACCAGCGGGCTGAGGAGGGGAGTGGTGGCGCACTAGTGACGTCAACAGAGGTGGACTTGGGCTCCAAGTCGCGGCCGCGAGGAGGAGATAGACGCAGGATCCAGCCTCATCACATGCACCCTGCACCATATGCTCAAGCCTGCGGACGGCACGTTTGTAATCCGACTGCAAGATCCCTTAGCATGTGAGTGCATTCTTTTGTGATCTTAATTGTTTTTAATACTTTTGTTACGGTACCACACTATGAGTATTATCATTACATTTTATGAACACCGTGACTTATGAAGTTGTGGAGAAGGCAGAAGTTCAGAAGAATCTGAGACCAACTGCTATCTAGTCCCATACACTGAATTTCAAGACAAAGATACATTTCAAGGTCCCATACTATTTGCATAAAAGTAAGTAGTTAGTTGCTAAGTGTATGAGAACTCCAAATTAAGAGATTACTGCGCAATGATTTTTTCTGTCTGTTTGGTTTTAGAATTCGATCTACATCCAAGACATCTCAGAAAGTCCATCTGTGCGGCAAATGGACTGTTTCCATCTCCGGGATTCAGGATTGTATTGTTTAATATCCAGGAATAAGTATACCTGGTAGTGCGCCAAGGACTGTCTTCATTATTTGCCCTTAGCAAATTTTTTTGCATAAAGGCGACTATATTTTGGATATTTTTGCACATCTGTTGACTCTTCTCAAATGGTGCTATACTTAAAGCAAAGCCTTTCATGCATTGACGCAAAAAGATGCAAGATGAAAATGATGCAATTTGCATACATGTTGCTACAATTTTACTTGGATATATCTCCCCCAATATGTTTCCTTTGTTGTACATTATTATTCATGTTGGCCAATATCCCAAAAATATTATCAATTGGAATTGGTTGAAAAAGGTGGGAGATAACTTCATCTTTCATTGACACATGCTGCATTTTTTTGTGATTTAGTGTAGGAGGAGTCTCCTTATATAGGGAGCATTGGTCAGTATAAAATTATTACTTCAAGGATATGTAAACCTCCCTGACTGTCTCCTAGGGATTCTACATAATCGTGGCTACTCCAGTTGTAATTGCATCTCATACCCTGTGTTGAATACCTATTGCAAAGTAAATAAAGTGGTAGAGTCTGCTCAGCTAAATGGTTGTAAGTAATTGTTTGTGGGAGGGGTGCCTACTGGGATCGTAGATAATGATAGAAAAAAGGAAAGAATAATCCGTATAATGCATGCACTCAACCTCTTATTTTTACTTAAAGAGGTGAAAAAATTCACCTCCACTGATGTATCTTTTATTTTGCACAATTTGTCTTAAAACCTATATTCAAATAAGCGTATCAAATCAGTTCTATACTGTATGTAAATGGGACTGATTTGACAATAATGCCTAGGATAATTCATAAAATATATATCTTGGTTGCCACACACATAAGTGAAAGTAATAAACGTTAGTGTTAAAGAAATTGTGTAGTGTCTACCGTGAATCCCCAAATTTAATAAAGTGCACAATTAATGTGCAAACATATATATCATGATGTGCAAATAGTGATTAACAGTGAAAGATATTAAATAAAATAATAAAGATAGGGGTGTGTGTGGTTAATTATTCCTTTCTTTGCTTCCTAATAAAGTTTGTACAAAAGCAAACAGGATGTATTCTCTTGTTTTCAATCAAGTACCTATAGTAGCAAGCTGTACTTTTAGTAGTACTCAATATATTATTCAACTTCTAGTCGTCTAATATGTGCATACATAGTGATTGCATGCACATATATTGCTCCTAACTGAATGTTTACTATTAGCAAGTGCTTTCTCGTCTCCTCAAATTACATTACTCTATATTTTGTATTTAAGAGCACACAAATGTCCTATATATATTTAGCCTCTGTGGTATCCTATTTAGTCATAATTTATGACTTGGTTCCCACTTCCTGTTCATATACATATATTGTGCTACATATATTAAACATAGGATAGGAGCTGTTAATTGTGGGGGTAGTTGGAGCTCACAAAGTGCTGCATCAATCACTGTGTCCCTGCTGATCCTAGTGCCCTCCGTTTGATACCTTAATTGTAAGAGGAGTCTGTGCAGGAAACTAACTGCTAGTGGATTCCTTCACGGTCCACATCTTAGTTACACTTGCTATAAAGATACAATGATATTCCTAGGCAAATCTTTGCTCGCAACTTTTGTTGCGGTCTGGCTAAGAAAAGGGATGACTATGACGTCATCTTCACCCGACACGTGTTTCATTCACTACCGGAACTTCATCGGGGGTGGGAGTGACTCACTAGGCATCCCGGTTTTATGTCCTTGGGTTTCCATGTGACCCTGATTGAGGAGGACGAAAACGGGGATAGTGTGTCTGAGCAGTCAAAGTGGTAAGAATATGTTCTCCGTTTGACTACACTGACACCTAGTGGATGAATAATATAAAACTGAGAATTCTCATGGTTAAAAGATAGAGATGATTTACAGCAGGTTATATATGTAGCCCCGGTGCCCACCATGTCCCAGAGACCCCCCTCCCGAAGTGCTGAGCGGTCGCGGGTGCCGCCGGAGGCAGCGACGGACCCGCCGGCACAACACGAGGGTGGGGGCCAGTGCAGGGAGCGCTTCGAGCGCTCAGAGGCTCAGCGGCGTACCCGCCTAGTGGGGGGCGCCATGACGGGTTGCACGAGCGTGCGCGGGATCGCGCATGTGCAGATAGAGTCAGGTAGTTGTGGTGGCCAGTGGAGACTCGCGCATGTGCAGGGCAAGTGTGCACGCGGCCCCACTGCAGAGACATCCTCCCCGGGACTACAACTCCCATAGGCCATAGCGAGGCAGGCACCAGGTGCCTCATAGTGGCCAATGAGGGCCAACGATTCCCAGACAGGCAGATAGATACTTTTCGTGGGCTTAGAGCAATGGCAGTTGGAGCTGGGAGCAAGAAGGGGAAGGAAGGGTGTAGTGAGCAAGTGGCTCCTACACCAGGTAAGGTTCCCCAGGTCCCAGACAGGCCCCAACTCCCCACCAGGTTAGTGAATAATTAATAAGGGATGGCCCCTAGGTTAGGGACTCTGCCCTTAAGTGCGTGTGGGGTGCAATCTTGTCAGGTCATGGCTGTCAGTGCTGTGAGGGCTGACAAGAGAGCATCGTATATAGATTGCAGTGCATTGCTGCAGGGGCTGGGAGTGTCAGTGAGTGCCAGGAGAGCTAGGGGGACCGATTAGGCCAGTAAACCCCTAGGCCCCAGGTAGGTCTTCACTCCCCAGCTTGTGGTGCTACAGGGACAGGCCCTAGGTTAGGGACACTGTCATCGTAGCACTAGTGATAGATAGGGACACAGAAGACGCTGCGCTTCCTGAGAAGAGACTTGGGCTCAAGTCTGTGATAAAGATACAGAGACTATCTCCAGGGTTGGGCGCAGATCATCGGTGTTGCTGCAGAGGCCAACCGGGTGGGATCGCCCCGGACGGTAGTTCCTGTGTTAATCCGTCATCGGATCCTTTGCGAACCTCCGTTGCAGGCCCGAGCACTGGAATGCTCGGCAGGTAACCCTTATCAACAAGTGCACCAACGATCCTACCTATATTATTCACACGGGACCAGTGACTGCGCAGTCACACATATCTTCTCCCTTAAGGGTGCAGACATATTGTGTATGTGGTTACTGGACACAGGGTGGGATCACCTGGTGAAGGGGGTAGCGTCCTGCGAGACGCCTTAGTTAGTGTCTCCTCTAGAGAGGGACACCTGTTGATCTATTGATTGTTATGCATGCGTATGGTTACACTAGTAAAGGTATTGGTTGTTATACCTCCTGTGTGCTGAGTGATATATATTGTCCTGCGAGGAACCACTCCCCCTCTGGTGGGAGCCATCGCAGGTGGAGGTGCTGCACCGAGTACAGGGTTACTCATAATATACTTGCCCCAGGTTCCCCGTGGCGGAAGCTCAGCCCTCCTGTGAGCCTAACAGGTAAAGCACCACACCCGGTAACAGCAGGTTCTCCGCACTCACACTATATCTGCGATTGGGTGGGGGAATACCCGTTACATATACATGCTCCATAGTTTTTTAAAATGGATATATGTATAAGTGCCTATTATCCAGAATGTTGAGTGATGTATTCACATTGATACATCTATTTGTAAGGGATTTATTATTGGAGAACCAATAATGGTCAGATTATAAGTATAAATATGCAGATATGAGACAATGGAAGGGGAATTGGGGGAAATACATGTGTCCCATAGGTCTTGTTTTATTTAGATACTATACTAGGTCACCCTTCCTGATCCCCAAGGTGATATGATTAATTCCCTGAAAGGATAAACATGTTAGACTGTCTCCATGCATATTATTAATATGTCTGGCTACTCTCTAGAAGTTTTACCAACGTATTTAACCCTACAGGTACATGTTGCTAAATAGACAATTCTACTGTTTTGCAATGTATACATTTTTGAAACCTAAACTTTTTTGAATTGTTCCAATTTGAAAATTCTTTGGATGTCTTACTCAAGGAACAAGCCTTACAGGTACCAGAATGATAAGTACCTACTGTTTTTGGCTTCAGCCAGGTATTCTTGTGTGATTCCTGAAAGTGACTGTGTACTAACGTGTCATTCAAATTTTGAGACCGTCTATATGTTATTGAGGAGGTAGGTGAGATAGTTTTCCTCAAATCTGCATCATTTAATAAGATATGCCAATGAGTGTTAAACACGGTTCTT
The DNA here is from genome assembly GCF_040206685.1 of Ascaphus truei. Taxonomy (NCBI): domain Eukaryota; kingdom Metazoa; phylum Chordata; class Amphibia; order Anura; family Ascaphidae; genus Ascaphus; species Ascaphus truei. Next base: position 200,693,076 of record NC_134486.1, on the reverse strand, counting down.
ATTTCCCGCCATTTTCTGCTGGGGTTAATTAATTCCACATAGTCGTGCAATTCTGGATTTTTACCCTCCAATCCAAGTACCCGGGGGGCTTGAACGACTATGTGGAATTAACCCCTTTTTTGAGGTGAAACCATGCATACTGCGATTTAATACAAACATTGGTCTTATACTTTTTTATCTGTTTTTTATCTGTTTTTTTAGCTATTTCATCATTACAGTGGTTTTTATTCATTTTATAAACCTTTTTTCTACCTTTCTTCAATTCTTTCCCTCCCTCCACCCACCTTTCCATTTGTTTTATTTCCCATATTTTAAAAGTTATTTATATGTCATTTAATGTTATTAATGTTGATATCTAGTATGCACATATACTTTGTTTTTTATGCTATTATTATGCATATTTTATTGCACTTGACTATCTGGGACACATGACTTTGGCTCTCCTTTGGGGTCTGTTTGCCTTTTTATTTGCACTTATATATGTGCTTAATTGGTGTAGTTCATTGCTGAATCAAATACACTAACAGGGAGGTCTTCCTTGTGTGGCCCGCCCCCATCAGCATATGAGCCTGATTGGCCGTGCAGCCATTGGTATTAACCATTGACGCACAGAACTAGACCTATAAAGGACCCTAAACAGGTGTCCCAGATACTGCCTGAAGAAGTTTACTTAGGTAAACGAAACGCGTCGCGACTGTTGTGGCTGGCGGTTTTATTACCCACCATCAGTACACACTCAAGTGTACCGTTCCTGCTTTTTTCCGATCGTTTTTATGCTATCAAAAACGGACAGGCATCCTAAGGACACCTATTGAAGGCCCCGGTTCCTGCACATGTGTGCTACACTCTGCACCACGCTACCACACGTGGAGGACAGGAGAGGAAACAGAGACAGCCCCAGCGCGCGGGTCTGATCTCTTAGAACTGAGATTACCCTTCATATTTCCTATGTGATAGACACCAGATCGGGGATTATTAAAGAAATTTTATATGTAAGTTACTAATTTTATTATTTGTTGCTAATACAATATCTATCTCTCATCTTGGTGCGCTTTTGTGTTTTTTCTTGTTTTTCTTGTTCCTTGATTAACATATCCAAAGAATTTTCAAATTGGAACAATTCAAAAAAGTTTAGGTTTCAAAAATGTATACATTGCAAAACAGTAGGAATTATTTAGCAACATTTACCTGTGGGGTTAAATACGTTGGTAAAACTTCTAGAGAATTTAGAAGAAGAATATTGGAATATGTAAGTACTATTAGGAACCACAATGACACCCCAATAGCCAGACATATTAATAATATGCATGGAGACAGTCTAATATGGTTATCCTTTCAGGGAATTAATCATATCACCTTGGGGATCAGTAAAGTGACCTAGATAAGGTTCTTCTTAAATCAGAAGCTAAGTGGATATATACTTTGGGTACCATGGCCCCACAGGGTCTCAATGAAGGCTATACATATACTGCATTCCTATAATGAAATAATGGGAAGGCATATATATAGCTATCTACAGTACATATACCCTAGTATAGTATCTAAATAAAACAAGACCTATGGGACACATGTATTTCCCCCAATTCCCCTTCCATTGTCTCATATCTGCATATTTATACTTATAATCTGACCATTATTGGTTCTCCAATAATAAATCCCTTACAAATAGATAATTAACAATTGAATGATCACGTGATGAAGTCACAAGAGCATTCACAGAAGTATATTTGGGGTGCACATCACAATAAACATTTTTACATTTTCTAACAATGCTATAGTGAAAAAACCAAAGTGAAAAGTGAAAAAGTGAAACTTATATATACAATTAAAACACGTTGCGCTGATGATATAAACCCTTAGCAAGAGTGTTAAATGATAACATATATTTGCTGAGTACCTGGACCTATAAGCGTTAATCGCTGATTAGTCCTCCTGCCTATTAGTAACAGAGTAAAGTCCTAGGTATTGAACAGATTATTGCCCAGTGAAAGCCAGCTGGAGGAGCGTCATCAACCATATAATATGTACAGTGCTATGTATGACTGCAACCATAGACCATAAAGCAGAGGCAGCGTCCACAATGAGATAATATACAACGAATGGGAATTCCCTCACTCATAGACTATCATATGAACGCTACTTGCTTGCAAGTAGCAGAGCTCCAACATCGCTCTCAACAAGTACTGGGTGTCCCTATGTCTAGTGGCAATGATGGATAGGTAACAGTAGAACATAGGACCATATTATTACAATCTATGATAGGTTGCACAGGTGAATCAGGGGGAATCCCTATATAAAAACTGTCATATGAACGTTGCTTGCTTGCAAGCAACACAGCTCCAACATCGCTGTCAAGATTTACTGGGGGTCCCTGCACTGGTGTCAGACAATGGTAAGTACTCGTATACCACAATAGTAGTGTGATACTTAGCTGTATGAACTCTCTTCATCTGCTACTGCTACTGCTGGTGCATAGAGCCGTCACTGCTGCCGGAGCGCTCCTCCTAGCTGCTGCTTGCTCGGGATCAGCTAACCAACGTGAAGTGACGTCACTACGTCACGGTGCCCACGCCCTACGCGTTTCTCTCCAGGCGGAGCTTCGTCAGGGGCAGGTGGATGCCGGGACTCAGGACCTGCCACATTAAATAGCCCTAAAGCAGGTGTATTAAATCATGTATTAACCTCTTGCCACCTGTGAAGGCAGACAACAGAGCACATACTTCGCGGCGCAAATCCTCAGTACCTGACCATGGTTACACTATAACTGCTAGATATATCATGAAAAATAAAATAAGTTAAAAGAGATCACATTTATGGTAGTATAACATAATTGTATACAACTACAACGCAATAGTTTAATTGACAGTATAATACTGTGACTGAAGGCACACTGGCCAGCAATATGGTCAAATAGATGTATCAATGTGAATACATCACTCAATATTCTGGATAATAGGCACTTATCCATATATCCATTTAAAAAAACTATGGAGCATGTACACTGGCGACACACTTTATTCGAGCTCGGCTAGTCCCACGAATTCGGGTATACCCGGGTGTATTGAGGTTTGTGACTGTTTTCTGCCCGAGTGCATTGAGGTATTTTCCAGGCAGGGATTGAAGCATTTTATTCCTGCTGGCTGCAATACTGCACAGTATATATATATACTGCATTACAATTCATGAATTTATGCCATCTGGTAGACACGCGAAGCATTGCAGCCTATTAAATCCTAATCATTATCATTTAACAGATCAGCCGCCCATCAGCCAGGCATGAACCCAGGCTGGGAAGGCAAATGCAACGGGGCTTGTCAGAGGTGAGGAGCGGCGCATTCCAGGTATCTGCCAGGTACATACCGGGTATTTGCTCGAATAAAGTGTGTCGGTGCAGTATATAACCTGCTGTAATTCATCTCTATCTTTTAACCATGAGAATTCTCAGTTTTATATTATTCATCCACTAGGTGTCAGTGTAATCAAACGGAGAACATATTCTGACCACTTTGACTGCTCAGACACACTATCCCCTTTTGCGTCCTCCTCAATCAGGGTCACATGGAAACACATTGAAACACAAGGACATAAAACCGGGACACCTAGTGAATCACTCCCACCCCTGATGAAGTTCCGGTAGTGAATGAAACACTTGTCAGGTGAAGATGACGTCATAGTCATCCTTTTTCTAAGCCAGACAGCAACAAAAGTTGCGAGCAAAGATTTGCCTAGGAATATCATTGTATCTATATAGCAAGTGTAACTAAGATGTGGACCGTGAAGGAATCCACTAGCAGTTAGTTTCCTGCACAGACTCCTCTTACAATAAACGAAACAAACGAAGGGCACTAGGATCAGCAGGGATACAGCACTTTGTGAGCTCCAACTACCCCCACAATTAACAGTTCCTATATACCTATGTTTAATATATGTAGCACAATATATGTATATGAACAGGAAGTGGGAAACAAGTCATAAATTATGACTAAATAGGATACCACAGATGCTAAATATATATAGGACATTTGTGTGCTCTTAAATACAAAATATAGAGCAATGTAATTTGAGGAGAAGAGAAAGCACTTGCTAATAGTAAACATTCAGTTAGGTGCCTTATATGTGCATGTAATCACTATGTATGCACATATTAGACTACTAGAAGTTGAATAATATACTGTATTGAGTACTACTGAAAGAACAGCTTGCCACTATAGGTACTTGATTGAAAACAAGAGAATACATCCTGTTTGCGTTTTGTACAAACTTTATTAGGAAACAAAGAAAGGAATAATTAACAACACACACCACTATCTTTATTATTTTATTTAATATCTTTCACCGTTCATCACTATTTGCACATCATGATATATATGGTTGCACATTAATAGTGCACTTTATTACATTTGGGGATTCACGGTAGACACTACACAATTTCTTTAACACTAACGTTTATTACTTTCACTTATGTGTGTGGCAACCAAGATATATATTTTATGAATTATCCAAGGCATTATTGTCAAATCAGTCCCATTTACATATAGAACTGATTTGATACGCTTATTTGAATATAGGTTTCAAGACAAATTGTGCAAAATAAAAGATACATCAGTGGAGGTGATTTTTTTCACTTCATTTATTAAAAATAAGAGGTTGAGTGCAAGAATTATAGGGATTACTCTTTCCTTTTTTCTATGAATACCTATTGCAGACACACTACCCTATGTTTTTTCTTTCCCCCTCCTGGTCATCTGTGTGTGTGTGTGTATATATATATATATATATATATATATATATATATATATATATATATATATTGTGACAAACAGCTTACTCCGGGGCTCCGCTGCTTGTCCGGGACGGTTAGAACACGGTCTTTTGGGGTAGGTTAAATGAGGAGGCGTCACGTACTGTTCCTTTAAACAGGCTGTGCCTGGTTTATTCAGTCCCAGGCACTGAGACTACCACAGTGCATACAACAAAACACATCAAAACAAAAGCTGCTCACCTGAGCGATAACTTAACTTAGATTTCCCTAACTCAGGGTGGAAGTGGCTTTTCCACTTTCCAACAACAAAACAAGGTACTTTTGCAGAGTTAGCCAAATGAACAGAACAATTGAACCTGTGTGGGGAAGGGGCTTCTCCCCACTGTGTTCAGCAGCCTTCCAGGCTCTGGAGAAGAGACAAGAGCAAACAGGAAATCAGTCTTACATACCTGATTTCTAATTAGCATGACAGGTGACAGAAATCCCTCAGTTCCAGCGCTTGCCCAAAACTGTGGGATGGAGTGCATGTATTATAAGGCTGCACTCCCAGGCCAGACAGGATAGAAACTGTTCAGTATCCTGGGAGCCCTATATATGGAATTTATTACCATCCCCTGGTTTCTGTCACATATCCTCCCCCCCAGCTCAGACCCTGAGGGATGAGCGACCATGGATATTAGGGAGTGCATCCTTGACAACCCGTCAGCATTGCCATGTTTGTGCCCTGACCTGTGTTCCACAGAAAATTTAAAGGGTTGTAGGCTTAGGAACCACCTGGTCACTCTAGCATTCTTTTCCCTGTTTTGACACATCCAGGTAAGGGGTGCATGATCTGTGACCAACCGGAATTTTCTCCCCAACAGGTAGTATTTGAGCGTCTCTACAGCCCACTTTATTGCGAGACACTCTTTCTCTACTATGGAGTAATTTTTCTCCTGGGGATTTAGTTTCCTACTTAAATAAAGGATGGGGTGTTCCTCACCTTGAGACTCCTGGGAGAGTACCGCCCCCAGCCCTACCTCAGATTCGTCGGTTTGGACTACGAACTCTTTGGAGAAGTCAGGTGTGACCAACACTGGTTGGGCACAGAGAGCTTCTTTCAGGCTTCTAAAGGCCTGTTCGGTTTCGGGGGACCACTTTACCATAAGTGGTCCTCTTGCTTTTGTGAGGTCGGTTAGTGGGGTTGCCTTAGTCGCAAAATTGGGAATAAACCTTCTATAGTACCCAATTAACCCCAAAAAGGTCCTTACTTGTTTTTTTGTAACTGGCCTTGGCCAACCTTGTATCACCTCCACTTTGAGTGTTTGGGGTTTGAGTAAACCTCTGCCAATAGAATACCCCAGATACTTGGCCTCCTCCAGACCAATGGTGCATTTAGCGGGGTTAGCAGTTAGTCCAGCAGACCGAACTGCGTCGAGCACAGCTTGGACCTTTGGAAGGTGGGATTGCCAATCTTCACTATGGATTACCACATCATCCAGGTAGGCAGCAGCATACCGAGCATGTGGTTTTAAAATTTTATCCATCATTCTTTGGAATGTGGCGGGAGCTTCATGTAAGCCAAAAGGCAGCACCCTATACTGAAAGAGGCCGTCTGGGGTTGAGAAGGCTGTCTTTTCTTTTGCCCTTTCTGTGAGGGGAACCTGCCAGTACCCTTTTGTTAGGTCTAGGGTTGTGAGATATCGGGCTTTGCCCAGTCTCTCTACAAGTTCATCTACCCTGGGCATAGGGTAAGTATCAAATTTTGACACCGCGTTTAGTTTCCGGTAGTCATTACAAAACCTTGTTGTACCATCTGGCTTTGGGACTAAGACTATAGGGCTGTTCCACCCACTTTGGGATTCCTCAATTACGCCTAGTTTTAGCATTTTTTTAACCTCTAAACTTATAGCCTCTCTTTTGGCCTCTGGGATTCGGTACGGTTTAAGGTTAACTCGGACCCCCGGTTCAGAGACTAGGTCATGTTCAATTACGCTAGTTCTACCTGGCTGTGTAGAGAAGATTTCTTTGTTTCTGCTCACTAAATTCTGAACCTCTTGTTTCTGATGAACAGACAGGGTTTCAGCTATGCTAACCTCTGGGTCAGTTTCTTGACTCTCTGACGGACCTGGGGTTACTAGGGTTGACAAGACTTCTCTATCTTTCCAGGGCTTGAGTAGGTTTATATGGTAAATTTGCTCAGGTTTCCTCCTACCTGGCTGTCTTACCTTATAATTTACTTCTCCCACTCTTTCCAAGACCTCATATGGCCCATGCCATTTAGCAAGGAATTTACTTTCCACGGTGGGAACCAGAACTAGTACCCTATCACCTGGAAAAAAAATTCTGACCCTAGCACCCTTATTATACGTATTCCTCTGTGCTTCTTGAGCTTTCTCCATGTGTTCCCTCACTATGGGTAGGACTGCAGCAATGCGGTCCTGCATCTGGGCAACATGCTCTATTACACTTCTGTAAGGGGTAACCTCGTGTTCCCAAGTCTCTTTGGCTATATCCAGTAAGCCCCTTGGGTGTCGGCCATACAATAGTTCAAACGGGGAGAAGCCTGTGGATGATTGGGGAACTTCCCTAATGGCAAATAACAGGTACGGTAACAAACAATCCCAGTTTTTCCCATCTTTATCGACCGCCCGCCGTAACATGCTCTTTAAGGTTTTATTGAACCTTTCCACTAAACCATCTGTTTGTGGATGATAGACTGAGGTTCTGAGATGCTTGATTTTTAGGAGTTTACATAACTCTTTTGTTACTTGGGACATAAACGGTGTTCCCTTGTCAGATAGAATCTCTTTAGGAATTCCAACCCGGGAAAACAGAACTACTAACTCTTTTGCTATGTTTTTGGCCGAGGTGCTACGTAGGGGAACTGCCTCCGGATATCGGGTGGCATAATCTAATATTACCAATATATGCTGATGTCCCCTAGCAGACTTTATTAGGGGTCCTACTAGATCCATAGCAATCCGGTCAAATGGTACCTCTATTATGGGAAGGGGTACCAATGGGCTGCGGTACGCCTTGAACGGGGCGGTGATCTGACATGCTGGGCATGAGGAACAATAATTCGTAATTTCTGCCAGAACCCCAGGCCAATAGAAGCTTCGGAGAACCTTTTCTTTTGTCTTTTCCACCCCTAGGTGTCCCCCCAATGGATGACTATGTGCGAGGTGTAACACTACATTACGGAATGTCCGTGGTACCAACAATTGTTTAGTTGTAACTGATTTTCTTTTATCAACCCGATATACTAGGTCGTTCTCTACCTCGAAGTAGGGGTAAGCAAGCGACCTATCTGGTTGGCCAAGAGTACTATTCAGGTCCCGTATATTTCCCCTTGCTACCTCTAATGTGGGGTCCTCCCACTGGGCCTTCTTAAAACTCCCAGGACTGACCTCTAGGTCAGCGAGGGTCTTATCCGGTTCTGGGGTGGTAAGTGTCTGATCAACATCCTGATTTGGGGTATTCCCTACCAAAGTAGTGATGGGGAAGGGAATTTTACAGCACTCCTCCTTTTCCCCCTTCTTATTTGGGCCCTCGTCAACCTCCATTTCTGAAAACGGGAAAGGATTTATTTCTTCTAATACTTCGTTATGGTCCGCTATTGAACTCTGGGCGCTATTCTGAGCGGGGGACCACATTTTTAGAAAATGGGGAAAGTCGGTCCCTATTGACACATCATGTGCCAGTTTGGGTACAACACCCACCTTGAAATCTAAAGAACCAAACTCTGTTTCAAAAAAAACATCAACAGTGGAATATTCATGATTATCCCCATGTATACAACAAATTGCCATTCTTTGTGAACTGTTTCCCTGTTTCTTCTTAATGGGCAAGAGGTATTCGGACACTAGTGTGACCATGCTCCCAGAGTCCAGAAGTGCCCGAACCCTCCTACCATTAACCTTTACAAATGCCCACAGATGGTTATTTAAGGGGTCCTCTGGGCTAGGGCGCATACATTGGGACAACAGCGAATAAGGTTCCACGCTGTTGCATTGCATGGGCTCATCATTTAGTGGGCAGATTTTTGCTGTGTGGCCCCTCTCATGACAATTTACACATTTAGGTACATAGTCTGTGTCCCACTTAGAGCCTTTTCCCGGCTCCCCATGTTGGCTATTGCCCTTAGTGTGCGAACCACTGTTGCTGGTGCTGCGTGAAGGTGGTCGCCGCTCTTCAGCTCCCCTTAACCCCGGTACCCTTTTACCGTCTCTGGAAGAGTCCTGGAACCTCGGGTAGTGGGGTTGCTCCACGACTGGGGGTTGCGGGTGCTCTCCTGCTGCATTGTACCTTTCTACGAGGGCCACAAGCTCATCCGCATTGTGGGGGTCACTCCGACTGACCCAATGGCGTAAGGCAGAGGGAAGTTTCCTCAAGAACTGGTCCATGACCAACCGTTCCACGATGTGGCTTGCTGAGTTGATCTCGGGTTGTAGCCACTTCCGGGCGAGGTGGATGAGGTCATACATCTGGCTTCGGGTGGCTTTATCCATCGTGAAGGACCATGCGTGAAACCTTTGGGCGCGAACAGCCGTGGTTACGCCGAGGCGGGCGAGGATCTCGAACTTCAATTTTGCATAGACGTTAGCTTCGGCTGGCTCTAGATCAAAGTAAGCCTTCTGGGGTTCGCCGCTTAGGAAGGGTGCGATTAGACCAGCCCACTCAGCTTCTGGCCATCCCTCTCTCTGTGCCGTGCGTTCAAACGTGAGAAGATAGGCTTCCACATCATCCGAGGGTCCCATCTTCTGAAGGTAGTGGCTTGCCCTGGTCATTTTCGGAACTGGGGCTGCCGCTGCCAGTGGAAGGTTACTGATAGTCCCCCTCAGGATCTCGAGTTCCTGCTGTAAGCCCTGAGCGAACCGCTGTTGCTCCTCTCTCAGCAAGCGGTTTGTCTCTTGCTGGTTTGCATTCGCCTGTTGCAGGGCTTCATTCGCGTCTTTCTGGACAGCGACATTGCGTACCAGCGCACTCACCACGTCTTCCATCTTGTTTGGAGAGAGAGAAAAAAAACTTTTTTTTTTTTTTTTTTTAAAGTTCTTTAACCCCCAGACCTTTTAGTGTTCTGCCCGCATTCTCCACCATATGTGACAAACAGCTTACTCCGGGGCTCCGCTGCTTGTCCGGGACGGTTAGAACACGGTCTTTTGGGGTAGGTTAAATGAGGAGGCGTCACGTACTGTTCCTTTAAACAGGCTGTGCCTGGTTTATTCAGTCCCAGGCACTGAGACTACCACAGTGCATACAACAAAACACATCAAAACAAAAGCTGCTCACCTGAGCGATAACTTAACTTAGATTTCCCTAACTCAGGGTGGAAGTGGCTTTTCCACTTTCCAACAACAAAACAAGGTACTTTTGCAGAGTTAGCCAAATGAACAGAACAATTGAACCTGTGTGGGGAAGGGGCTTCTCCCCACTGTGTTCAGCAGCCTTCCAGGCTCTGGAGAAGAGACAAGAGCAAACAGGAAATCAGTCTTACATACCTGATTTCTAATTAGCATGACAGGTGACAGAAATCCCTCAGTTCCAGCGCTTGCCCAAAACTGTGGGATGGAGTGCATGTATTATAAGGCTGCACTCCCAGGCCAGACAGGATAGAAACTGTTCAGTATCCTGGGAGCCCTATATATGGAATTTATTACCATCCCCTGGTTTCTGTCACAATATATATATATATATATATATATATATACATACAGTCATGTGAAAAAAATGTACACCCTCTTTGAATTCCAAATTCCATGGTTTTACATATCAGGACATAATAACAATCATCTGTTCCTTGTTATTATGTTCTGATAAGTAAAACTATGGAATTCAAAGAGGGTGTACTTTCTTTTTCACATGACTCTGTGTGTGTGTGTGTGTGTGTATGTGTATGTGTATGTGTATGTGTATGTGTATGTGTATGTGTATGTGTATATATATATATATATATATAGTAACCAGGGAAATACAGGTAACAAATAGACAGCACACTACAACGTAATGAAGTAAATAAAGTGTATTAACAACACAGGGCAGCCAACGTTTCGGTCCTCAGAGTGGGACCTTCCTGAGGACCGAAACGTTGGCTGCCCTGTGTTGTTAATACACTTTATTTACTTCATTACATTGCGGTGTGCTGTCTCTTTGTTACCTGGATTTCCCTGGTTACCCTGTACATGTTTCTATATGGGACAAGCATCTGCCTTCATTTGAGAAACCGTGAGTGCAAACTATTTTTTCATTGACTAATATATATATATATATATATATATATATGTGTGTATATATATGTATGTATGTAGAGGTATGGGTAACCGTTTTAGCCGAGCTTCAATAATTTGCCAAATTTGCAGGAACTGCATTTGGCAATAGATAGTGAGGCATTTAAAGTGAGATTTTTAAGTGAGAATATATAGTTAGACTATAGTTAATACTTACTTTCTTCATGCAAGACCAATAACCTCAGCTGATATGACATGGAATCTAATTGCATTCTCTTCACAGGTATGTCCCTTGATGTGCAAGTTCTGTTTAAAAGATTTACTCAGCAGCCTTAAGCATTGATATAAGTATGTCCCTTGATGTGCAAGTCCTGTTTAAAAGATTTACTCAGCGGCCTTAAGCATTGATATAAGTATGTATGTTTGTATATCAAAAGGGGAATGTTTTTGTTTTTTTTCCCCCTCTTATCTCTGTGCTGTTAATTGACCAACTGGAACAAGCTGATTTATTGTGGAGGGGGAGGGTCATGTGACTGCTTTAGCTGTATAAAACTAATACCTCTCCTGCAATTTGCAGAAACTGCATTTGGCAATAGATAGTGAGGCATTTAAAGTGAGCTTTTTAAGTGAGAATATATAGTTAGACTATAGTTTGACTAAAGGTGACTGGGGACTGGATCTACTGCAAACTCTTCTACACATGGCAACAAACGGTGAGCTATTCTGACCAAACTATTATCCCTGCTGTTTAGTCTACGCATACACACTTGGCTCACAACAGCTCCATGCAGCATTACCTACCTCTGGCATAATGAACCTGCTTTTTACCTCCACTTTGTTCTTTCTCGTGGCCTCATTGAAATGTTATTCTCTCTATCCACTACACAATCCCCCTCCTGGCCCACGCCCAACATCACCATACACCCTGGACTACTCAAAAGCCTTGCACTATCTACTGAATGTTGGTGGAGAACCCTGAAAACCAGCACTCCAACCACCGCCCGCTCAATTGGCAAAAATCATAAAGTTACAACTTGCAAACAACTACTCAAATTTCTACTCATTCTATTACTCTCTTTAGCAGGTGATATTGAACCAAACCCAGGCCCTCCAATTTCAACTCTGTCCCATACCCCTGAGAATACCCCCTTCAAATTCCAAAAAGGCCTATCTCTCGCCCATATAAATATCCGGAGTCTGCTGCCCTAACTGGATGAACTAAGGGCATGGTGCCTTATGCATAAACCAAAAGCCATCGTTCTCACAGAAACATGGCTAACCCCTAAAACCCCTGATGCACATATTACCATTCAGGGATACTCCATTTTTAGGAGAGATAGGTCAAAGAGAGGAGGAGGGGTGTTATTTTATATTGAAAACACCTTACAATTTACACTGGTAAACTGCCCCCCAAGACCAACCTCTTTTGAAATCCTAGTTGACAGAATCTGCCTCCCCTTCTCTAAGCCCGTCCTGATTGCTGGCATCTACCGCCCCCCTAAAGACCCTCTACAATCTCTGACTGATAACACACAGTTTCTTGGCTCCATTTCCTCTCAGAATGAGAAGAGTGAGCTGCTAGTTCTTGGGGATTTCAACTTCAATTGGCTTGACCCTAAAAACCACAAAATCCACACACAAATCAAGTCGCTTAACCTATCGCAACTCATTTCCCAACCCACGCGAACAAACCTGAAATCGCACAACCATTCCCTGCTTGACTGGATTCTCTCCTCAAATCCCAGCAGAATCCAGTCCTCTGGCATCCTTCCTGACATTTTCATTGACCATGCAATAGTGTACTGTTTAAGGAAAATTAAACCGCCCCAATCAAGCCCTAAAGTTCTCATCGCTAGAACATTTAGAAACTTTAACCCACAACAATTTCTGTCTGACCTTGCCAACTGCCCTTGGCACAGAATCGATTTAATTCCTGACCCTGGTTCTGCGCTCGACTATTTCCAATCCGAGTTCTTAAAACTCTGTGATATCCATGCTCCACTACGCAGAATAAGGGTACGGGGTGCCCACCTTCCATGGGTTACACCTGACCTTATAACACTCTACCAGTTCAGGGATGCCTTGTGGAAAAGCCACAAAATAACTGGCACTACCAAGTATCTCAACCACTACAGATATCTGAGGAACGTGTGCACAAGGCAAACAAGGCACGCAAAAGCACAATATTACTCTGACAATCTCCTCCAGAACACATCAAACCCAGCTAACTTCTGGAAGGTTATAAACAACATATTCCAGCCTTCTAACCACCAACAGCCAAGTAATATCACTAAGGGCGATATTACTCTGACAAACTCCACCGACACTGCAAATGCATTCAATGTTTACTTTGTGGGGTGTGCTACTAACTTATTAGCAATACGCAACCCAAACCACAAACCTGAATCTCATCCTGGGAGTACCCCTATAGCCCCACCCCCTCCCAACATTGCCCACAATTTTCAATTTGGCCCAGTATCCGAAGAGGAGATTACACAAGCGCTTCTCAAATTAAAACTAAGCAGCCAATGTGGACCTGACTTACTACAATCTAGGTTCCTAAACTTGGTGCCCCAGCAATTGCCAAACCAATTGCTTCCATAGTCAATTCTATCCTGTCTGCTGGCCATATCCCTAAGACCTGGAAAACTGCCAGAGTTGTCCCAATCTTCAAAAGTGGGGACAAAAACACTGCCTCAAACTACAGACCAATCTCCCTTCTCCCAATCCTATCCAAAGTCATGGAAAAATGTGTCCACTCCCAATTAAGCGATTACTTTAACAAGACAAATTTCCCTAGCCAATTCCAATCTGGCTTTCGCCCCAAACACTCCACCGTAACTACCCTGCTAAAAGTTTGCAATGAAATCCAGTGTGGAATGGAACGGGGTCAACTCACTGGTGCAGTATTCCTAGATTTTGCAAAAGGCTTTTGATACTGTTGATCATGCTATCCTGCTCAACAATCTCCAGAGCTCTGGAATAGGCAAGCATGCTTTAAACTGGTTTCAGTCCTACCTATCAGGTAGATCCCAACATGTGTCCCTCTCTGGCACTAACTCTAACCCACTGGCTATCACCTGTGGCGTCCCGCAAGGCTCTGTTCTGGGGCCCCTACTCTTCTCAGTGTTCATCATTGATCTTCCCACAGCTTGTCAGGAAGCCTCAATACACATGTATGCAGATGACACAATCCTATATGCACATAGCCATAGCCTCTCTTACCTTCAACACCTACTTCAGTCTAACTTTTTGAGACTCGAAAACTGGATTTCCCAAAACAAACTGTTTTTAAACACTGACAAGACTGTAACAATGGTGTTTGGGACCAAGACTAAATTTTTAAAGCTTCCAGCGACTGAGCTCTAGATTACAACCAACACTAACACCACTCTAACTCCTGTTACTAGTTTTAAATACCTGGGCATATGGTTTGACTCCCACTTAACATTTGGGATGCACATTAATACCCTGACAACCAAGACCTATGCCAAACTAGGGGTACTTTACAGGAACAAATCCTCCCTAAGTCTCCTGGTCAGAAAACGTATCGCACAGTAGATGCTAATGCCAATTATTGACTATGGAGACATAGTATATGGCTCGGCACCTCAAACCCACCTTAGCAAACTTGACACCCTCTACAATTCAATTTGTCATTTTGTTCTCAAATGCAACTATAACACACATCACTGCGAAATGCTCAAAGAACTACATTGGTCATCACTCGAGTCTAGGTGCAAAGTTCACCTTTCCTGTCTTGCCTTCAAATTTTTTATGGGCAAGCTACCCAGCTACCTGAACAAGCTCCTCACCCCTACCACATGTAGCACCTATCACCTGAGATCAGACTCCAAAAAACTGTTCATGGTCCCAAGGCTCAACAAAGTATCCGGCCGCTCCTCCTTCTCTTACCGTGCACCCCAAAACTGGAACAACCTACCGGAGACTCTCACATCCACCACCAGTCTAAGTTCTTTCAAATCTAAGGCTGTCACACATTTTAATGTGGTCTGTAATTGTTTCATACGCCCATAATACAAATTATCTTTAACTGTGCATGCAATGTCTTGTATATAATGTATACCCTGCTCATTATGTAACTGTACTGCTGCGGCCAAGTTTATTCGAGCATTTGCCCATTCTTGGCCGCAGCAGTAGCCTGGCGCGCGCCCGAGGGTGACGGGCGCGCGCCGAAGCAGCGGAAGAGCGCCCTCCGATCGGGGCGCTCTCCCTACCGCTGCCGGGTCCGCCGGGTCCCCCGGAACCCCCTGCCGCCGTCCCCCACATCGCGGGACACCAGGGCTCCCTCGGGGAGCCCTGGACGCGCGTGCAGGGGGCGCAGGCTCCCGAAGATGCGTGACCGCGCGTCTATGACGCGCGGCACGCCGAGGGGCGGCCACTAGCAAGCCGGGAAATCTCCCGGCTTGTGGATCTGGCCGCACTGCAATTAAGTGTGTCGGCAGTGTATTTGTAAACATGTATTATGTGTCTTAACTCTGTGCCCAGGACATACTTGAAAACGAGAGGTAACTCTCAATGTATTACTTCCTGGTAAAATATTTTATAAATAAATAAATAAATAATCAAAAAATAAATAGACGATACCGTTCTGTGGCTAACGACATGCTTTTATTTGTGTGAGCTTTCGAGATACACTGATCTCTTCTTCCGACGATGTTACAATGAATGAAGCAAGCAAAGGTTATACTTAAAAACAGTGTCTCTTGGAATGTTATCTGTGCACGGGGGAGGGACAAGCACATATATACAAGTATATATATACACACACATATATATACATACACACGCTCACATATATATGTACACATATACATACTGTATATACATACATACACACACACACACACTTCCTCACATGCAGTAGGGGGAAAAGATGCTGGCAAAGTAGATTATTCACTCATCTGTAGGAGGTGAAAAAAAAACACCCTTCTCATTCTGGAACCAAGTACATATTTGTAAAGAAAGGAACACACAGAAGCATTGACCAGAGTCTATAAAATATCATGAATTGAGAGAAAAGGAGAACCTTGCAGAAAACCTGTGAAAGAACATTGATAACCCATGAATCTCATTGTTCTGCAATATGTCCTCTTTAAAGACCAACCAGTTTACCTTTCCTTTCCAATGTCAGATATGAGAGACATGTATCTGTTGCAGAAAATTAAAATAACTTTAATGGTCAAATTCAAAGTCCAATCATTAATAATCTAGTTTCAGGTGTTATGGTAAGCTGAGACAGTACATGTAATCTTTGCACTGTTTAATACATTTTTTTTTACTTGATTACTGTTGAAGAGTGAGCAAAACAGTACCAAAAATATAGTTAAGAATATGTGTATGTAAGCTTACATTAACACATGGGACTCCATTTTTTTGGTGGAAGGATGGTGACCAACTTATATTGATTTATCCTTTCAACTCGCCTACTCCCAGGTGATCTACTAATGGCAAAGTATAAAAGATATTTAAGGTTACAAGTCAGAATCCTCCTCCATTAAAACTAAAGAGAGAAGAAGGAGGAATTCAGCTCAGAGGACATGGTAAAAAAATAAATAAAACAAATACAGCAATTAAACTGGAAGTTAGGATTTGACTGACCTTTGCTTGGTGGGTAAGCTTATCATACATTTGACAAATGATGTAACGAAAACCCCAATCTAAAGGAAATACAGTATTAGAGAGAGAGAGCGTTAAAAATGTGCAGGCTTGTATGCAGTATGATAAAAGTAGTATGAACAGGTTAATTATAAACTGTTGTGTTTTTGTGAATTTGGAAAATGTAGTCACTATGATTTCACAGACAATTTGGAAACACTGGGAGTGATCCATACTGCCTTCTAATGAGCTAGGCATTCTCCAAATGACTGACAGTTGACAGACTTACATGCTTTTTTTAAGTTGTGTTACTCATACAGTAGTTACATTGACATTTTAAAGTTTCAATTTATATGCAGTTCAGCGTGTTAAATTTGCTGCTACGCTACTGAGTGGTTAATGATAATATAAATTAGATATAGAGCCCACAGCAAAAAAACTAAGGTGGTTAGCATGTCTGACCAGCCATTAATGTGTCACTTGCCAGAAATAAATGCCTCCATTAAAATGAAACTACGCTTTTACATATACAGTATATGTAACCTCAATCAGAAGGTCTTCTTCAATTCTCACCCTTAAGGTAATGTCACAGAAGTAATGGTATGGAGATGATATTGTTCCAGTACTGAAAAGCTTTATAAATTATTTACAACAGTCACAAGTAAAGTCATAAAGCAAGCTCCTAAAGTTAACTCTTATAAGCCTTAGGCCAAGTCTAGCTGTCAAGCCTCTAAATTCTCTAAATGTATTTATCTTGATGTTATGGGAACTTTTTGTAATTATATATAATACGCCTTGAAATGGACTTAGAAGATATAAAAGATAATAGACGATACATGCACTCAGCCCATACTGCATTTACACACTGCAGGTCATCAAGATGAAAGTGCAGTGTGTTTTGACCCTATTTCCAAGGTTGTTGTTTTTTTAATGAATCCTAATCCGGAAATCCTACAATAATATCATTGCCTGTATGCTAACCAGAATGTACTTCATGCAAATAATATGGTTACTTACAGTAGCATAATATTGTTTAATATTACATAGAAAGAAGCATTGTTCACTTTAGTGGCTTTTGATGGATTGGATAAAATGTCTATTTCTTCATCTGTGATGTGTACCTCGCTATGCCTATGATCCTTACTCAAAATGGCTACCACAGCTCCCACTCCCATCGAGTATGGAAGAAGGCACCCAACCCGGAACTACACCAAAAGCTGATGTGTCCACTAAACTACAATAACAAGACCATACAAGGACATGACCTAACAAAAACCAATGAGACACTGACGTGTATTTGCACACAACCCTTAGATAAGATAGCCCCTTTTTGCATACGATCTCTCCCCTGAGCCCCTATATAAGAGAATGCGGGCTGTAACAATAAAGGAAGCATTATCATTCTGAACTTAGTGTCAGTGTGATTCTTCTCGTGCATGCACTACCTACATAGGAAACAATTTGGACGGGGACAGATACTCTGCAGACGTTTGGTCTGATCCAACACAGCTGGCGCCCAACGTGGGACACCGGGCTGTGAACCAACAGACAGCCGTGGACAGAGGGACCAAGGTGGACCAAATACGGACGCGGCAGGAGATTGATCACCTCTGGAGTACGGTAAGATAACATTTATTATCTACCGATACGCACTGTCTCCGCTGTTGGTCTATTTCTGTGTCTCATATGGCTCTCCGAAGGTCACCTAAAGACAGGTAGATATCTTGCCCGGAGCCCGTTTTAACTCGAACCTGTTACCTAGACTATCTGTCACCCGGTATATGTTTATACGTGTTAGTCGGTGCCGCAAGTGGGAGCCTGAAGTGGAGTGGGATTTTTTCTGGCCGACTAGGGGTCTTGTCATTGTACGTTATAAACTTGGTGGAAGGAGGGGAATGGGGAAGTAAGGGAAAGTCGGACATAGAGGAACACGATTTTCCCGGTAGTGACAGCGCGGTGTGTGCGTTGCGGAGGGAGGAGTGTTGAGGTGCACGTTATGGTTGGTAACAGCGCGTTACTCTGCCGACTAATTCCTGAACAACCTATTCCTCTCTCTCGTAATCAAGTGGTATGTTATGTCCAAAATGTGTTTGTGGATTAATGTTGGGAATTCATGAGGACGGGGGGATTGTTGAGAGGAAAAGAGGAAGGATATAGCCCACAGGTACTTGGGCGACAACCCCTAGACGTTAAGCTGCCCGAACTCCTGGTTTTCCGCGTTAGCATACACTTTCCAGTAAAGAAGAAAGTGAGGGAAAGAGAGTGAAGAAGCTCGAATTCAAGTTGGGTGGCCCATAAAGTATAAAACATGGGAGCACAGGCGAGTAAGACAGAGAAAGGAGTTTTAGCCTGCCACCTAGTGGCAGAGAGAGAGGGAAAGGAGCATGTCAAGAAAGCAAGTAGGCTGTTTAAAGTATGTGGAATTAGCACAGGGAAAGGCAGATTGCAGCCAGAAGAGTGGCGAAAAATATTGAAAAAAAAGAGAGGAATTTTGAGTCATAACAACCTGCTGAAGACAGCGGAAGCCTGGTTTAATGTCGCCAAGGCTGTCCACAGAGAAAAATGGACCGAGCAGGAGATAGAAAAGGGAGGGAAGGTTGTGTTTCTCTATCACCCTTGCGGCGACTGTACAAGTAACCCCCCTGAAAAAGACCAACCCCCACCCTATGCTGGTGCTGACCCACCCCCCAGGAAATGTTTGAGGTGTGGCACCCAAAATCCCCAATGGCGAGAAGATTGTTATAATTGTGGTGCACAGCGCCCCCGTGTGACTGATTCACCCGTACTCACTCCTTTGTTACCTTCGCTCCCGGACCCGACAGCACCCCCGCCAATACAACCCACTACCCCGGCCACGGATGACAAACCAACCTCGACTGCCCATGTAGCACAACTATATCCTGTGCTGCAGGCGGATGGTTCCTATTACACCCCAACTGCGCCCCTAATGCCCCTGATGCCAGCCCTTTCACCCCAAACAACCACTGCCCCAGCGGGAGGGATTCAAGTCTACCCCGACACAACAATAGCACACAGACCCAGCAGCAGTGTCCACTACAGTGCGCCCGATAGTTTTGACTCAGATGTTGAGTCACAGGCTGCTGCGCAGGAGGCGAACATGACATGGAACACCAACCCCAGACCCCCCCCCCAGTACCCGACCGCGGCCCAAGTTTATATGGGCAGATGCCCAAGCATGTAGAAGGCGCCCAAATAATTTCACCTTCACCCCCCCCCCCCCCCCCAAGCCTCCTCCCTGGTAACCACCCTACCAGACCCGGAGAAACAACCTATGCCCTTTTATCGTAGAGTGGCCCAGATCCAAAAAACGTACTCGGCAGCTCGACGGGATTTGGTTAGCTTATGCGAAATTAAGGCGGGGGAAGCATACTGGCCCATAATGGAAAAAAGCCTGACGGACGCTATGGTGACAGGCGATGATACATATGCCTCCGGGGTGGACTTTTGTGACCAATTACGTGACTGGGCCAGGGAAAAGCTGGCTGACCAAGCCATCAATATACAGGATGTGACTCAGGAAAAAGGGGAATCAGTGGAGAAATTCCATATCAGACTATCCCAGGTTTTATCCGATTTAGGCTTTACCCCCTACAACAAAGCCCATAGTCATATGTTATCTGCTGCATTTGTAGCCGAACTCGAGGCACCCATTCGGAAAGGTTTAATTATGGCATGACCAGAATTCCGGGTACTCCCTCTAGATACCCGTTTGTTGGTAGCGAAGGGTCTTGAATCAAGTCAGTCCCTGAAGAAAACCACCCCTATTATGTTGGCGGAGAATGTCTCTTCCCCCACTTATGGCCAAGGTTACAATCATGTGCAGTATTAGCCACGACCACCTCCCACTTGTTTTAATTGCGGCCAGCCCGGCCATTTTAAAAGGAACTGCACGGCACCTAGACGCCCCCGCAGGAATCAATATATCCACGGAAACAGTATTTC
Organism: Ascaphus truei; assembly: GCF_040206685.1. Lineage (NCBI taxonomy): Eukaryota > Metazoa > Chordata > Amphibia > Anura > Ascaphidae > Ascaphus > Ascaphus truei. The sequence goes on along the minus strand of NC_134486.1, from coordinate 200,672,523 downwards.
CCAGTGGAATTAGGGCAGGGACAATCACTACCCCGATGACCAGCTACCTCCCCGTCAAATGCCCTTTCAGCCTACCAATCATGGTGGGGACCAGCCCCGCTAGGAATCCAGCAAGCCTGTGTCAACCCCCCTTCTAGCCGTAGCCGCCCGGGAAGAAGAAGGTCCCCTAGCCCAGGTTATAATACCCATAGAAGGTCACCTCACCCCCTTCCTGGTAGACACAGGTGCAGCCAGGAGCGTAATTAGAGCTGCAGACATACCCGACCCTTCCTATTTGTCTGATATTGATGTTTCATGTGTGGGGGTAGATGGCACTCCGCGTTCTCGCCCATTAACACGACCCCTGCAGATAGGTCCCTACCCTGAACTATTTGCACGATTTGTTGTTTCCTCTACCTGCCCACTTAATCTGCTTGGCGCTGATGTTTTGTTCAGGTTACAGGCCTCCATAATATTCTCAGAGGACGGCACCATTGATGTAACCTCCCCGCTTTGGGAGTCAGATGTCTCTGCCCTTTGTTCCCTTCCGATACTTTTGGCATTAGCGGACAAACCCTCAGCCGCCAGTATACCGGCCACTGTCATGGATAGGATCCCATCCAAATTATGGTCCACAGGCCCTGAGGATATTGGGCACCTAACGGTACCGCCCATTGTTGTACAGCTCAAACAAGGGGCTCCGCTTCCCCGTAAACCGCAATACCCACTAAAGATAGCACAAGCTGATGCTATCACGAAACATGTTAAGACTCTCCTTGCAAATGGTGCATTAATACCTTGCACCTCACCCTGCAATACCCCTCTTTTCCCTGTAAAGAAACGCACCGCGAAGGGTGAACCTGATATGTATAGAATGGTTCAAGATCTTCGAGCAGTAAATGATGCAACTGTTTTAGACACTCCCATTGTCCCCAACCCACACACACTCCTTGCAGGGGTTCCGCCCACAGCACGATACTTTACAGTGGTGGATTTGGCGAACGCATTTTTCAGCGTCCCGTTGCACCCTTCATGTATGTATCTTTTTGCATTCACTCATGAGGGCCAACAGTATACATGGACCGTAATGCCACAAGGGGCACAGAACTCTCCCAGCCAGTTTGCCAAGGCAATGACCACCATTTTAGACACATGGCAGAAAGAGAACGTTTCTGTAATCCTGTTACAATATGTTGATGATTTACTTCTATGTGCAGATGATCACAAGTCTGCCGAACAAGCCTCCGAAAGTCTACTATGTTATCTGGCGGATCAGGGATGCAAGGCGACACACCCCAAACTCCAGTGGTGCTCCACCTCTGTTGTATTCCTCGGTCATTGTCTCTCACACGGAACAAGATATCTCACTCGCGATTGATTCACAGCCATACTGGACATACCTTTGCCACAAGGCCAGAAACCGCTACACTCGTTCTTTGGACTAATTTCATACTGTCGCTCCTGGGTTCCAGAAGCCTCGCTGTTGATGCAACCATTGTACGATGTCTTAACAACAAATCCCTTCCAGATGACCCCAGAGGCTTCCAAGAATTTCACTGTTCTCAAACAGGCAATATCCTCGGCCCCTGCCTTGGGCCTCCCAGACTATGATTTACCCTTCAAGCTTTTCGTATCAGAACAAAATGGACATGCAACTGGAGTGTTAACACAGCCACACGCTGGCCGATGTCGACCTATTGGTTATTACTCCAGCCGTCTCGACGCTATGGCTCATGGTGGACCGTCCTGTCTTCGTGCTGTCTTTGCTGCTCAAGCACTGCTGGATAAAAATTTGGACATCGTTCTAGGGCATGACCTCATTGTCCTGGCACCACATGACATTGCTGCTATTCTCAATCAGACACAGCCAAAACATCTGTCCGCTGCCAGACACCTCAGGTTACAATGCTCGCTTCTCATTCCAGACAATGTCACACTTCTCCGGTGCCAAGTGCTTAACCCCTCCACTCTTCTTCCACTTCCCGAGGGGGGAGATGTGCAGGGACACGAACAAGAACAAAGCACAACTGGAGCCGACCCACCCCATGATTGCTTTGAACTCATGAAGCTAGAAACGGCTCATCTGCCCATGGTGAGTGGAACGCCGATACAGAACCCAGATCTAATCCTGTTTGTGGATGGATCTCGATATGCTGATCAACAAGGCACCTACCCTACGGGTTATGCTGTCACCACAGACTCTGTGGTCCTACTGGCAAGCACACTACCGTCAACAGCATCTGCACAAGAGGCCGAACTACAAGCTCTCACTGCAGCGTGTAAACTGGCAGTAGGACACTCAGCGAATATCTACACTGACTCTAGATATGCCTTTGGTGTAGTACACGATTTTGGTGTCATTTGGCAAACCAGGGGATTTCTGACAGCAGCAGGAACACCAGTGAAACACAGCTCAGCCATACAAGCTCTGATGGACGCCCTACTCCTTCCAAGCCATGTGGCCATCCTAAAGGTAAAAGCCCATGGGAAACTGAACACAGAAGAAGCCAGAGGAAACCATCTGGTGGATGCCGCGGCAAAACAAGCTGCCAGCGGGATACGAGAAGTGGAAGATCGAGTGGACACGACAAGGATGGTTCCGTTAATGCAGAACCTCCCAGTGAATCGAGAATATCTGAAGAAGTTGCAAGAATCTGCAACAAAGGAAGAAAAGGAAAGCTGAAAGAAAAGAGGTGCATCACCCCAAGAAGGAATTTACGAGTACAAAAAGAAACTTTGTCTGCCACGGGCACTGTATCCTGCTGTGGTACAATGGGCACATGGAGCAGCAAATCTCTCGAAGACTCTTATGAATGCACTGATCGACAAATACTATGTGGCACCTGGAATTACCCCAATGACTAGTAATTTCTGCAAATTATGTACAATTTGTGCAAAGTGTAACACAGGACATGTGGAAAAACCACCGCAGAAACACCTTGCAAGGCCCTTATACCCTTTCCAGCGTATCCAGATTGACCATATTCAGATGCCAAAGTCGGGCCGTTTTGAATATGCTTTAGTAATTGTAGATATGTTTTCAGGATGGCCAAAAGCCTATCCTGTCACCAATCTCACTGCAAAAACAACAGCAAAAAAACTCCTGACAGAGGTGGTTTGTAGATATGGGGTACCTGATGTAATAGAAAGCGACCAAGGCCCCGCTTTCACTGCTACGTTAGCTAAAGAAATTTGGTCCGCGCTAAGGACCACCCTTGCTTTCCACACCCCATACCATCCCCAGAGTAGCGGAAAGGTAGAAAGAATGAATGGCACACTGAAAACTAAAATGTTAAAAATGGCTCAGGAAACAAATATGCCCTGGCCAGATAGTCTACCCATTGCTTTGTTCAGTGTTCGATACACCCCACGAGGGGAACATGCTCTATCCCCATTTGAGATACTGTTTGGTACTGCCCCCAAACTTGGTTGTTACTACCCACAGCAGTTACAAATGCAGTCTGATGTTTTGACCAAATATGTAACTGCCCTAGCGCAAGAACTAATCAATATACATGGTCGAGTGTTTTCTTCTATTCCAGATCCAGATCTAGATACCGGGACTCATAGACTCGTGCCCGGAGACTGGGTACTTGTGAAGAAATTTGTAAGGAAACACTCCCTAGAGCCCAGATATAATGGTCCTTTCCAAGTTCTGTTGACCACAGCCACATCAGTCAAACTAGCTTGCAAGAACACCTGGATACACGCCTCTCATTGCAAGAAGGTTCCAGCTCCCAACGAGGACACCTCAGGAGGAAAATGATTCTATATACCCTTTGCTTGTTGGGTCTGGGGGGGGGCACAAGAGGTTGCTATCACCCAACATGAAGGGGCAGTCACGTTTTGGTATAATTCATCCAATACTCATGTAGCTACCTTCTCCTTTGATTATTGTAATATAGTCAGCTGCCCCTCAACACATTGGCAATGTAATCTATACAGCGATTCCGGTTCCAGGTCCACCTATGTATGTGTAACGGATTCCCACTTGGGACAGGAATGTGATTACTGGGGAGCAGTAGGATGGAACACGGGAACAGATTGGGGATACCGACCACAAAATGGTCTAGCAAGGAATGACAGGAATGGCAAGTCTCTAATTAGTCGGATGACCTTGCTAAAAAACGGTACATGTCTAGTTAGTGGTGAGACGGGTAAAATAATGAAACTCACACTAACTATAGAAAACCCTAGCCCCGGGGATGCTGGTGTATATGTTCTAGGGACTTGGACGAAAGGATGTACAAGGGGGGCCTACGGGAAATTCAAAATACAGGATATGTATAATTCCAAAGATTTGCAGATGTCAAACCCGAAAACCCCCGAGCCAGAGAAAAAACCCCTTAAACTACATTTCCATACATTGGAAAACATAGTGGCAATAGGTAAATCCACATTTGAGGATACTATGGCCACAGAAACTGGATTCTCTGACACCAATTTTTGGCTTCAATGGATGCGATATAGTGAAAACAGTCATAATAGATCCAATTGTTATGTCTGTGGTAGTGCTAGACCCCATTTGGGCACAGTGCCCCTCAATATCCCAGAGGACAGTGAAGACTGTTTCCTCAGTTTATTCACCAACACCTCCACTAACCACACCTCCTGTGAAGTCTGGAAAAAAGAATACCCTATAATCACAGAGGCACCCCGGCCTGGGGAAGGGATTACAATATACCAGGGGAACTAAACCTGTTATGCTAACCACGACCATAAAGGTAGATTTTTGGGTAATTTCACCTTTGGATATTGTTCTAAATATAGTAATCTCTCCGGAACACTGGTCCAGAACCAGGTCCAATCATTAGGCAATATCTATTGGATATGTGGGGATCTAAAGATTCGGACTAGAAGGGAACTGGACTGGAGAGTGCGCCCTAGCAAAAGTCCTGATGCCCTTACATATTCTCGCAGACCATTCCCCAGATAATAACGCCCCTACAACACACCACCGCACCAAACGCTCGACCCTCCCCGGTAGTTTTGACCCTCATGTTTATATCGATGCTATAGGGGTCCCAAGGGGGGTGCCCGACCAGTTTAAAGCCAGAGACCAGGTTAAAGCGGGATTTGAATCTCTGATTCCCATAGTTACCATCAATAAAAACGTTGATTGGATTAATTATGTGTATTACAACCAACAACGGTTTGTCAATTACACCAGAGATGCATTACAAGGTATTGCGGACCAATTAGCTCCAACATCTTATATGATCTTCAAGAATAGAATGGCTTTAGATATGATTCTTGCCGAGAAGGGAGGTGTTTGCAAGATGATTGAGGGTACTGGAACCTGTTGTACCTACATTCCCGATAACACCGGCCCCAATGGTAAAGTCACATTAGCCATTAAGAAATGAGAAGAACTGTCAGTTGAACTCAAGAGGAATTCCGGGATTACTGACCCATGGGACCAATATTTTGGTTGGCTAACAGGATGGCAAAAGATTCTCGCCCAAATAGGCATCGCAATAGTTATTATTTTTGTCTTGCTTGGGATTATTGTCTGCTGTGTTCTCCCATGTTTTAAAAAGTTCATCTCCAAAGCTGTTGATAGTAGCACTCCTACCTTTTTTCTGCAGTCAGACAATAATACTCCACTCTCGGAAGATGGTTCATTTACCCCGTTACAGTCCCTACCAGTTAAGTACAATAGTATAAACCTATAGAGACAGCATCTGACTTCCTTATGTGCAAAGTCTGTGGCAAGGGGGGTCATGGACAAGCCATTACTCGTCTAACGTACAGTACAAAAGAGTTCCCAGGCACATCCGGACAGATGAGTTAGTATACCTATAGGGACAGACTCAGAAATAGACATTTCAAGGGGGGACTGTGATGGATTGGATAAAATGCCTATTTCTTCATCTGTAATGTGTACCTCGCTATGCCTATGATCCTTACTCAAAATGGCTACCACAGCTCCCCCTCCCATCGAGTATGAAAGATGGCGCCCAACCCGGAACTACACCCAGAGCTGATGTGTCCACTAAACTACAATAACAAAACCATACAAGGACATGACCTAACAAAAATCAATGAGACACTGACATGTGTATTTGCACACAACCCTTAGATAAGATAGCCCCTTTTTGCATACAATCTCTCCCCTGAGCCCCTATATAAGAGAATGCGGGCTGTAACAATAAAGGATGCATTATCATTCTGAACTTAGTGTCAGTGTGATTCTTCTCGTGCATGCACTACCTACATAGGAAACAATTTGGACAGGGACAGACGTTTGGTCTGATCTAACACAGGCTTACCGATACATTTAACCCATTAATATGTTTTTGAATTGATTTGCATTTGAGATTTGTCTCCATTTTCAATACCAGGTCTGACAACTAGGGAAAAATATCTGCGCCAGCACAGTCTCTTCACACTCACTCCACCCATTGACATGCCTTGACTTGAAAATAGTGCTCAAGATGTCAAGCCCAAAACCTTATCAATAGCTAAATAAATTAAGCATTTCTAGCTGAGGAGGCAGAGATTATAGTACAACTTTATGTGTACTGTATATATATATATATATATAAAAAAAAAATGATTATAGCTAATGATGACCAATAGCAAACAAGATGTCTTTTAAAGCACAAAACAGCAATTTATTTATTTTTGTGAAAAACATACTAATGATTTGAGGATCATTGAAGACCTGTTGTTTGTTGCTTGCCGTCAGAAAGGATAATCAAATTAGAGCAAGAGCTAACTTGGCAACATTAGGTTAAATATGTTAAAAGTGGGAAACTGGGCGGAGCCTGGGAGCGGTGGTGCATGGATGCTTGATAACTGAGCTCCAGCCGGTCGGTGCAAACATTTAACTAAATACTGGCATTTGTTGCACAAAACTTTACAAGAAAGACAACCTCAGGTATCCGAACAGCGGGGGATGCCGCTGACCACAAGAATGGGCAAAAGGGTCACCTCGGTAGCAAGCTACTTTCACAAAACCCCTCGCAAGTCCCCTGCAGCAATGGCAACGGGCGGGAAAGGCAAGGAGAATAGGAACAGAGACAGACTTCCCCCCCAATCTCCCAACAGTGACGTTGGAGAGCCTGACACAGACACAGAATTGGGGACTAGCAGACCCCCCTCCGGAGCTGGGGACCAGGAATGGGCCAGAGTTAAGGACATCAAATAACTTTGTGGGGAGATGAGAAAAATTTTCAAGTCAGAACTCTGGCCCTGCGCAAAGACCTGGACGCCCTGGGATAGCGGACAAACACCCTGGCGATAAAATCTGATGAAACTGTAACAGCCCTGCAGCAAACCAACGTGGAGGTAGCCACTCTGTCAGCCCAGGTGAGAGAAATGGGGGACAGATTAGAAGATTCAGACAACATTGACAGGAGAAATAACCTCCGCTTCAGAGGGGTACCAGAGACTGTAACAGACCCTGAAGACTTCATCGTGCACTGGGTAGAACACCTACTACCAGACAGGTCTGACACAGACAGACATCTGGATAGATGTCATAGAGCTCTCCGCTCCCGCCCACAACCCGGGGACCCCACCAGGGATATAATTGTTAGATTCCATTACTTCAGGACAAAGGAATCCATATCCCAAAAGACCAGAAACCAAAAACACACTGAATTCGATGAGGTCTGGTTCTAAGTCTTCCAGGACTTGGCCCCAGCTACGCTGGCAAGGAGGAGGAATCTATGGCCAGTCACTAAAACACTACGTGATAACAATCTCAAATATCGCTGGTTGTTCCCCTTTGCGCTGCTAGTTATAAAAAATGGCGCTCCACATACCCTGCGCAGACAAGAAGATGGGGAGGCATTCCTTCGTAGGCTGTGCTTGGGTCACACATTGGGGCCCCCACAGACCCCCACCCGCACCTCTCCGGTGAGAGAGGAGGCTCCCTCGACCTCATGGAGAAGAGCTGGAGCTGCATCTGCCTCCTCCACCACTAAAGATTGATCCGCTCTGGATAAGCCCTCTACTACTGACCAGATGTAGCTCCTCGGAATAATGGCGCCCCTCCTGACTCACCCAGAAGCGCTGCCCCTTCGGATCCTGCTGCTGTGAAAATGATCCTTCCCAGAGGTATGATTCTGACAGCTTCGGAGCCCCCGCCGACCCGTCGCAGTTTCTGGATCAGCGGCCATCTTCCCTCCTTCCTTCCCCCAGGCTGAGCGGGAACCTCCAAGTAAAGGCGCGGATCCTATGCTCACGCCTCCGTCCGGATCGCTGGCAGCCTGCGGGATGGCGGCCTCTGCCCCTCTCCCGGGTCCCTCCCATTCCGGGTCCCTCCCCTTCTGGGTCCCTCCCCTTCCGGGTCCCTTCCAGATCCCTCCCCCTTACCTCCGGGGCTTCGCGGGGTTGCGGGCTTGGCCGGGGGATCAGGGGAGGGGGGCAAGCCTCCAAGAAAAGGTGCAGATCCTCTGGGCATGCCTCCGTTAGGCTCTATGGTAGCCCGTGGTGTGGCGGCCTCTCCCCCTCTCCCGGATCCCTCCCCTTCCAGGTCCCTCCCCTTCCGGATCCCTCCCCCTCGCCTCCGGGGCCTCGCGGAGATGCGGGCTGGGCCGGGTGCTTGATTAGGGGGGCCAGCTTCCAATAAATGTGCGGACCCTCTGGGCGCGCCTCCGTTCAGCTCTCTGGCGGCCCGCGAGGTGGCGGCCTCTCCCTCCACTTCCGGGTCCCTCCCCCTCGCCTCCAGGATATTGTGGGGTTGCGGGCTGGGCCAAGGGCTCAGGGGAGGGGGAGGATCAGTCACCAAACCTTCACCCTCCTACCAAGTGGCACCAATGCGTTAGTCACCAAGCCTTCACCCCCCTACCCAGCAGCACCATAGTGATCCATGCGATTCTAGCTCTATACATCCTCCCCCTCTCCCCCACCTCTCCCCCTCTCCCCCTCGCCCCCTCTCCCCTTCTCCCCCTCTCCTTCTCCCCCTCTCCCTCCCTCTCCCCCTCCCCCTCTCCCCCCTCTCCCTCTCCCCCCTTCTCCCCTTCCCCCTCTCCCCCTTCTCCCCTCCCTCTCCCCCTCTCCCCCCTCTCTCCCCCCCTCCCCTCTCCCCCCTCTCTCCCCCCTCCCCCCCTCTCCCCACTCTCCCCCCTCTCCCTCTCCTCCTCCCCCCCCTCCCCCTCTCCCCCTCTCCCTCTCCCTCCCCCCTCTTCCCCCCTCCTACTCTCCCCCCTCCTCCTCTCCCCTCCAACTCCCCCCCTCCTCCTCCCCCCTCCTCCTCTCTCCCCCTCCCTCCCTCCCCCCTCCCCCCCTCCCCCCCTCCCCCCCGGATCCTAGACTTATGACTACATTTAATTCATCATTACCAAAGACACCTCGAATGTTTCACTAAACACTTCCATAAGTACAAGTGTTAAATGCCTATGAACGGAACTGTGGAAACGTCATGCTATTTCTAAATAAAAAAAGTTACTGGTGGGAGTGGGCGGCAGGGGGGGCTTGGCCCAGGACGACCCACATCCAGAAGAAAAGGTGGACACTGCAAGGCCATGGAAACACAACAGAACTGTGTCCAAACATCACAATAGTTCTGAATAAAGATGGTTGCGGGTGGGCGGGGGGAGGGGGGATACGAGAGAAGCGTATATCCTAAAACTGAAACTTAAATTATCTTTAGGGGGTGGAGTGGGGTGGTGCGGACAGGATAGCAAATACAGATGTAATTTCTGAGGCCCTCCCCACGGGATACCTATGCTGTACGAAAGGCCCGCCCCATCCCCCCTCCCCTGAACGTGCCCCCTCCCTTATGTGTACCTTATATAGACATAGATACGTAGCCAGGAGGATTAATAGGGAATTGGCGATAAACGGGTTCTGAAGGGAGTTTCCCATGCCGAGGCCTCTTAAAAACCAGGGGCAGGGATGATGACGCCAAAAGGGATTAGGTTTAGCCATAAATAGAGATCAGGTTATGAGGGGCGCTGAGGCTTAACATAGAGTTAGGGGTTTGGTCATTCCAGAGTTTAAGAGGAGGTTCCGAGCTAGGTTTATTTTTCAATCACCCCTGCACATTTAAACCTGTCTTGTTGAATTCATTCTCACTTTGCCGTTTGAGTGAGGTGTTTGTAAATATTCTACTTTTAAGTTATCTACAAAAGTTATTAATGGATGTACTGCCGGTACAAGTTAACATAAATATTGTTTAGAGATGCGCTGATGGGGACTACCCCCGCTGCAGGCGTCTCCAACCTCGACCCAATCCCCTGAGATGGGCCGTGTTCAAGTTCCTGGGAGGCTGGTCTCTCGGGACACAGATCAATCCAACGTTGCGGATGATCTGTTGAGCCATACCTATGGGCACAAGGTCCCCACTCGGGCTGCCCCAAGTGGGTTCCTGCTAAACATGTATGTATTTACCAACAGCACTACACTGTTGAAACTGACAATGCTATTCTTATTTTTTTTGTATGTTTACTTGTTTCCCACGTGTCACCCCCCCTCGCCCCCCCCCCCCTTTTCCTACCTCCGCGGAGAGAGGAGCTGCCGACATGGATCCACTTGGAGCCTCTATCACCACATCACCAGTCAATCCAACAGATGGAGATCCCGGCCCCAGGAACGGGGTAAGAACCTGGTGCACAATCTGCATCCCACACCTGTTATCATTAGATGGCCCTTAATATTATTTCACATAGACGTGAAAGGTCTCAATAGCCCCATCAAACGCAAATTGGCATTTACAGAATATAAGAGAAGAGGCGCCGCATATTGATGCTCAAAGAGACTCACTTTAGTGATAAGAGCGCCCCCCGCTATATGGATAAGCAATACTCTCAGTTCTACCTCTCCTCGGCCCCCGAAAAAAAGAAGGGAATAGCTATACTTTTCCACAATAAAATCCCCTTTACTGCTAAAACAGTAAAAAAGGACAAACAAGGTCGCTACATTATCCTGGCAGGCTTCATACATGAGCAACCTATCACCTTAGCGGCCGTGTATGCTCCTTGAGAGAAAGATGCACAATTTTTTGACACCTTCTTCCAAATCCTACACACGTGGGCACATGGTAATATAATCGTAGCAGAGGATTTCAACATAGCCCTTCAGCCACCATTAGATAGATCCAGCACCCCTAAAGACAATAACAAAAGAGAGCGGCTCGCCCTAACCTCTGGCCTCCGGAAAAACCATCTGACAGATATTTGGAGAGAGTTACACTCACTAGATAGGGATTATACATTCTACTCACACCCTCACAACTCGTACAGTAGAATCGACTACTTCTTTGTCTCTAGTAGACTGGTCCCGTTGGTCGCCGAGCGGACATCCATGATATTTCGTGGTCTGACCATGCACCTATAGAGCTAATGTGTAACCAAATTAAACATGACAGGCTCGGAGTAAACTGGAAACTAAACGAATCCCTTTTAAAAATCACAAAATACTTGCAAGGGCAAGCAAAAGAACCCCTTTTAAACAAGCACTCATAAAGTGAAAAAAGTGTATTTAAAATAACTAAACCTTTATTAAATACTAATGGGTAACGGTGAACACAAAACACTTAAAAAACAAATTAAACAGCTAATTCCCAGTCCTTAAACCAAGGCTGGTTAACATGTGAATCTAGGGTATGGTAGTTTACCTGGCAAAAGCAGAATAGATGTTTAGCTGATGCCACAGTGTGGTATGTAGCTGTAAAAATAATTATATGTCTATCACGGACAGGACGAACTGGACATATAAATTCATACCTACACTGACTAAATTGATTCAAAGAGTGTGTTTATACTAATACAATGTATATGAATCAACCAAAATATATATATAAAAACGGACCCTAGAGACGGCGCCTAAGTGTAACATTAATTAAAAAGGCTACTATGTAGCTAGATTGAAGCTGAGAATGAAAATGTGTAGTGTATAGAAAATATCAACATATCACTTTACACATTATCTGTTTTTAGTCAAATACCTCAGCGTATATAGGGGTTCTCACAGAGATAAATCTTAAACTAGTGAGAAACTTCCCACGGACTTCCGTGGAAGCAGCACAATATATAATAGGACAGAGTTGTATAAGTAATAATTGATACAAAGTGCATTAATTCATGTGTCCACAGTGTGCAAGAATATAGGTTGCAAATCAGATCTAAATATTCAAATATATATATATTTTGTAACACTATAAAATCTAGGTACCTCTCACCCGGTGTGGTGTATTCATGAACACCACCGGTCTTTAAGTTATCCGGGTGAGGAAAATAATATAATTTGCAAATCAGATCTAAATATTAAGATATATATATATTTTGTAGCAGTAGAAAAAATCTAGGCACCTCCCACCCGGTGTGGTGTATTCATGAACACCACCGGACTTTAAGTAATCCGGGTGAGGAAGAAGTTAAACTAAGTATCTCACTGGAGTACTCTATATACCTTCCACCCGGTGTGGTGTATTTGTGAACACCACCGGACCTTTAAATATCCGGGTAGGGAAGGGGTTAATATAGGGTTATAAGCTAAACCCCATATGTATATACTAGATCCTCGTAATGTGATATACTATATACAATTCTAGTCAGTTGTGGTGTATTAGTAGACACCACCAAACATATTAGTGGCAGGTCTAATGGTGTTTGTTAGCGCAAACCCCCTATGCAAATAGGTGTAGTCAGATATACATGCGGTCGTAGTTACTCTGAGTTGGAGCACAAAGTACACAGTGTATTCTCAATGTGTGCCAAGCATGAATTGCAGGGACTCCACCCGGCGTGGTGTATTAGTGAACACCACCGAACATTAGTTAGCCGGGTGGGGGGGAAGTCCCTATGGGGGTAGAAAAACCACCTTGAGGAAGCGTCAGAGCGACGCGAAACAGCTGTCGGTGGAGGACGCACTTCCGTGACGTCAGCGCATACCAGTGCGGTGTCGGATGCAGCTCTAAAACTACTCCAGCAAGGGTGAGCTGTATCGGCGCTTTTCTACCCCCATAGGGACTTCCCCCCACCCGGCTAACTAATGTTCGGTGGTGTTCACTAATACACCACGCCGGGTGGAGTCCCTGCAATTCATGCTTGGCACACATTGAGAATACACTGTGTACTTTGTGCTCCAACTCAGAGTAACTACGACCGCATGTATATCTGACTACACCTATTTGCATAGGGGGTTTGCGCTAACAAACACCATTAGACCTGCCACTAATATGTTTGGTGGTGTCTACTAATACACCACAACTGACTAGAATTGTATATAGTATATCACATTACGAGGATCTAGTATATACATATGGGGTTTAGCTTATAACCCTATATTAACCCCTTCCCTACCCGGATATTTAAAGGTCCGGTGGTGTTCACAAATACACCACACCGGGTGGAAGGTATATAGAGTACTCCAGTGAGATACTTAGTTTAACCTCTTCCTCACCCGGATTACTTAAAGTCCGGTGGTGTTCATGAATACACCACACCGGGTGGGAGGTGCCTAGATTTTTTCTAGTGCTACAAAATATATATATATCTTAATATTTAGATCTGATTTGCAAATTATATTCTTTTCCTCACCCGGATAACTTAAAGACCGGTGGTGTTCATGAATACACCACACCGGGTGAGAGGTACCTAGATTTTATAGTGTTACAAAATATATATATATTTGAATATTTAGATCTGATTTGCAACCTATATTCTTGCACACTGTGGACACATGAATTAATGCACTTTGTATCAATTATTACTTATACAACTCTGTCCTATTATATATTGTGCTGCTTCCACGGAAGTCCGTGGGAAGTTTCTCACTAGTTTAAGATTTATCTCTGTGAGAACCCCTATATACACTGAGGTATTTGACTAAAAACAGATAATGTGTAAAGTGATATGTTGATATTTTCTATACACTACACATTTTCATTCTCAGCTTCAATCTAGCTACATAGTAGCCTTTTTAATTAATGTTACACTTAGGCGCCGTCTCTAGGGTCCGTTTTTATATATATATTTTGGTTGATTCATATACATTGTATTAGTATAAACACACTCTTTGAATCAATTTAGTCAGTGTAGGTATGAATTTATATGTCCAGTTCGTCCTGTCCGTGATAGACATATAATTATTTTTACAGCTACATACCACACTGTGGCATCAGCTAAACATCTATTCTGCTTTTGCCAGGTAAACTACCATACCCTAGATTCACATGTTAACCAGCCTTGGTTTAAGGACTGGGAATTAGCTGTTTAATTTGTTTTTTAAGTGTTTTGTGTTCACCGTTACCCATTAGTATTTAATAAAGGTTTAGTTATTTTAAATACACTTTTTTCACTTTATGAGTGCTTGTTTAAAAGGGGTTCTTTTGCTTGCCCTTGCAAGTATTTTGTGCTTTGTAGTTCTGTTAACCCCTGGCACCATTTTCAGGACAGTAGCAAGAGCTTTCTCCCCCACTCCCTTACCCACCCTTTGTAACTCCCTTTTAAAAATACCTGACATATGCAAACACATTGGTAAGGAAATTAACCAATTCTGTGGAATCTCAGATGGTTCTCTGGGAGGCTCACAAGGCGACCCTTAGAGGTACATTGATAAGTGTCGCAGCGAGACGCAAGCGGGAAAGGGATGCTAAAATTATCACCCTTCAGTCTAAATTAAGCTCCCTGTCTGTGAGACATAAAAAAAATTCAGACCCGCAGGCTCTCAAAGATCTGAAAGATACTAAGATTGAATTAAATATGCTTTTGACATCCAGGGCAGACAATTCTCTATGCTGGTCCAAGAGGAAATTTTACGAGAGGGCTAACAGGCCAGATACGATGCTGGCCCGACTGATATGTAACAGACAGTCCAACTATAATATTCAAGCAATTAGACTGAAATCAGGCCCCACCTCGGCCAACCCTAAAATTATAGTTGACGAATTTGGTAAATTCTAAGAGTCTATTTACAACGGGGAGAAAGTGGCACACTCACCAAAAACGAGTAAGACCCTTGGAGATTTCCTGACGAACTCGAATCTAGCAAAGCTCACGGAGGCGGACAAAGATAGTCTGGGTGCCGATTTCACTATTGAGGAAATAACCACGGTGATAAAATAATTAAAACCGTCAAAGGCCCCTGGCCCAGACGGCTTTTCGGGGCTTTACTATAAAAAGTTTTGCAAAGTACTTGCCCCAAGACTGCTCTACATGTTTAACGCGATCTTAGCAGGAGCCGCAATCCCCGGAGAGATGCTTCGAGCGTCTATTTCACTAATTCATAAATCAGGCAAAGATCCGCTGGAATGCAAAAGCTATAGACCAATTTCCCTGATCAATACTGATATCAAAATATACGCCAAGCTTTTGGCCAAGTCAGATCCTGCCCAGACTGATACATCCAGATCAAGTTGGATTTATTAAAGGTAGACAAGCAGCGGATAACACCCGACGAATCATTGATCTGATAGAATTGGCTAACAAAGGAAAATCACAAAACATGATGTTAAGTCTGGATGCAGAAAAAGCATTTGACAGGATCGACTGGCCGTATTTAAAGGAGACGCTCGGGGCATTTGTATTCGGGGATAGGGTGAGTGAAGCAATTATGGCACTTTACTCAGGTCCTACTGCTAGGGTTATACACCAGGGCTTTCCATCTGCCCAATTCCAAATTAAAAGCGGCACGAGACATGGGTGCCCGCTATCCCCCCTCCTGTTTGCCCTCTGTATGGAACCCCCAGCAGCGCAGATACGTGGTTGTACAGACATAGTAGGGGTAAATATTTGCTCACAATCCCACAAAGCAGCTTTATATGCTGACGACATTCTATTATTATTATCACGGCCCCTCACCTCCCTGCCAAATCTCTTCAACTTGCTCGACAAATTTGCTAAAATATCTGGATTCAAAATCAACCAATCTTAATCGGAAGCTCTTAACATCAGCCTCCCTGGGGAGGTTGAAAAGCTACTAAAGCTTAATTTTGATTTTAATTGGAAACAGAACCATATTAAATACTTGGGAGTCCATATTACCAGAGACGTCAGAAACATTTATAAGGCAAATTATCCCCCCCTAATTCGATCTCTAAAAGCGGACATCTTAAAGTGGTCCTCCCAAAGAATGGGGGCTTAGCGGTGCCTTGCCTGTTGTCCTACTACAAAGCGGCGCAATTGAGCCAAATTGTTCAATGGCATTCCACCCTGCATTGAAAAGATGGGTGGATCTAGAAAGGGCAATTTGCGCCCCAATAGAGCTGAAATCCTTGATTTGGCTCCCCAAAACAGCACGCATAGGTGCTGACATTCCGCTTTCCTCTGTGACCAACTCGCTGACAATATGGAACACGTCAAAGCACAGTCACTTCCTTACTACTAAAAATTCCCTGATGTCCCCCCTTTGGGGGAACTCCGACTTTGCTCCGGGCCTGCAGTACGGTAGTACCTCTAGTTGGATAAAGGCCGGTTATATGCGCCTCAGGGATCTGGAGGGAATTGGTAAAAAAATTAAATCATTCGAACATATTAGATCTGAAAAGAATATTCCCCACTCTGAATTTTTCAAATACCTCCAGATCCGAGCATTCTACAAAAAATTAGCCCCTTACCCAGCACTGACTAATTTTGAAAAGCTCTGTCTGGTAGAATCAGACACTTCGGGACTCACATCGCAGTTATATGGGGAGGTGGTCGGTTCTGAGGTCCCCGAGCAGAGACACCCGAGATACAGATCACAGTGGGAGTCCGACCTAGGAGAATCCCTGGAAGACGAGGATTGGAACAAAATCTATCTAGCAGCTGCCAAAAGCTCAATTTGCGCCACACTTAAGGAGAAGGCATATAAGGTCCTAATGAGATGGTATCACACCCCGCTAAAATTAGCAAGGTATGTGCTGGGACTCTCCCCGCTGTGCCCTCGACAGCGTGGAGAGTCGGCTGACCTGTTACATATGCTGTGGTCTTGCCCACGGATCGCCCCTCTCTGGGAAGAAATTCGAGATTGGACTCAGAGGATCTTGGGCCTATCGATTCCTCTAGACCCATGGCTGTTCTTGTTGAACAGACCACCAGAAGGGCTCTCAAGAGCAAGCAATAAACTAATTGGGCATATTGCCCTAGCGACCCAGTGCGAGATCGCAGCAGTATGGAAACTTAATGAAACCCCATCCATTCCCAAGATTCGAAACAGAATTTGGTTTGTCTGCCAGATGGAAAAGTTAATGAGTCTGGTTAATGACACTGGCATCACCTATCTAAAAATCTGGATACTGTGGCTAGCCCAAACAGACATCCCCGGGGTGGAGCGCGACACAATATGGCATTGATAGTTCGAGGTGCATTCTCCTTTGGTGGGTAAAGGCCTTATTCCACTTCCACACAAAGGCCTCAGGTGCCACGTTCAACTAGACAAAAGGATTCCTCAATAACAATGATGTGAAGATGGGCTCCAATAAACAGTCTTCAGAAACTCCATCCGCAATCCTATCATCCCACCCCCCTCCCCCTTTCAGTAGTCCCACCACTACCATCCTTCTCCCTCCTGTGTTACCCCCCCCCCATCACCCGGTAAATTGTTATGTATGATATTCAAATACGCAAACGATTTACCTACCGAGAATTTGGTGATGTCTGAGTCAGTCTTGTCTTTTGTTTTCTTGTCGTCACCCCTAGTGCAATATATCACTACTTCATGTTAGCTGAATTTTATTCTAATTGCTTATATTAGTGTCATGTTATACTTTGTTCCTGTACCTTACCTCAATAAAAATACAAGTTATAAAAAAACAAAAAAAAGTGGGAAACTGATGTATTGAAAAGAACTAGGGTTCAGAAATAGAGATGGACGAAAATGTATAAAAATTGAAGCCGCAAATTTGCATGTTTTTGAACAAAATTTGATTCTCTGGGGCTTATTCACTAACATTGATAAGTACATTAATGCACTATAAGTGCCCTTTTAAAGTGGTATTGCATGTGTAGCTATTCACAACGCTTTGATAACATGGCAATATCGCACGGAAACGGCTTTTTACAGAGCTATAACACTCTGGCTATAAACAGTAGTGCGGTAGCTAACAAAATGTCTAAAACACATTTTTTGCCAGCAACTGCTATTCACTAAACTCCGATATGTATATCTGTTATGGTGAGGGGGTAACCAGGCTCACAATAAAGGTTACGCCCACTTGGTTACCCCTGATCTATGTTTTGGGGTTCAGAAGTGTCAGCTCTTGAGCCCAGTGTTTTGTACATGCATTGTGTAAAAATATGCGACAATAAAGAATTTTCTGTGTTTTACCTTTCCATGTGTGCCAGCAAGCAGAGATTGCTAGGCTGTGAGTTTCAGGGTGGGTTTTGCAGGGAAAGTCTTATCAGATTGTGCCTACTGTAGGTAGTCGGGGTGCAGAGTTGCTGGATACCCCAAAAATGTACTCGGGAATCAGGTCGAAATCCCGGATACATATAGGCACAATGCTCCGGTCAAAATCCTGCCTTGAAAACGCTTGCGCGACTCACCACCAGAATTCCAAGCTTCAGGACAGACCAGAAAGGTACTGATGCAGAGGCCGTTATTCGAACACATCTCGAATCAGTTTTCGTGTTGACTGCTGTATTCCATTCGGTATTTCTGCATTTGACCACTATTCATGCCGTATTCGCGCAATCTGGCACTCGGCAGCCACATGCGGTTGATCTGTTTAATTTAATGGTTTCTTGTTTCTTTGGATGCAATTCCTTCGCGTATCCACCATGTGGCAGAAATGAATGAATTATAATTTGGGTGCTATTCTTTGCGTATCTGCCAGGTGGCACAAATTAATGAAATTAACGAATTGTATTGAATTGTAATGTGTATGGTACTTTGCTACTTTATAAGGGTGCAGGTGGTTAAAACAGATAGCAACAACGTCTATACTGGTACATACTTACAGAAGCATATTGTGAATTGACCTTGATTTTTCGAAGACATTATCAAATTAGGCGTTCTTAATAAAAGCATTAAATACTCAATATGTGCCTTTTTTTAATTGCTGAGTGGAAATTATGGCTACACCACAGACGTATAAAAAACCTGGCTGTAGTTATGCATTTTCAATATATTCTGCAATTAATGCTGCAGCAGATAAGATGGCGACTGTATCTGAAATATATGAATATTTAATTTCAAACTACGATTTTCCCAAGTTTTCACCTGACGTTCATGGGTGGAAGCGTGCGATAAGAAAAACCTTAAGTAACGATCACTGTTTTTTTCGCTTTGCCCCTCCTGCCGGAGAGATTTGCGGGTATTGGGGTGTCATTACAGAATTTCACAGTATGTTTGATCATGGCAATTTCAAAAGAAGAAAGGTCGGTTTTAACCCATATAATTTTCGTCAATCCAAATCCAGCAATGTGCCGGCAACAGCACCAGCACCGACCGGTTCGACCGTCAGTGATAGCCTGGTGAACGGCAATCCTTTGTACCTGTCCCCACCAGAAAACCTGGAAAATTTCCAGCCTGTGCATGATTTCACGTACAGGTAACAGCATGCTTGCATTTACCAGTACCAAAACGATTTCCAGCTTCATCAGCTGTCAACTACAAGTGTAGCAGGCCAGCTGTCACCTGTCAACTATAATACAGACTTGGAGTCACAGTGAGTCATCACCACCCATTTGGCAAAGTTTATAATGAAGGTAAATATACAGTAATGTACTACACTGTATTACACTATACTGTTCTGTATATGACAGTATTACTGTAAGTTTGGAGCTGCAGTTCAAGCTGCCGTGTGTCAAAACAAAATTATTTTTTAAACAATACTGTACGTACTTTACAGTACTGTATGTGCATCAATACAATACTGTATGCGAGTTGAGGGGTTGTTTCTCTGTTGAGTGTATTTTGAAGAATGATTTGATTGGCCGTCAAAGTACGTAACGCTGCTGCAGCTTAAAAATGTAGGGAGAGGGGAGACTTTCGGTGACGTCAACCCTGATGGCTGCCTGAAGGACGAGCTCCGGAGCCCTCACAGATGTAAAGAATTAGAAGAGCACACAAACCGAATAAAAAACATATCCAGAGGATACAATCTGCTGTGGAGAGACTCCACAATGTCCAATAAACCCCAAAAATAAGTGTGCAAAGCGTGACCATCTACTTTCCCCCGAGCCCACGGCTGGCCCCGCAGAGGGATCCAACACAAGTTGGCGCCGTCACCGCGTTTGCTCCCGAGGAAGCAACAAGGGATTCAATAGATGCACAAGAAACACTCCATTAAATAAAGAATACATGGAGGAATTATTTTTAAGAATGAGGCGGGGGTTCCAGGAAGATCTCACCTCCGCAATTAAGGGACTCAATGCAGTTAAAATGTGGAATTCATTACCCATGTAGACTGTGCTGGCAGATACAATAGATTTGTTCAAAAAAAGGTTGGAAATCTTTTTAGATGGGAAAGGTATACAGGGATATACCAAATAAGTATACATGGGAAGGATGTTGATCCAGGGATTAATCCGATTGCCAATTCTTGGAGTCAGGGAGGAATTCATTTTTCCCCTTAATTGGGTTTTGTGAAAACCAGGGAGTTATGCCGCCCTCGGCGTGCTCCCCACTCACCTGCAGCTCCGCCGAGTCCTCCCACGGCACGCAGGCAGCCTCCTTCCAGGACGCCGATTACACCTCAACGTGGGCGCGCGCGCGCACGCCGGTGTCCCTCTTCTAGTGCCGGTCCTGCGGGATTTCCTGGTCAAGCGCAGCAACGCGGAGGCGCGGCCACACGGAGGCGCACCAGCCTCTTAAAGGCACAAGACCCCAAACTGTTGCTGCAATCAAATGCAGCCTTACTACTGGGCTCTATAGCTCCTCCCCCGGGAGCCCTTCTGGACCTATCCCTGTCGCAGCCTGGCCTACCCACACACCCCCACCTTGCTACCCTGCCATTGGACCCTCTCACCTATATATACCCTGCGGTGTCACTAACTTGTTGGCTGAGCATAGAACCAGTTGTTCTCATTACTCTCTGCCTCCCTAGTCCTGTCTTGTCTTGTTTTGCAGTCTTCCTCGTGTACCAAACCGGCTTCCTCTTCGACTCTCCGTACCTCTGGCATCCCGAACTTGGCATACGGCAATACGACTCTCCGCACCTCTGGCACCCTGAACTCGTCAAACGGTAAAACGATTATGTCTCTCTCTCTAACCCCGGACTTGGCTAACAGCACCTCTACCATCCATACCTCTCCTGCCCCGACTCAGACACCTAGACCATTCTACTCTCAAGTCGTGCCCTCGTGGCTGTGGGTGGCGTTATATCCTTTCCCACCTCAGCACCGTGGTCCCGCCTCATTTGTGGTGAGCTCGACCTGACATTATGATCAGCCCAACAAACATGGACCCCGCTGAGGTGGAGCGTACTTTAACTTCCCACACTAATCTCTTCGCCAGGCTAGAGACTTATCTGGAACAAAATGACAGGCGGATGGATTTGCTTCAGCAGAGCCTTAATTCCCTTACCGTTCAAGCCCGAGCTTCCAGTCTGGGACTTTTACCAACGGCCTCAATGTCCTCCGCAACTGTCTTTACATCTCCTCTGTCTTCTATGGAATCCAGAATTCCGACCCCCAACCGCTACGCTGGAGACCCCAAGGATGTAGGGGCTTCCTTAATCAATGTTTTAATCAATTCCAACTCTCACCCTCTCGTTTTGTCTCCTCAAGCTCTAAGGTTGCCTATATCGTGGCTCTTCTCTCCGACGAGGCGCTGGCCCAGGCCTCCCCCATTTGGGAACAACAGTCTCCCATCACACAGGACATCGACCTCTTCGCCCGTGAGTTCCAAAGGGTCTAAGACACACCTGGACGGCAGTTAGTGGCAGCTTCCTCTCTTTTCCACATAACCCAGGCAGATCGTCCCGTCTACACACGTTTACACACTTAAAACACTGTACCCAGATGGTCTCAATGAGGGCTTCATCTACACTCCGTTCTTATGAACCCCTCTTGTAACTTAGCCTGTCATGGGATCCAGGGATTTAGTTTTAATCGAGTCATATACTCTTTGGAACCATATTGACTTCTAGAGGTGGCTCCATGTAGGGGTTTACACTCCTACACTATAACACCTAATGTATCTATGAGACCTATTAGATCCACCTAGATATGTCATGCTATACTGTTTACAATGAGGCTCAATACACATTTTAGTACGTGGGAATAATGGATACGGTTTACATCTTGTATATGTATGAGTCATATACTCTTTCGGAACCATATTGACTTTAGAGGTGGTTCCTTATAGGGGCTCACACTCCTACATCCCATATATATACACACCCTTTCCTTATGCCATATACCATTATTGAGCTCATATCAATACTAACACACAACAATCAGCCACGGTTTTCAGTATGTTCTCTGTATACCATCATGTTTTTGGCTATTTTTGGTCCGTGCCACACACCAGGACAGGGCTCACATCAACACTGACACAACAACAATCAGCAATGGTGTTTTAATATGTTTAATTAATGCAATTATGTAATGGATAACTGGGGGTCCGAGGTAAATATAGGTCCTCCCCACAACATTCTTTATCAATAACTCTTGCAGCAACCTGCAGGACTCTGAAAGCGCAGCATTACATTGAAGCCGGTTTAAAACCTCTATGTGAGGAATATGTTACTAAGCATCCATAAGAGGATGCCAACAAGGAGTTAACTATCAGGGGACTACCCACTTCCTGTTACAAAACGGGTATTTAAGGCACTAATGAAGTGAGTCTCCTTACCAGCCCTGACGAAGCATAGGTTCCTATGCGAAACGGCCCGTCGGTTTTAGATGACGTCATTCCTTTGACGTAGGTGGGGGCGACCTGGATGTGGCCAGGAGAGTTTGCTGTACCGAGTATATCATCAGCCACGCGGCGGAACGGGTTGTATTAGCCTTGTCTTTTGACCTACACACCTTTCATGCCTGTTATATAGCCTTGTGTGACGTGATACAGAAATATATAGCTTTTTTGCGGGAGGCTGTTCATGCGCACGGCCTCTCACCACAGGGGAGTGTGTATTTATATGTGCCTGATTCACAACAGTATTTAGCCTGGAGTACACAGTACTCTTGCGGGAGGCTATTTATACCTATGGTTCCCTATTGTAGGGGTTCAACTGTGAATTTATATGCGCCCGATTTATTACAGTGGCAATTTTGGAGTACAGATGTGTGGACACCCACCAGGTGTCTCTCTGATATCAGCCTGGGACACTAACAGCTAAGATATATATATTATGAGTGTTAGATTTACCCACATGTACCTTACCTGATTGCTAGCTGCTATAAGTGTACATACTCTGCTCCTCTGGCCATTCAAGTCCCATATCAGTTAATACCCCCAGCGTCATATATACTGGGAATACATATATACCTTCAGTATACCTGATATATGGGACTTTGCTCTGCCCTGGTCACCTACCCACCTCATGTTTTAACGTACTTCTCTTTACCCATTTACCCCACACTCCCTGATGCTCCTTTCCCTTGTATATATACAGTATATATATAATAAACCTTTTTTGTTTTGCGTTACGTAGCTCAGGGCTATTGGCCCGGGACATATTGTGTGGTCCCTCCTACCCTCTCTCGTGAGTGCAGCCCTGGGTTTCTTGCTCCACTGGGGGCTTAAACCCCCCCTTTGGATTTATGTATCCATTAGATTTTACCCTATGCACCATGAGTCATAATATACCATACATTGAATAGTCGGAGAGCGATAAGCATTTGTGTGTTTGTTAGGATCTTAACCTATCCCTATAGGTCATGCCAGAAGATGGAGGCGCTGCACCGTTGCTAGAGAAGATGGAGGCATATACCCTAGAAGCCTGGCCCTGTTATCCCCAATACCACCACCATAGTACATGTAGCCAGGCCTCAGTACACCTTAGAGGTCCAATCTGTGACCGGGGAGATCCAGAACAGGAAGGCTTTCAGCAAGGCAGAGCGGGAAGAGTGAAGTGCACCTTCTGTGCAAGTACTGGAGAGAGTAGGGCATGTAATACCAGGGGTAGTCAGGGGAGTGTGGATTCCCGCACAGTACGCCCTGGGTGCCCTCAGAGGGTGATGTAAGATGGGTGTGGAGCTATAGCTGTCCTAGTCCCTTGAGGCAGATAGTGTGAGGCAATGGGGGGATTAGCCTGTTAACTTGTCCAGGGACCATGGCCCAGGGCCCGCACTATGAGTGGCCAAAAGTAGGAGACGCCCGTACTTAGGGAGATGCCTGGTTCACTAGCCAGCACCCACATAAAACACACCACAGAGGAACCGTCAGCGAGTGCGGTGCACAGAGAAGGAGTTTTGCTTAGCCTGGGGTATGCCACATCATACTAGTGGGTAAAGCATTCAGAGAGAGCATCCAGAGAGCATCAGAGAGTGTCAATGGGTACAGTCAGTGTCTAGGAACGAGTTTTGCACTAAACACTGAGAATAGCGGTGATATACATTTGGTGGGCTCAAAGATGGCGGCCATCACTACATGTGCTCCGCGGAGCAAGAAAGAGTCCAAAATGGCAACAGCAGCGCCATCCACGGCCCAGCAGTTAGCAGCCGAACTAAAATGGTGACTCCCGCCATTCCTGGAGCGCGCACGTGAATCGTGCAAAGAGACTATGAGAGAAATGTGGAGGGAGATATGCAGGGGTTTGGCGCCAAACCCAGATCCCCTGGAAAAGGAGCGGAGTGGCGCGAAAGCCGAAATCCCACCCTCCTGTGCTGTGACTGGCCAACAGCCCATGCCACGTTACACTGAAAGAAGGAGTGCCCCTTCTCTTGTTTCCACCAGAGGGAGGGGGCACAAGGAGAGCCAATCAGGAGCGCCCTCCCCAGCGAAGGGAGGGACAGGAATTGAGAGCGAGGAACTTCACTTCAGCCTGCATTCGAGGAGCAAGGAGATTATACATTGAACTGTTCCACCCCTGAGCCAATAATGTCCGAGCTAAGCATGACCACGTTCCAGTTCCCAGGAGGCTTCCTGGTAGTGGAACTCGACGGCCGAAAGTACCTCCGGTGCCTGTGCAAACACTGCAGGACACCCGGGCCGGCCCCAAGCACGAAGGCACGATGCCCTCAATGTGGCATGTTCTACCTGTGGCCTACCGAGCCATGGCCAATGATCAAGACCCCTCGGAGTGCCTCTCAGAGAACATTAATGGAGGTGGCGGAGACGACCGACGAGGCTGCCCTAGTTCCCTGCACCCCTGCCGAGGTGGGAACAAAGGCCCAGCCAACTACAGAGCCGAGCGGAGATCCGGCGGAGAAGAGCGCGACCGCAGTGGAGGTACCGGAGCGGACCCGTTTCGTACCACTACCCACTGGCGGTGCCGCAAAAGACCCAGGTGACTCCCTAGCAGAGGATCCGACAAAGTCGTCTACGGAAGAAGAAGATGGCGTCTCATCGGTGGCGATGCACCTACCGGCGAACCACTCCAGCTGTAACAAAGATGGCAGTCCACTTACCGGAGAGAGGGAGCAGATAAGTCCGGACACCTCCCGACGGCGAGCGCTGGTGCGGCCTGAGGCCCGTAGAAGTCCCACGGCCGTGGTGACTCCCAATGCGGCGGAGACGGCGTCGGAGGCGGATCCAGAGGGACCCGAGTACATCAGCCTGCAGCGGAGTGGTAAGGAGACTCCACCACCCCCTTACTCCTGCCAGGCGAAGACGGCCCCTGCAGAGGACGAGAAGGAGAGGCGTTCAGCCTACTTACCCATCCGCGGACCCGATGATCCACCACCGCCCCTTCTGGTCCTCGACGCACTTCCGGTGCATGACCACGGAGCGGATGGGGATTCTGCGGGCGGCCATGATATCATCACTTCCGGGTCCGACTGGAAAAGAGGCCCGGGAGCGCTGTTCTCCCCGTGGAGAGCAGCTATGGCCACTGCCATGACCACCCTGCGTAGCCAAGGTCCTTCCAGAGGATCACAGAGCTCAGCAGAGAGGGCAACCAAGAAACTGCCCACTGGTCGTGGGATTACCCGCTTACTGGACATAGAAACGGACATTGCCCAAGCCCCAGTCCCTAGCGCCCTTGCCCCGGCCACTGCCCCTGTCCTGTCACGAGTCATGACACCGGGACCTAGTGGGGATAAATTGAGTTAGAATCCCAAGTACTCCAAGGATTTGCGGGATTGGGAATTAAGTGACGAGGGATCTGATGGGGAGGTACCATATGATGCTTTGATACGTTTGCCTAAACATGTACCTTTTTCTCCTGTGTCTAGAGGGAGGGCCCGAGGGTCCCATACTACTGTGGTGGCAGGGCCGGTAAGCCAGGTGGGTTCCAAAATGAATCCTACCAACTACATAAATGCTAAGGGTAGACGCAGCTGCTCGCACACTACGGGGGCGGGTACTTCCGGTGTCTCATCACAGACCGAGTCAGAGACAGGTACTTCTAGTCCCATGTCAGCATACGAGCACCGTGACAAGTGGTGGGCACCCCTGTACACTGGGTACCACAAAGGTATGGACCGCACCAGGTTCCTGTTGATCAAGAACAACATAGTTGATCATTGGTGGGCGGTAGGTGTCTATACTCCCGAGGAGGTGATGGATGAGTTAGAACACAGATTTCAGGAGATAGAGCAAGGGATCATCATGCCTAAGGGGCCTAGTATATTGTACGATGACATTGCTCCTGTAGAACCGGACTTTTGGGTACTGCCAAGCAGGGCGGGTCCTAGGAAACTGCCCAAATTAAGCAAAGCAGACAGAGCCATAGTGTCTAGGTTTAGGCAGTCACATGGGTACGAATACCCTTATGTGCCTGAACCCATAATGAGGGAAATAGAGGAGAACAGAGATAGTTGGCTCAGAGCGGCCATACAAGAATATTTGCGGATAAGGTTTGGTAAGGCGGGTTACCACAATGAAGACCGTATCAGTGAGGTGGTTCAGGCCTGGAGTGTGGGGCGGTACATATACATGCACAGTGTGATATACCGGCCAGAGTCTGGGTCGGTACAGCCCTATTACATTACAATAACTGACCATAATGGGAGGAAGTTACGAAAGCCTGACCCAAAGCATTACCATTAGTGGTTCTCCCCGTTGGGAGTGACTGTTACTGTTACGCCACCTGGTGGTTGGCTCAAGAAATAACCTGTCTTTCAATTTGTTTGTTTCCCAGGTTTGTTCTCCGCAGGATGTTTCTGCTAAAGCTAGGTCCAAGTGGGGAGCATTGGATTCCACCAGAGAGAGAGTGTAGCCCCTGTAAGAAATAGTGGGCTACCTATCCTTCTCCTACTGGAGTAAGCCCTGGTAAGGGCAGGTGCCAGTAGCAATCATGGGTTTTCCCCCCACCAAGCCCTGCCTTGTTGTGATAGAGGTAGGCCCCTGACTCTGTGACAGGCCTGAGACAGAGGGGAGGTCCTGCTGACATCATAAGGGGCAGGGCTGTATCTATTTAGTGGGCTGCTCCTGTGTGTGTCTGGGTCAGTCTGTTGCAGGGGAGAGAAAGGAGTGTCAGTCTGGAGAGTGGAGTCTGTTGGAGTTGTGAGAGTGGAGAGTGCTGGACCAGAGAGAGCATGATCTGGAAGCGGCAAGGAGACAGGAGAGAAGAAACTCAGAGCCCAGTCTGAGTAGAGCTGATACAGCTATAGTGGACCAATGCCCCTCACCCTGCTGAGGGGGTGAGGGGGGAAGAGATCTAGCCTCACCCAGAGGGCCTACCCTTGGGGGGGAGGCAGGGGTATTGATGCCCCATCCAGACCATCCTGCTAGGGCACAGCCTGGAGGAGAGGAGAGGAGTGGAGGAAAGACCTGTACACATTTGGAGTGCACTGCTGTATATGAACTGTTGTGTGCCGCTGTGCATGAAGTGTTGCTGATCTGTTGTGTCAAGGATAATAAAGAGTGCTGCTATTTTATACAAAAGACTGTGTGTGAGTTTAAGATCACTCGCCCTGGGACCAGAGCTTCTTCTGGGAGGATCTTAACCTATCCCTATAGGTCTCGCCAGAAGATGGAGGCGCTGCACCGTTGCTAGAGAAGATGGAGGCATATACCCCAGAAGCCTGGCCCTGTTATCCCCAATACCAACGCGGGAGACTCAGGCCCTCCTGTTCCAAGCAGGTATGCACCTCCATAGTACATGTAGCCAGGCCTCAGTACACCTTAGAGGTCCAATCTGCGACCGGGGGGGGGGGGATGGGGAACATGGGCTACATATGTAAGATATACTGTAAACTCTCTCACAGAGAGAACAGATAACCTAGACCAATAAGTGGAAGAAATATCAGGCACACAATCGGCTATGGAGGATGATATGTGCCGGATGGGCCATGAGATACAGGCCCTTAAAGACCAAATAGAAGACCATGAGAATAGGGACCGGAGGCAAAACCTCCGGTTCCGAAATGTGCCGGAATCAGTCACAACGGACGCTATAAGTCCCTACATAGCAGAACTCTTTACGTTTCTGGTGCCGGAATTTGCACAAGAAGTAGTAGAAATAGATAGGGCCCACAGGTCACGGGGCCAAAGTCAGCGGACCCCAAAAGGGCTAGAGTTATAATAGTGAGACTCCACTCCTTTACCGCCAAAGAAAAGGTCTTAGAAGCGAGTAGAAGAAAAGGGGAACTCACCATCAAAAATGTCCAAATCCAGGTCTTCAGTGTTTTGTCGCGGGCCACGATCGAACGCAGAAGGGAGATGAGACCCCTAACCGAGATGCTCAGAGGCTGGAACATAAGATACCGCTGGGGCTTCCCCTTCAAGTTGGTGGTGTTAGCAAATGGAAGACTCCACTCCATCTCACACACTGAAGACATCCCTCGCTTTGCCAAGGAGCTGGGCCTCCCTATGATGGATGAGGAGGGGAGGGAGGATGGAGAACCACCTGCACCCCCGAGGCAGAGATGGGCATCGGAGCGGATCACAGGGAGGAGGATCCCCAGACCTGGAGATAAACAAGTGGACGCGTAAGAGTGGGACATCCCGCAAGAGACATGGATCTGCTCCCCCAGCAGAATAAAAACAAATGAGTCCCTGGTCAGAATCGCCAGGGCGGGAGGATCACCGGGGGGGAGGCTTCCCGGCTCCCCTCTGTTCGCTTGTTCTGGCGTCCTTGGTGACCGGCTGTGCCCCCCTCTCCCTGTTGCTGTGTGCCCCCCTCTCACTGCTGCTTTGTCCCCCCCCCTGCTGCTGTGTCCCCCCACTCTCCCGGCTGCTGTGTCCCCCCTCTCCCGGCTGCTGTGTCCCCCCCCTCTCCCTGCTGCTGTGTCTCCCCCCTCTCCCTGCTGCTGTGTCCCCCCTCTCCCTGCTGCTGTGTCCTCCCTCTCCCTGCTGCTGTGTCCTGCTCGAGCCCGACTCTCCTCATGCCTGACGCCCGCCTACCCAGTATTGGTGGTTTCTCAATGGTTGGTGGTGCCTCCCCTCTCCCTGCTGCCATGTTCTGCTTGCGTCCGACATCCCTCATACCTGGCGCCTGCCTCCCCAGTAGAGATGGCTCTGTGGGGGTTGTCCTCGCCGCCCTCTCCGGTTCTCCTTGTGGCATAAGCACCCTGCGGGCTGGGTCTCGTGCTCTGCGGGGGAAGAGATGAGGGATCCGGTTCTACGCCTTTGGGGCGGCGGGATGTGCAGGAGCTTCGGCTGCATGCGGTTATCGGGGGGAGTGGGGGTCCTTTGGGGGGGTTTCTACCCTCCTGGTCTCCATCGGAGGAGGGGGGTCCCCTGAGGGGATTCCTGCCCCCCTGGTCTTCGTCGGAGGGTGGTGTCCCCCTAAACAATATCGCTAGCCAGTATAGCAGGTTCACACAGTTTAGAGGTTGACAAGTAGGCGCATCTCTACAAGCATGTTTGCTAATAGGTAATAAATATAAGTAGGAAGTAAGTAATAGATAAGTTAGAAAGAAATAAGTAAATATGTAAATAATAGAGGAATAAGTAAGCAATAAGTATGTTATACTACAGGGCTTACCCACTTCCTGATTGGAGGTTGGAGTCTCCTCAAAGATTATTGTTACCCAGTAAAGTAAAGGCTTTAATGTTTAGTAGGTTCATAAGTAGGCATGTTTCTATTTATACGCATGTTCTTAGGCAATAAATATATGTATGTAAGATGAAAGAAATATATAATTCAGTAAATAATAAGTATGCTAGGAAACAAGCAATGAATTAATATGTAACTAGGAGGTTTATAAGATTACAGATGTGTTTATAAGCATATATACATTTTCCCCTCCCCCTCCCTTCCCCCATCCCTCCCTTCCCCCTCCCTCCCTCAACCCGTTGCCCTCCCTCTCTCCCTCTCTCTCCCCCCTCCCCCCTCCCTCCCCCATCCCACCCTCCCTCCTCCCTCCCCCCTCCCCCTTCCCTCCCCCCTCTCCCCTATCCCTCTCCCCCTCCCTCCCTCTCCCTACCCCTCTCCTTCCCTCTCTCCCCTCCCTCCCTCTCCCCCCCTCCATCCCTCCCTCTCCCCCTCTCCCTCCCTAGGGGTAGCAACTCTTTTTCCGAAACAATATCCCATTTGCAGTAGATAACAAAATAGCCGACCCAGAAGGGAGATTCTTAATTCTTGCGGGTTCTCTTTCAGGAACACAGATCACACTGGTGAATATTTATGCACCGAACGAGGGCCAAATCCCTTTTATCAAGACAGTTCTGGAAACCGTGAGTAAATTACAACCCAAGTCGATCATTATAGCAGGAGACTTTAACTTGATAAGTTCCCCATATCAAGACAGAACTAATGCCCTAGGCACCAACCCGCCCAAAACGACTCTCCTTAATGCTAGGAACTTCAGAGATATTACGAAGGACTTCTCCCTATTTGATATTTGGAGATCTCAGCATCAAGGACAGAGAGACTACTCATTCTTCTCCACCCTTCATCAGTCCTTCACGAGGATTGACTTTTTTTGGGTACCAGAGATGTTCTGCTGGTGTCCACCCAGTCAAATATTGACTCAATCTCTTGGTCTGACCACACTCCCATCGACATGGTGCTCTCTCTGCCATTTGTCAAAAACACCCGCTACCAATGGAAATTAAACGACACTTTGATTTTATTGCCTCAGGGGAATTTAACAATCTCCCAAAAGATTTCAGAAAACTTTACTATAAACAAAGGAACAGTGAAGTCTCCAGCTACGCTATGGGAAGCCCATTAGGCAACAATCAGAGGTTCCCTCATTTCCATAGCGTAGTTTCAAAAGAAACAAAAACAAAAACTCAAAAAGAATTGATGGAGAGAGTCCGTCAGCTGGAGACCGAACACAAAATTAGACCAACAAAAAAACTATTCAAACTCCTCGACAAAACAAGGGCGGAATTAAAGAGTGTCCAAATTGAAGAGGTAGAGAGGTATAAGGAATCCGCTCCTGGCTTTGATTATAGCTTTTGCAAACTTCTGCAGTTGCAAAAGCTTCCTCTAGCAATCAATGGCACATGTGCTGCCTCTCATTGCAGCTTCTGCCCTGTGCTCCATCATTGGAGGAATACTCACACACCCTCCTCCTGTGATTGGATCTCCGCCCTTTATATCCTGGGCATTGGCACTGAACCAGTGTTGAGCATAACTCCTACCTTGGACGTTACCGTCTCTGCCACAAACCGCCCAGGCCTCTCTCCTAGTGTTCTAACCTTCCTAGTTCCTGAGTATCCAGAGGCCTGTTCCTGTCTCCTGTGCTGAAGCGTGTTTAGATAGCACTGGTACCTGCTGCATTCTGTCCTAGCAGTGGTTACCCTTCTTTTCCTGAGGTCTGCTGCTAATCTCCATGCAGTGACCCGCCTTGGACTTCTGTGCTGAAGCGTTGGTTTCCCCGACGCTGCCCCGCGGTGTACTTCGGCCAGCCTGCTGTCTCCCCCTGCTGAGACCGGCGTCATGGGTCGAGCCCGCTCCTCGTGCAGAGGCCACTCCCGTGCTCACGCTCCTAAGATGAAGCGGGGAACTCCTGTCTGCCTGTTGCCGATTCCTTGCTACGACTACGACCACCCGGATGTCTTCTATCCCGACCCTGCTTCGGCCATCGATTGTCCTATCTTCTCCTACCCCGACTTTGGCTTCAATAACGACGATGCTGCCTTCTCCAATCCTGACCCTGCGATGTACGACTACGAACTGCGCTCTCCGGATCCGTCTGCGCGGACTAAGGTCGGTGATTATATAACCCCACCTCAGCCCCGCGGTCCAGTCCCGGTTTGTGGCGAGCATCGGCGTAACAAGAGGGCACTGAGATGAACGAAACAACACTATTATGATAAAGGAAACAAGGCAGACCAGATATTGGCCAATAAACTTAGAGGTCTCAGGGTTAAATCCCAAATCACAGCAATTCAAACCAAATCTGGCCTCAAAACATTCAATGAAAATGAAATTGCCCATGAATTCTCAGACTACTATACCAAATTATACAACTTGAACCACCCCCAAAAAAAACAGTCCGGGTTGATGGCTAACTCAAAATATTTAGACGAGTTTAGCCTACCGGCCCTCTGCGAAGAAACCGCTCCCGAACTAAACGAGAAAATAAGAAGTGAGGAACTTTTTGATGTAATAAAACAACTAAAAACAAACAAGACCCTAGGACCAGACGGTTTCTATAATCATTATTATAAAAAGTTTAAGACGGTGCTAGCCCCTTATCTGTTGGAAGTTTTCAACTCGTTTATGGAAGGGGAGGACGTTCCTCCATCAATGTCTTCAGCTAACCTGGCAATAATCCATAAAGAGGGAAGAGACCCACTAAATTGTGCCCGATTTCTCTCCTGAATTCAGATTTGAAAATCTATAGTAAAATACTTGCAAATAGGTTAAACCCAATAATACCAAGCTTGATCCATAAAGACCAGGTGGGATTTATTTCGGGCAGACAAGCTTCGGATAATACCCGTAAAATAATAAACATTGTCGACATCTAACAAAAACCAAAGCTTCCTTACTGAGCCTAGATGCTGAGAAAGCATTTGATAGAATTAGATGGCACTTCCTTGACCAAACTTTGATCAAGTTCAGCTTCAGAGGCCCCTTCTTAGAAGGGATTAGAGCCCTGTACCAAAACCCAACAGCAATTGTAAAACTTCCAGGTGGAGGCTCAAGCCCTATAAAAAAAAGAAATGGTACGAGACAGGGTTGCCCCTTGTCCCCGCTCCTTTTTGCCTTATCAATCGAGCCCCTCGCTGCAACAATACATAGGGATGTGAATATTAAACGAATTCCCATAGGAGAAAGGGAGTACAAAATATCCCTATTTGCAGATGATGTGATCCTGTACCTGTCATTCCCCCTAACAACTTAACCAAACCTCCAATCACAGCTGGAAAAATGTGGCCAGGTGTCAGGGTACAAAATTAACACCGATAAATCAGAAGCCCTAAACCTATCACTATCTCCCCCTGAAGTAAAATTAATGCAAGCATATTTCAGTTACAAATGGAGTTCCTCCAATATCAAATACCTTCGGGTCAAAATAGCAAATTCCTATGGAGCTCTATATAAAGCCAGTTTTCCCCCACTATTCAAAGAAATCCAAAAGGATCTCATGAGATGGAATAAATACCAGATCTCATGGCTGGGAAGGGTTGTGTCTATTAAAATGAACATCCTTCCCAGATTATTGTATTTTTTTCCAGACGTTACCGGTCTGTATTCCAGTGGCAGACCTCAAAAACATCCAAAACAGAATATTACAATTCATTTGGAAAGACAAAAAGCCCAGAGTGGGTCGGTCGGTTATGATGGCACCAAGGGAGGGGGGAGACCTGGGAGTACCAGACATTGTTAAATATTATCTAGCTTCCCACTTGATGCAAACAGCTGTGTGGAATAATGACTCAGCGTCCTGTTGCTGGTTGGAGATTGAGTCCTCCTGCGTCTCTCCCCCGCCCTCCTGGCAATTCTCTGGTCGGGGGGGGGGGGGATATTCTATCGGGCCTGGGAGCAATGATTTGCACATGGAGGACATGGTCCAAAACAAAAAACTTACATTTGGTTTAACCTCTTCCTCTTCAAGGCTCACCCCAATATTTGGGAACCCAGATTTCCCTTCGGGTTGCGACTCTAAAGACTTCAAACATTTTAAGACGGCCAATGTCAAAACTGCAGATGATTTATTAAATAAGGGTAAGCTCCTAACATACCCTGAGTTACAAAATAAATATCATCCCCTAGATCTTCCCCTTTTTGGATTCCTTCAAATCAGGCTCTTCCTAACTGCAATCTCTCGCAACGCCAAGTTTAAAAACCCAACAAATTTTGAGAAAATATGTGCAGTGGGAGAATATCGGAAGGGTCTGATCTCTGGAATCTATTCGGGGCTAGCACGGTCCTCGATTCCCGTCAACCACTGTTACATGTTAAAATGAACTGAAGACCTCAACCTGGATATAGACAGGAATGATTGGGAGGACATTTGGGAAGCAGCAAACAAAACTTAAATTTGCACCACTATCAAAGAAAACATTTACAACATTTTATTCCAATGGTACCTAACCTAGAGTAGGCTGAGCCAGGTTTTCCCTGGTCTGTCTGACCTCTGCTGGAGGTGGTGCGGCCAGAAGGGAGACATGATACATATATGGTGGACGTGTCCTGGGATTCGTTTGTTCTGGGACATGATCCGTTATATGGTGGAGGAGATTGCGGGGTCTGAGGTCCAACTAGACCCCTTGACATTTCTACTTGCAAAACCAATAGAAGGCCACAATGCACAGATTAAGAAGCTGATATCTCTCCTCTTGACTGCAGAGCGTTGCTCAGTTGCAGCCAATTGGAAAAAGATTAGACCCCCAGCAGACAGATGGTACTGCGCAGGATGAAAGAAGTCAGGTTGATGGAGCTCCTGACTGCACGTTTAAATCAAAAAGTTGAGAATTTCAATAAAGTATGGTGAATGTGGCCATACAATTAAACATATCAGGGGACAACCAGATCTGGTCTGAGATCTCCCCACCACCATGCCCCTCTACGCGGAGCAAGGATTCAGGTGTCGGGTAGCCGGTGGGGGATGGAATGGGGTCCCCGACACCTCCTATATCCCCCGCTCCCAACCCTCATCTTCCCCCCGCTCCCCCTCCCCTATCCCCACTTTTTTCTCTCTCTATCCACTTTTAGGACATCAACGGGGTTTGGTTGTTGACTCTCTTGGTAGGTCCACCCTCCCCGACGGGACAGTCAGTAGCTCCTTCACAAAAAACAAGATCAAAAGAGTAGTCTCAGAAGTTTTTATGCCATCCCACTACCTAAGATTAAGTGTGCGTCGTAATCCGACTTAGTACTGTTAAATTACAGTGGAAGGCTTTGATGTATATTTTCAACCTTGTGAAAAAAATCAATAAAAAATTTGAAACAAAAAATGTAGAGAGAGGGTGGGGCTCAAGAGTCAGAGCCAATCAGAAGTTTTTTCTCATCGTACAGACACACATGTACTGTAGGATATTGCTTGAACTGCTGCTTTAATTCCCAATGACGCGACTTGACGCGACTTGACGCATGCGCAAAATTGGTAATAATAGCGTATTTGTTTGTTTTTCCCCAGAAAAGAAACTTTGACATCAAGCGGAAAAAGACAAAGAAGTTATTTGGATGGATAACTAATATTGCATACGCATATCCATATTCAACATGGTCTCCAAAAGAAGATCAACCTTTTGCTCCGTAGAGTTGTCAGGGATGGGTGGAGGAGGTGACCAGGGGGTTGCCAGGAAGCAGCGTCAAGGATGGTTGGTGGAGCAGGTGAGCCGGGGGTTGCCAGGAAAGCAGCGCCGAGGATGGTTGGTGGAGGAGCAGGTGACCAGGGGGTTGCCAGGAGAGCAGCATTGAGGATGGTTGGTGGAGCAGGTGAGCCGGAAGTTGCCAGGACAGCAGCATCTAGGATGGTTGGTGGAGGAGTAGGTGACCAGGGTGTTGCCAAGACAGCAGCATCGAGGATGGTTGGTGGAGGAGCAGGTGAGCCGGGGGTTGCCAGGACAGCAGCCTCAAGGATGGTTGGTGGAGCTGGAGGGCGGGGGGTGCAAGGAGAGGATCGGGATTCCACTTGACCTGCACTGTGCTAAGGGCACCGAATTTCTTCTTTACATAATAAAGCCCAGGGTTCTTAACCTTTGGAGCCTTCAGAACATTTTCTTTATTCTGCTTTGGTTGTCGCTTAGGTTTTGACTGAGAAACAGCTTCCGCCTTTCGCTTGACCGGCACGGCAGAAGCAAGCTGGTTCCCGCGTCGGTAGAATCGGGGGCGATCCATGGAAACAGATGGACGAATGCACAATGCAGTATCTGGACAAGAGCAAGTTCAGATAGAGATCAGTGTGTGAGAGTCTATGCAATTTGTCTCACCTTTTATTTGTAATTTTTCGCGGACATGGACATAAGGTGCAGGTGTTAAAAGTGGGCGTACTGTGTACTAAACCTGTCGAGTGACGTTGAGGCACATTAAATTAAAGTATAAATACACCATCCATTTTGTGTATTCAATGCACATTCAATACACATCGAATTCACATTGAATTGCTCTGTGTGCTTGCATTTTTGTTCTAACAGCAGCGATGCCAAAGAAAAGGATTTCAAATGATCTCAGCTTGAAAATACAGGCATGTACAAGAAAGGTTTCCGAATTTTACAGATCCAACGATGGTTAGTTGCTTCAGGCTCCGGTTTAGCAATAAGCACTGTTAGTCATCATGCGCATGGAAAGGCCAAAAACGTCAAAAGAAAGCCGACAGTCACAACTGAGAAGTACCGTACTTACAGTATTGTCCTCTATACTGTAACTCTAACAACGTCTTGTACTATACTGTATGCCTGTGTTTAATATTTAATGAATATTTATATTTTGACTGTACAGTATAACATTTTTGCCATTCTTTCAATCAGTCACTAGCTTTTTAATTCTACACTACAGTAATGTACTGTATTCTGTACTTTAGGAGGTGGTGGGATAGTGTAATGTTTTCAAAAGATTCTGATTTCTTTGTACTAATAATCCTGCATTTACTGTACACACACACATACACACACCCACAAAGCATCAACAGTACAGTATGTCACCA
Source organism: Ascaphus truei (assembly GCF_040206685.1). NCBI lineage: Eukaryota > Metazoa > Chordata > Amphibia > Anura > Ascaphidae > Ascaphus > Ascaphus truei. Next base: position 200,635,621 of record NC_134486.1, on the reverse strand, counting down.
GCTTTTATGCCAGTGATTGGTCACAATGGGTGGTAGGAGTGACTGAGTGTGTGACAGTGCAGTCTATTGGGATGCTTTATTTGAGGGGCAAATTATTTAATATATTCATATAGCGCTAAAAGTTTACACTAGCGCCCAAAGTGTACTCACATTACAATACAGTAACTCCCGCAGCAAAATCAGACAATAGGAAATCAGTGTGCTATTGGGATGCTTAATTTGCCTACTGTAACAAATTGTTAAGTTTATCTTTACACTGTAGGGCGACAACTCTTCTGGTGGACCAAATAAGTGAAGAGAATGATGAGATGTGTGCCACAAGGGTAAAGAATGCACTAGAGGCAACTCACAAAATAAAAGCATCTGAGACCAGCATCAGGCAGATGAGACGGAAATTGGGATGGAAATATGGGCGTTTTAAGTAAGTATACGTCACCCATGTTTTTCTCTTTTTTGTCTGCTGCTTTTTCTTTTTCCACATTGGTTGTTATTCCCCACGTTTTTTCCCCCACCTCCCTCCCTCTCCAGACTTGTGATTTCTTGTTTAGCCCTCTATTTTCATTTTAGGCTCACTCATACCCTACTGTACAATAGGGTTGGCCTACTGTATGTACAGTAATACATATACTGTATTGTTTCAATACATTACTGTTGGTTTTCTATAGATGTCTTTGACTTATTTTTTTATTTTATGAGTGCTGGGAACCATCATATCTCCAGTATTTAGTACCTGTAACATTATTCCTTGTCATTACAGAGCGTATCCTATGATAACGGAAGCCAACAAAATAAAATGAGTGGACCAGGCACGGGCATGGATCGAAAGTGGCGAGACTTTCCAGGATGTCATCTTTACTGACGAGACAACTGTAGCGCTTGAGAGATTTGCCCGTTTCGGATTCTCCAAAAAAGGATGCCTACAGTATCTCTGAAGCCGCGTCCCAAGCACCCAGTGAAGATGCATGTGTGGGGTGCCATCTCTAGACAAGGACCAGGATGTATCATCATCTTTGAGGGTTAAATAATGCACACATACACATGCTGTGCCTGTGGCCTTGTCTAATGCACTGGACAGCTGTACTGTACAAAACACACCGCATCTACATTCTTTCCAGCAGTATTAACTGGGTTAAGACGCCAGCAGAGTAAGTTGGGTAACAATTTCTCATTGTTTTACACAGTTTATATCTCCTTAAGTAGAAAAAACAGGATCTCGGCACCGCGGAGATGGATAAAACCGCTGCTGTCTCCTGCAAGCTCCGTCTTAGCTTACCAGCATACACGGGCAGGATGACCTGTCGTGACCTCAGGATGAAGTACTTGGTACGAAACGCGTAGAGGTCACGACAGGTCATCCTGCGCGTGTATGCTGGTAAGCTGAGACGGAGCCTGCAGGAGACAGCAGCGGTTTTATCCATCTCCGCGGTGCCGAGATCCGGATCCTGTGCAGACAGCGCGAGTCTGCTGACTGTCTCAGTGTGAGTGTCCGTTTCCCCTTGCCAGTGCCCAACCCTATGGCGGTTTCTATACAAATCTGTTGATAGGTTGTTTTCATGTTTGTTTTTTTCTTTCATGTTTTTTATATAAATTTTACTGTATTTATATACTGTGCACAAAAAATATTAAAGTCCCCAGCGTTAAAGTCCAAGATACCGTGATCTTCAGATAGTCTCTGATCTTAAAGATGATAGCTGGGCTCCGTTGAAAATGTTCCAGATGGGATGTGTCTTTGGAATAGACAGATGCACGTCTGAAATACAGATGAGAGGCACACCTGATTGCGCAGCGTTTTCTAGCAATCAGATCCCTATCTAAGACAGTGAAGATTCCTACTCACATGATGAACGCCAATATATTCAGTGGAGAGAATCTGTGCTTGTTCCCCTTCTTTCAGCTCCTCTCACAACCCCACGTGCAGGCAGCTTACTGGAGGTGGCCTCAATCCACAATGGCGTCGGGGGTGGCTCCGTTATGAACCCCCACCGAAGAGGGAAGAAATGGGCACAATATGGTGTAGTTTGACACTTTTAATTGGTTAAAACACTAAAAAAACAATGTAAAATACACTCACATGGTGCAATAACGATTGGTATTGCTAAAATTGCCGTCCGCAGTTTACAAATCCTGCCCTTAGAATGCACAGAGTCCCTGCATGCAGACACGCTGGTAGACTGAGCGTGTGACGTCACCGCTGCTGGGAACTCCCTTGCAAAAGCTACGGTTGCTGGGATGGCTCAAATAACTAGGCTCCTCCCTACGCGTTTCGTGACACGTGGTCACTTCGTCAGGGGATAGTGGAGCCCAGTCTGTGATGCATTTTGTACTGTCTCAAATGGAGAGAACCTCCTACTTGGGGTGGGACCTGGCTAATGAAGGAGGAATGTCAGCTCTGAAACTTTACACCCAGCTGCACGGGCGCAGCACACTGACAAGGTAACGCACTGTACAGGCCCAATCTGGAGACTATCCGATGTAAACTCGCTAGCAGCCGGGAGGGCACAGATTCTCTCCACTGAATATATTGGCGTTCATCATGTGAGTAGGAATCTTCACTGTCTTAGATAGGGATCTGATTGCTAGAAAACGCTGCGCAATCAGGTGTGCCTCTCATCTGTATTTCAGACGTGCATCTGTCTATTCCAAAGACACATCCCATCTGGAACATTTTCAACGTAGCCCAGCTATCATCTTTAAGATCAGAGACTATCTGAAGATCACGGTATCTTGGACTTTAGCGCTGGGGACTTTAATATTGTTTGTGCACTATTTGTTTTCAGGTTTGGAATAACCTGACATTATTGTCACCTAGCTGCTTGCTCTTACAGCAATTGTCAGACTGTTTGTTGTTTTAGCACTTATTATCTAATAGCACATTAATTATCACATCTTAATTTAGTGTAGGTAAGCGCTTTTGGAGGGGTTATTTTCTTTGTTCTGTATTTCTATACTGTGCAGCTTAGGGTTTAGTCACCATTAGGTGTTCTCCTTGGTAGTACTTAGCCGTCCAGCTGCACAGCTGTTCTGAGGTGGGGTTGGATCCCCTCAGTTTTTGTGTATTTTTAATAAATTACCTTCCACTAATCCCTGGTGCGCATTTGTGCATTTTTTATTATCTCCTTAAGTAATTCACCTTTATTCTCCCCTCCAGATTCCAGATCACCAGATTTTAATCCCATCGAAAGGGTATGGCATGAGTTGAAGGATTATATCAGAAAAGTGTGGAAACCGTCAAAAAAGGATGAATTGGAAAAAGGGATACTGAATTTCTGGAACAACATACTCACCGTAGCCAGATGTAATAAATATATCGATCATATTGCGACTGTGTTGCCTATTGTTTTACAACGTAACGGCCAGGCCTTGGGAAAGTAATAAGGCACAGGTAAGTATGATACAGGTAAGTATGGCAGTAAAAATAACCATGTCTGCAGTAATTGTTTTTTTAATTTTCATAGCTGCAGCAGTGACTAAAGGAAGGGGGGGATGTGTAAGATGTACAAAACAGCGTGTAAGATGTACTGTGTTATGTACAAAACAGCCTGTATCTCACACAAACCTCCCTCTCTCCCACCTCTCCTCTCAGTAGTTACTGTATAGAAATTAGTTTGGGAAAAAAAATATAAAAACAAAAAATATGTTTTAGAAAAAAAAATATTATTATATTTTTATTGTTTGATCAATTATTTCTGTTAATAATGCACACATCAGTATGATACAGGTACAGTAAAAATAACCATGTCTGCAGTAATTGTTTTTTTTTATTTTCAGTACTGTACAGTAAAACAATACAGAATCAAATGCAGCCATAACGAAGAAAAAGACAAGCTTGAACAGGAATTTACTGTACAGTAGGAAAAAGAGCTACTGTATTTTTGTATTATTCATTAACCAATAAAATTCTAAAGAAAAATACTCTTTTCCTGCGTGAAGGATTATCAAACATGTCTTCTGCCCAGCTCATGATAATCACGCTACAGTACATTTACGTGAATGGCTCTGTTGGAGGGGTGTGTGTTGTGTTGTTGATAAGCAGTGAACTTCAAGTTGATTTTTTTTGTTACAGTACATTAGCAGTTTAGAAGGGATTATCGCACATGTGCAGTTTAGCCAATTTCAGGCAACATGATAATCTTATTACTAGTGGGTGGGGGGAGGTGTGTTGTGTTGTTGCTACTGCTTACAAATCCACTTGAAGTCCACCGCTTAAGAAAAGACAAGTTTAGAAGGGCTTATCGCAATTACGCATGCGTGGCAGGCAGCTCAACCGATTTCAGGCTACAGTAGTTGAAGAAAAGCACGCTACATTTTCTTGAATAGCTCTTTGTTGGGGAAGGGGTGGTGTGTTGTTGATACTGCTTACTGCTAACAAGAACAAGAACAGAAAGTAGCTGCTCTGTGTATAATACACAAGCTGCTCTGTGTATAATACACGTGCTGCTCTGTGTATAATACACACACTGCTCCGTGTATAATATACACACTGCTCCGTGTATAATACACACGCTGCTCCCTGTATAATACACACGCTGCTCCCTGTATAATACACACGCTGCTCCCTGTATAATACACACGCTGCTCCCTGTATAATACACACGCTGCTCCCTGTATAATACACACGCTGCTCCCTGTATAATACACACACTGCTCCGTGTATAATACAGATACAGTACACACACTGCTCCATGTATAATACAGATACTGTACACACGCTGCTCTGTGTATAATACACAAGCTGCTCTGTGTATAATACACACGCTGCTCTGTGTATAATACACACGCTGCTCTATGTATAATACACACGCTGCTCAGTGTATAATACTCATGCTGCTTTGTGTATAACACACGCTGCTCCGTGTATAATACATATACTGTACACACGCTGCTCTGTATATAATACACACGCTGCTCTGTGTATAATACACATGCTGCTCCGTGTATAATACACACACTGCTCTGTGTATAATACACACGCTGCTCCATGTATAATACACATGCTGCTCTGTGTATAATACACACGCTGCTCCATGTATAATACACACGCTGCTCCGCGTATAAAACAGATACTGTACACACGCTGCTCTGTGCATAATACACACGCTGCTCTGTGTATAATACACACGCTGCTCCGTGTATAATACACACTGCTCTGTGTATAATACACACGCTGTCCCTGTATATTACACACGCTGCCTTGTGTATAATACACACGCTGCTCCGTGAACAATACACACGCTGCTAGATGTATAATACACACGCTGCTCCATGTATAATACACACGCTGCTCTGTGTATAATACACACACTGCTCCATGTATAATACACACGCTGCTCCGTGTATAATACACACGCTGCTCCATGTATAATACACACGCTGTTCCATGTATAATATAGATACAGTACACACGCTGCTCTGTATATAATACAAGTAAACTTAATGTGATTTGTAACCGGCGCTAACCACACCCAATCTGTGTTAAAATAGTGCACAAAATTAAAAATAAAAATAAAAAACTCTGTGTAAAGGTGATCTCTAGTAAATTTCTCAACCTTCCAGGAATGTGTACAGATTCCTTTCAATGATAGCTTGTCCAGGGTGGGAAGGTAGCGAAGATACAGTAGCAGGGATACACCATAAAAAATAAAGAACATATAATAGTGCAGCAAAATGTACACAATCTGGATAGAACATATGAATCTTGGCTCTATAGCAGTGCCTACTTACAGCAGGTCAGATAATAAATCGCATTGATCTACACAACTGGTAGAAAAGGGTCAGGATCTTCAATAACAGCCGTGGTTTACAGAATGGGATGTAGGCAAATCAGCTCAAACGTCAGGAGCTGTAGTAGGATCAAAGGCATGCAAAACAAAGGCAGACCATGGTGCAGATCACACATACAATTTATATATAAAACAACAATATAACTTTAGGAATCGTACTCACAATAGGTACATATTCAATGTTCACGTAAGATTTTACTTGAGGCAAAGGGAGTGCCGGCCCAGTGTGCAACAGCTCACAGTTGATCTTTTCCTTGGCTCACAGCAGACCGGGTGGAAGATGGCGTCTGACGTCACATCCGCTGTGTGAGTGACGGCGTCCGGTCTTGGAGCTTTGGAGAGGAGTGGTGGGCGAACTCGGCAGCTCAGGAGCCTTCAGTTGAAAGAGCAGCTGCAGCAACTGTAAAAGGCTCTACGCGTTTCGTTGTGATTAACAACTTCCTCAGGAGCACGAATAGTCCTCTAATGGGGTCTTAAGGGTATATATAGGGTAAATAATTAACTAATCACTCAATTTAATAGATAGTTTAATTTAAAAGGCACGCTGGTTCTCCGATTATAGCCGGTACATAACTCAGTGGTCAAAAAACGGCGCAACATTATACAATTATACACTGAAAGACTATATAAAAATTAGATATAAAAATTACAATATAAAACTAATTAGTTAAAAGGAGCTATAAAAAAACTTGATCATATATATATCATGGTATAGCAGGGGAGAGAGAGAGGAAAATATGGTATATTATAGCAGGGGAGAGAGAGAGGAAAATAGAAAGGATAAGTTAGTATCAACATTTTGAATTTGGTTAAAATGCACACTAGATATTATACGTCGAAGAGTTAAAATTTAAAATAAAATTAATAATTAATAAAATAAAATACCCAATGTATAATTCAATAGTAACCAAAAAAGACACACTGAACATATACTAATAAAAGAACAGTGTCAATGTGTAAGGAATCGGGGGCCACGTCCCTTGTGGTGTGACCCCTCCTTACCCACTACCAGTACTGCAGCGGCTGCTGCCCCTGCCCCCCGTCGCCACCCATGCCGCCGCCCAGTGCATACCTTGAACTCTGCCGTCGCCATCTTGGATTCTGGCACTGGTGTTACAGACTCTCAGCTGTGCTCCACTACTTCCTGGTCTCTCAGCCACTCACGAGCAGCTCCTCGACACGCCTCCACCATGCCCCTCGTCCGGATTGGTCACTGTCGCTTTAAATATTCTGCTTTGGCTTCACTTCCTTGCCGAGCATAGATCCTTATGGGATGTTACCTGTATTTCTGCCACAAGCCTTGTTCTTTCGTTACGTATCTCTGTTTTTGTTCCAGTTCGTTGTACTCGTCCAGTTTCCTCCAGGCCTGCTGCTGCTACGCTGAGTTCCTGAGTTCCTGGTTCTTACAGACCTGTTTCGTTTGCGCTGTAACACGGGGTTACTAGTGCTGCCTGGTGGTGTGCCTATTGCGGTCAGTCTTCCCTCTCCTAGACCGGAGCCATGGGTCGTGGACGCCACTCGCGTAAATCTCGTTCCCGACCTGCAGCGATTGCGCTGACGCAAAAGGACCAGCTTGATTTCCTGTTGCCGACTCCCTGCTTGAACTACGACTACCCGGATATCTCCTACCCCGACTCTGGCTTGCCCAACAACTATGCTGTTATCTCCAGTCCTGAACCCGGCCTGTTTGACTATGAACTGCGCACTCCGGACCAGTCTGCGCGGTATAAGGTCGGTGATTTCATAACCCAGCCTCAGCCCCGCGGTCCGGTCCCGGTTTGTGGCGAGCACAATCGTGACACAATGGGAGAGGTCGCAGCAAGGGAAAACGATCTGAGTAGTGAGTACATTAAGTGAGAAAAGGAATAATTTCGAAATCAGCATTAAGTCCATTGGGTATTAGAGTTTTTAGTTTGTGTATCCAATACATCTCTCGCTTACTCAGATCCGTATCTCTGCTGCGACCCCTCCAATGTTTCTGCACATTTTCAATGGCAGTGAATTTTAGACCTTTTGTATTTGAATTATGGTACTTAGCAAAATGTTTAGACACACTATGTGTCAGTATGCCTCTCCTAATATTGCTAAGGTGTTCTACAATACATGTTCTGATGGCTCTTTTAGTTTTTCCCACGTATTGTAGTCCGCAAGGGCATTCTAATAGGTAAATGACATAGTCTGTGTGGCAATTCATATATTGTTTTATTTTAAAATTTTCTTTATTTATATTGCACATAGACAAAAAGAATTTTGTTTGCTTATATTCACATGCCTTGCACATTGTACAACCAAAGAAACCTTCCATCTTTTGAAGCCATCCTTTATTTTTTGTATCTATCTTTTTTAAGGCACTTGGAGCAACGATATTTTATAAGTTTTGCGCCTTTTTAAAGATTATTTTTGGGTTCTCTGGAAGTGTGCTGTTTAAAATTGGGTCACTCTTTAAAACATGCCAATGTTTTCGAATAATTTTACTGATGTTATTCGCTTCTTTGTTATATGTCGTCAGAAAAGCTGTGTCAAATACATTATTTTTTGCTGGTATTGTTGTTTCTTTTCTAGGTTCCAACAGATCCTTTCTGTTCAATTTTTTAGCTTTGTTAAGTGCAGTGTCTAAAATTTCTTTCCTATAATTCTTTTGAATAAAGCGTGACTCCAGTGTTTTACACTGTTCCTCAAAAACAGTTTCTTCTGTGCAATTCCAACGCATTCTTCTATATTGACTATAAGGTACATTGTCCATCCACTGATGATGATGACAACTAGAACGTAAAATATAATTATTACTATCCACATTTTTAAAATATGATTTGGTTTTAAGAAACCCCTCTTCAATATATATCACTAGATCTAGATAATTGATTGAAAATTTGCTTGAATTAAAAGTAAATTGTAAATTCATCGTGTTATCGTTCAGACCTGCGATATATTGATCCAAATCTATTTGTTCGCCCTGCCAAATTAGGATAATGTCATCAATACCGGAAGCTTCAAATGTCTCAAATGTATATCATGTAGATACATGTCCCCCAACTCAATCTTTAAATCATTTGTCACTAACCGGGAATTCCATGTGGGGTCCTTCATCAACTGCAATACCACATTCGTAGTTTATATATTGAACTGCGGATGTGGTAAGCAATATGTGGGCCGCACCACACGCGCCCTCAAAGTACGTATTAGGGAACATATGGGACTCATCAAAAAAGGTGATTTTAATCACCCGGTATCATCCCACTTTACCAACTGCCCCAAGGGTAGTATTGATTCCCTTACATATATGGGAATAGAACATGTACCCATGCCAGTCAGGGGAGGCAATAGGGTTGAGCTCTTGGATAAGAGAGAGCTTTATTGGATTTTTACGCTAAATACCAGAGTTCCCTACGGCCTGAACTCAGACTGGGACCTAACACCTTTTTTACATTAAATCAAAATAAAATGATATACTGTGGTCTATCCACATATTGAGTTTGGGATTAAACTATACATACATACTATACAGGGGCAATAAGGAAATTGTTTCCCCTATTCAAGTGTCCACATTTACATCTAAATATGTCAAATATACATGTTAGATTTGTCATATATCAGTGCATATTATACTCTGCAGGTACTTACCATGTCTTAAAGTTAATTGACATTTAAATTTAATATTTGCAGCATTGTGATTGCAAAAAATATATCATTTAAGGTAAGATATAAAGTAATATATGTCAATCAAAAACGCTTCCAAATGCAACAATATTGTACTCTTTCATAAATAAACGGTTTGGAATCTGAAATATACAATAAATATAGTGTATAGTCAAAATCAATCCATGACTTAGAATATATACACTTTACAATCTGGATCCATCCGCTTTATAGGTATGTCTTCTGAAAAAGTTTTTAATATAAATGTACACATGTATGTCTCTTCTAACTATTTTTCCTTATATTTCTGTCATAGCACTGGGTTTGTTAGTGTTTTTTACTATCAGAAGACATGCCTGGTACTCGCGTCGATTTTTAATGTTAAAATGTTTGTTTAATAAAGTTTTCAATAATTGAAGTTTTTTTCTGTATTCTCTTGGTCGCGCGCTGACATCATCACGCCGACGTCTCTCCTGAGAGTTTCAGGAAGTGTTTGGCAGTGAATTTTGGCGCGCTTCTGGGGACTACAAAAACGGCAGGGTGAGTACTGTAAAGTCACCTTGATAAAGAGCTAGCGCTCGAAACGCGTTGGTGGGGGGGCTCAGCACCCCACAATGTTGTTGTAATCTTTTTGTAGTATCCATTAAACTTTTGTATGGGAACTAGCTCTCTTTACTAATCTTTATTTGCTGATCCTGTGTGGCTGCCAGTGCCTGCTTTTTCCCATCTGCAAACTTTCAGGACCATAGGAAAAACGGATGCACACCCCCCTCAAGTGGATGAAGATACATCTACAGGGATGAGAAGGAGGACAAGCTGACTCTGAGTGAGTAATTATTTCAATCTACCATCTAACTATTTGGATATTATCTGGTTAATCTCCATTCGGACATTTATATGCTGGTTCACACATATGTGAGGTCCCTTACTGCAGTGATTGTGGGGACCCTAGTCCGCTAGTCGGTTCATTATTGGAGCCATATCAGCAGCTTTCACCTATTCTACTTGGGCTTATTCAGCCATTCAACCACAGGGGGGTTGCACCTCAGGATTCTCCTATCAAGATATATTTTTTTGTCTTAAAAGGCTTTTTTTTGTAGCACCACACATTTGCTATTTTACCTTATTTTATTTTTATATAGTCTTTCAGTGTATAATTGTATAATGTTGCGCCGTTTTTTGACCGCTGAGTTATGTACCGGCTATAATCGGAGAACCAGCGTGCCTTTTAAATTAAACTATCTATTAAATTGAGTGATTAGTTAATTATTTACCCTATATATACCCTTAAGAACCCATTAGAGGACTATTCGTGCTCCTGAGGAAGTTGTTAATCACAACGAAACGCGTAGAGCCTTTTACAGTTGCTGCAGCTGCTCTTTCAACTGAAGGCTCCTGAGCTGCCGAGTTCGCCCACCACTCCTCTCCAAAGCTCCAAGACCGGACGCCGTCACTCACACAGCGGATGTGACGTCAGACGCCATCTTCCACCCGGTCTGCTGTGAGCCAAGGAGAAGATCAACTGTGAGCTGTTCCACACTGGGCCGGCACTCCCTTTGCCTCAAGTAAAATCTTACGTGAACATTGAATATGTACCTATTGTGAGTACGATTCCTAAAGTTATATTGTTGTTTTATATATAAATTGTATTTGTGATCTGCACCATGGTCTGCCTTTGTTTTGCATGCCTTAGATCCTACTACATCTCCTGACGTTTGAGCTGATTTGCCTACATTCCATGCTGTAAATCACGGCTGTTATTGAAGATCCTGACCCTTTTCTACCAGTTGTGTAGATCAATGAGATTTATTATCTGACCTGCTGTAAGTAGGCACTGCTATAGAGCCAAGATTCATATGTTCTATCCAGATTGTGTAAATTTTGCTGCAATATGTTCTTTATTTTTTATGGTGTATCCCTGCTATCTTTGCTCCCTTCCCACCCTGGACAAGCTGTGTATAATACACACGCTGCTCCATGTATAATACACATGCTGCTCTACTGTATGTATAATACACATGCTGCTCAGTGTATAATACACACGCCGCTCCATGTATAAGACACATGCTGCTCTGTGTATAATTCACATGCTGCTCCGTGTATAATACACACGCTGCTACATGTATAATACACACGTTGCTCCGTGTATAATACACACGCTGCCCCGTGTATAATATAGATACAGTACACACGCTGCTCCATGTATAATACACATGCTGCTCTGTGTATAATACACATGCTGCTCTGTGTATAATACACATGCTGCTCTGTGTATAATACACATGCTGCTCTGTGTATAATACACATGCTGCTCCGTGTATAATACACACGCTGCTCCGTATATAATACACACGCTACTCTGTGTATAATACAGATGCACACTCTGCTCCGTGTATAATACAGATACTGTACACACGCTGCTTCGTGTATACTGTAATACACAAGCTGCTCTACAGTATGTATAATACAGATAGAGTACACATGCTTCTCTGTGTATAATAGAGATGCACACGATGCTCCGTGTATAATAGGGCTTATCGCAGTTGCGCATGCGTGGCAGGCAGCTCAGCCGATTTCAGGCAACGTGTTAATCGTGACATTGAATTGCTATTGGATTTTTATGACAACAACTCGCAATTGCCCACTTGAGTTTCTCGACGGTATTGCAGACAACGCTAAAATGCCATTTTCTGATCCGGACAAAACGATAATCAACTCGCGTATTTAAGTCGGCACAATTCAACAAAATTGCGTGCCGTCGCATAAGTATTCTGATCTACACACCACGCGAAGTGTTTGAATAACGGCCGCTGCATCAGTAAATGGGGCATAGGGGTGCAAGGTATCCCAAAACTGAAAAGTGGTCCCTAGTATAAGGGGAGATGCCCAGTTAATGCCCTGATCACCCAGAACCTGGTAGAGCGTTTGGTGGTGCTCCAGCTATACATAAGGCTGTGAGGATTTTAAAAGGCTAAGTCAGTTTTGCAGTGTGTGAAGGATAGGGCTACTGGGAATATAAGTACAGATTCTCATTCTATCCCTCGTAACCAAAAGACTTAGAAATTATAACAGTTGAATGCATATTTTATTAAACAGGTATGTTTAAAATGTATAATGCTTGTGCACGGTATATGAGCTGGGGACTTCCAGGTCCACGGTTCCGAAAGACCATGTGGCTACCAAGCTTGATGCCATCAAGTATTATCGGGTCCCAGACATGAAAGCCTCAGAGGTTACCAAGGTGTGAAATCCATTTGACTACCGGAGTCAGGCTCAAGTCCTGGGATGAATGTAAGGCCTGGGACACAGTAAGCACTTTTGTGCTGCTGCTCGCTCTTTCTTGCTGCTGCTCACTCTACCAGGAGCTTTTTGCTGTCCTGGCAGAGGAGACAGCAAGCGCGCTTGGGAGGCGGGTATCACTGTGTGTGTGTCACTTGGTAGCTGTCAGTGTGTGTGTGTGTGTGTGTGTCACTTTGAAGTGGTCTGTGTGTTTGTGTGTCACTGGGAAACCTGTGTGTGTGTGTATATGTGTGTGTGTGTGTGTATAATATATAATATTTTAAAAAAATTTAAAAAGACATGTTGTGAGAATAAATTATTTATTAACATTGTGGAACTTTGATAAAATTATTCACGCATGTGCACGCATGCGCACACACACACACACATACATACATACATACATATATATACACACAGTGGTTGACAAATCACCAAAAAATCTACTCGCCACACAAAAAAATCTACTCGCCACCTAGTACCAAACGTGTGCTGCTTGGGCCAATATTTACTCGCCCGGGGGTTAAATCCACTCGGCCGGGGCGAGCAAATGTATAGGTTTGTCGAACACTGTATATTTATATATATATATATATATATATATATATATATATATATATATATATATATATATATATATATATATATATATATATATATATATAAAATCACACACACACCACCTTGATGACACCACTGCTCCGGAAACAACCCCTTCCTCTCCTCCCCCCCGGCGGCCGCGCAACCCCCCTCCATCTCCCGCGTGGCAGGGATGCAGCTATGGTGATCGGGGCAGAAGGGGGACACATCACCCGCTCCCCCTCCCCCCCTCATGGGGCAGCGCAACCCCCCTGCATCTCCCGTGCATCCAGGGAGGCAGCCACGGGGATCGGGGCAGAAGGGGGACACATCACTCACTACCCCCTCCCTGCCCACCCCACGGGGGCAGCGCAACCCCCTTGCATCTCCCATGCAGCCAGGGAGGCAGCCACGGTGATCGGGGCAGAAGGGGGACACATCACCCGCTCCCCCCTTCCCCTCCACGGGGGCAGCGCAACACCCCTGCATCAACCGCGCTGGCAGGGAGACAGGCACAAGGATCAGGCAGAAGGGGGACACATCACCCGCTCCTCCGCTTCCCCGAGCGGCAAATTTCAAACCTGCCTGTCTCTGGGAAGTTTCTCAGCCTCCGCACGCATCAGCAAGCATGCGGAGGGAGAAACTATAGCCGCGCTGATAACAGATGCAGGGGCTTTGTGCATCTGTTCAGCGCGGCTCAGCCCGGCTCAGCGACGCTGAGTGCACTATGTCCTGGGCCTAAGTCATCGGACCACCATTTGCACCAGCCCAGACTATGACGCACCTAACTCAGCGGTTGGCTTCTGCCTGACAAGTGGCAGAGGTGCCAGGTTGGCGCATGCCCTTGTCAGAATCTGAATCCATGCTTGCCCAGCTTAGAGAGACTGGCAACGCTCTCATAGGCTGGTAGGATTCTTCCCACGCTCAGAATGGCTGTAGTATTTCATGAATGAACTCTGAAATACTATAAGAAACCCTCAGCCAATCCGGATGAGAAATTCTAAGTGCGAGAACAGCAGCGGTAAATTTGAAACAACCAAAAGATGTTCTTTGGAGAAATAGCAGTGAGCCGGCTTCAGAAATTTCAAGTCTAAATATAAATCCCACTTTTCAGGGCCAAGTTCTGAGAATAGAATGTACCGGTTGTGGCTGGGATTGTGTAAGGAATCGGGGAACACGTCCTTTACGACGTGTTCTGTCCTTACCTGTCTTATCTCAGACCTTCACTCTGGCACCAGCGCGTGCGCGCACCCCCGCTCTGCTTACAGAGCGCGCACACGCAGCTCTTCTAGTGTGTCACAGAGCTTAGTTCTGCCACCTCGGACAAGGCGCGCTTCCCTCGTGCGCGGCGCGCAGACATGACGATGTTCACCGCTACCCAGCTGCATGGCAAGTATTCATTTAGCCCACTTGTCTCCTGCAGCCAATCCGTGCCTCCGCTTCGCCTCCCTTGCTACTGGTTCCTGTGTGCTAATTAAATATTGCAGTTCCACTCATACGTTCTTAAGCATAACTTCTTGTAGAAGGTGGGTGAACAAAGGCAGTAGAGGAGGCAAAAAATATATAATTTATTGAATAAGGGGATCAAACATTACCCCTGGACAACACAGAAAACGCACACCTACGCATTTCGAGCCGTGCACCCTTAATCAAGGTGTATTCTAAGCTAAACAGACAGATATAAATACAAGCGCCGTTCGCGCCAAAGCCATAATGTCACTGCTCATTAACCAAACGGAGCGCTCCCTCTTCGTAACCCAGTCCTGATAGGGCCAAAAGATTGAACATCAACTAAACTTTATTAGTTCCCCAAGAACAAATCAGGGGACAAACATGCGTATAGAAGTGGAGCATCCGATTGGTCACTGGTTAAAAAAAAGCTTTGTAAAGAAAAACTTTATGTAACAAAAGGACAAAAATAAAAACAATGTGCAAATCAAGAGCAATGATGTCACCATATCGGCTAAACAAGCCCCCAGAATGTTCAAAAAATAATATATACTTCACATAAAGCAATATACATATATATATATATATATATATATATATATATATATATATATATATATATATATATATATAGAGAGAGGAGTATACAAGTTAAATTAATCAAAGAGCATGTGAAAACTACCCTAGTCACTTCCACACCCCACATAGTGTTAAGGTATACAAAGAGGCACAACGTGAATAAATGACCCCTTATCCTTAAGTTTCATCTAATTTAATATTACTGTGACCAATAATCCCAATAGAGTGATAAAACAACACCATGTCCCCCTCAATCTCAAACAATATAAAAATATATAGAACATTGTCCTTAGGAGAGGGGTGAAGTGAACAAGACATTAGTATGACACAAAAGAAACAGGAAATTTTTATATTGAAAAGAAAATGATAAAAAAAATATATAAAAAAATATATATAGGTAAAGTGGAAGAAGAACCACCCAACATGTAATAATAGATACAAGTATAAGAATTTATATATATATATATATATATATATATATATATATATATATATATATATATATATATATATATATATATATATATATATATATATATATATATATATATATATATATATATAGAGCAAGGTGTAAGATTATTATACATATGAGCATACACATACATAAATATATAAGCATATAAGCATAAACTCATATATGCACAATATACATAAAGGAATAATAAGTATTATGAAAAGCATATAAATCTATGTGTTAGGTATTCAAAACCACTTCAACATACAATTTAGAAACACAAGCGATACCATTAATAACACCATAAAACATAATGCCATAAATAAGGCATACTAGTATGATCATAAAGGTCATCAAAAAGGTGATTTATCCTAAAATTCTTTACGAAAATAAAAAAATTTAAAGACAAAAAGAAAAGAAAAAGAACAAATTGAGTCATAATAGACTAAATTGATTTAAATGAACGTGAACCAGGTATGAATAAAAAAAGATTTTCAAAAACAGTATCTAAACCAGACAAAATCCCTATATATGATAACATTATTCATAAAAATATATTTAATCTTAGAGATATGGAATATGATATGCATAACAATAAAGGATATACACTGGCATATTCTGAAGGTATAGAGGGTGTGGGGGGTATATAACAGAGGAGAGCAAGAGACCAGAGGGAGGCCAAATAATCACAAAAAGTGGGTCAGGTCCCAATCGGTATTAAAACCGGATGGGGCCCTGGTCCTAAGAGTAAATATCCAATAGGCCTCCCTCTGGTCAAGTCTCCTGATCCGATCGGCCCCTCTCACATGGGGTGACACAAATTCAATACCAGATGCCCTAATATATCTAATGTCCCCCCTGTGGCAGTGGGTACATTGTAGTGGGACTGGATGAAAGAGAGCGGTGGCGCCTGGAACTTCATGCCAATTTGATTTCAAGGACATTTCGGGCCAAGACCCGGTCAACCTAAAGACTTTGTTTTCTATTCTATTTTACCCAGGAAAGTCTAGTTTTGTAGCCCAGACCCCCAGTAAGTGTGTTTTCTTCTGTATTTTGTAATCCACTGTGTGTACGTCTGTTTCAATGGAATAAATGACAATTTGGTTTACTATCTTGTTTTGCTCAGTGAATGATGTCGGTAAAAAAGGTGTAAATACCTAGTCTCCCATGAGAATATCGTACTATAAAAATGTGCATTCTTTTCACGCCAGCTAAAGGGTGGTGATATCTGAATTGTAATTTGCATATCAAGGAGTTTCTTTTATTTTTACTGCATAGGAATGATACCGGAGGTCTCCGGAGCTGACCCACCTATTTATTTCAGCTCCGGAGACCCTGGATTAAATCCTATGTTATAAAAATTAAATTACAACCAGTTTCATTACCTTTGTGGCTAACCGCAAAGGTAATGAAAGGGTTAAATAGCAGGCACTGCTTTGTTGTTGGTACAGGGGGTTGGTGAAGATTGTAGTAGCCCCAGGGTGGGTGTTTAGGCCTTATAGCAGTAGAAGTAAGAAAGATGGAAAGAACTTACCGGGATGTCTCTTCAATCAACAGATGATTGTGGACTTCTGCCGATCGGCTGTTGGGGAGCATTGTGTCGTGGGTCAGGGTGTAGGACAGGGGTAAAGAAGGTAAGAAACACATTGATTGTATTTGATGTACTGCTGTGGCCGAGTTTATTCGAGCATTTGCCCGTTCTCGGCCGCAGCAGTTACCTGGCGCGCGCCGGAGGGTGCCGGGCGCGCGCCGAAGCAGCGGAGGAGAGGCCCGCCGATCGTGGCTTCCCCCTCTCCTCTCCAGGTCCGCCGGGTCCCCCGGAACCCCCTGCCGCCGTCCCCCACATCGCGGGACACGATGTCCCGTGCATCGGTGACGCGCGGCACGCCGAGGGGATGCCACTTGCAAGCCGGGAAATCTCCCGGCTTGCGGAACTGGCCACACTTCAATAAAGTGTGTCGCCAGTGTAATTGTGTATTTTTTTTAGGTTGCCCATTGATTGGCAAATGTGTTTATCTATGCCCCTTTCTGGATATAGATAAGCACAGTGACAAGCAATGCCTTTTTTTGGCAAATGCTTATTTTTATTTAATTGTTATGATTTGCTTTTTTTGCTACATGGTTTATTTTTTAGCTTGCACATTCATTGTCATTGTGGCAATTCATGCCTAAACTGGGGGCATGGTTTAAAACTGTGCTAATCAATGGGTGGAGGGGGTGGTGGGTGGGGGCGGTTGCCCCAGGGAGGATGGTTAGGCCTTCCAGGTGGGTTGTGGGGGAGGAGGGTTAACCCCTTAATTACTATAGCAGTTACTAACCGCTAAGTTGCTTAAGGGGTTGGTGGCCAGTAGTTTGTTTTTTTATTGTAATGTTGCTGACCATGGAGGACAAGGAGGACGTGGAGGAAGATGAAGGTGGCCTTCATCCTGGTAAGGGTAAGTCCAACATTAATTTAATTTATGCTTGTTGTGTAAAGTTTTATTTGTATTGTGTGGAAACAGTAAGCTGAAAAGAATATAGGCGCTCCCTTTACAGCCAAAGTGATAGGTGTGGTAATTCAAGTGACAAAAAATATTTTCGTAACTTTATATAATACACAGTGCAATAAGTGAGCATAAAATGTGATAAAATTGAAATGTGAGGTTTTAACTGCCTGCTCTGACCCTCTGGAAGGGACTGTCTATGTAACACATTTTCATGTCCCACAAAAATCAAATGACTCAATTGTCCACTTTTTTCTCTTTTAATCAGAATTCAGGATAATAATGCATGATGTCAATATGCAACAAGTGTCTCATCCAGGTGGTTCAGTTCAAGTTAAAGCACAATTGTTGTCTGTGTGTTATGAATATATTTTTTGTATTGCACAGATTAATATTATTTTATGGTATAATTGGTGCGATTATAAATATTAGCATAGGCAGGGGGGGAGGTACACTCCTGACGAAGCTCATTGGAAGCGAAACACGTAGAGTGTTAGCCTCCTTAGACTCTGCACCCCTAAGACGCGTAATCCAACCGAAAACCCGAAACCAGAAGTGATGCCGGAGGTACCGGAAGTGACGTCGCAGAGCCTAGGGAGAGGCCAGCAGGGCTGAGACACCGCTCCGGACAGCTGTTATCAGCAGATGGGGCGCTCGCTGGACATCACGGAGCCCGAGGAAGACACCGGCATGGAAAGACGTCACTCCAGGACCGCCAGTGACACAAGAAGGGACGGTGGCAGTGAGCTAGTTCACGTCTTCAAGCACCATACACTATGTGTTAAATGTTTTTTAACATTGTACAATAGTGAGTGTGATTCTTATATTGGCCCAGGGGGTAGTGTGGGGGTGCGGGGTATAAGCCCCTCACTACCATAGTGGTTATGGTAATAAAGGGGATAACTCATCCCGCAACCTTCCTGGTAGGCCTAACCACCCACCCTGGGCCAAATACTCCCATTCACCCACCCCCTCTAACCCCAAAAAAATATTTAATGTGGCTAGCCGCTAAGGTAATCAAGCTATTTTAATGTAAATTTTATTAACAAAGTATTGAAGTAGGGGGTCTTCTGGGCCGAACCGCTGTAATTTCAGCCTCAGGAACCCCCTGATTCCTGAATTACAGGCCCCAGTATGGGATGCCGGTATCTCACTACATTGTTTAAAGCTCCCGATCATGTGACCAGGACATTTAAATGCACTGGAGACCCCGGCACCCCATACAGGGCCTGTAACTTGGGAGACTGGCTGTTCCGATTGGCCAAAACAAATGTTTAGGTTTCTCTATGAAACACGGTATTTAAATGTGCCTACACGTAGATAAATCTTCACACTTAAACTGGATAACACAGCTCTATCACAGTTTGTGTCTTAAGCCTCCCTGGGCTCATCTTGATTGACCACTGGATGTATTTGCTGCCTATCCTCTTTCAAGCCCAGGATGCTGCCACTTCATGAACTAGCCCTCATCAAGTTATCCTATACTAAATGCTAGGTTCTTTGTTTGCTTCCCTTTGATTGTTTTAACTCATTGTTGTCTGTATTGTATTCCATTTCTGTACTGTATCCAACCTATTAAACATTTAGTTTAATAGCTTGCTTGCCTGACTTTAGTTCATGTGCTCCATGGCTACCCAGCAAGATCATTAAGTTTAGACTACTTTCTTTTTTTATTAGTAATCCTTTATCTACCAGTGGGAATTTCTGGTAGCCATGTGTCCTCAGGATATGCAGGGGTCTCTTTGCCCCCAGACACAACATGCTGGTGTTTGAAGTTGGTCTGATACCTTCTGTGAGTCTGTGGTTACCGGGAAGGGTTGGCAGGTTTCCCGTTTACAGCTGATTTGTGGCAATGTTACAGATGCAGCGGCCATTATTTTAACAAATCATGCTGTGTATACCTCAGAATACCCATGTCATGGCACAGGATTTTTTCCAACCGTACCGCCTTAAGACGCGAGTGCAGGCGAGTGCATAAAATGGCATTTTAGTGTTCTGGCTTTTAAACACCTGAAATTGACACAGTAGCACAGTAGCCCAGTACTTGAACACATTCAATTCATTCATTGCATTGCATTTAATTGCACATAACCCTAGGAATTTCAAAAAACAACCGCAATAAATACGTGTGCCTGGGGCGATTGGCGGTGTTCATGCCACGTGGAGTACAGCATCGCACACGAAAATGGCGCTGTGATTTGTTTCAATAATGGCCGCTGCATCTGTACCTCCAGTCAACTTATAATAAGGTTGTTATTTTTTTGCGCACAGTGCTTGGTGACAAGTGCAGAATTCCATTGAAGTCTGTGAGCCCAAGGCGATATTCTGGCTTTTAAATACTCTATATAACAGTCAAGATTTTAGAGCTACCTCTTATTCTGTGATATCTCTTTTATTTTTTTTCCTCTGTCTGTATACTGTAAGTTCCTTTTGGCTCCTCAGAGAATTGAATCAATGGAGACTACTGTACAATTATCCAGTTAAGAAAGTTCATCAAAAGACTAATATGGTGTCGCTTTATGCTGTTGCTATTAGTATATGTTTTACAACAGATATTCACTGCATTGGGAACTGTTCCAATCCCCTGTAGCCCAATTACTATAGTGATGGACAGCAAATACTCTGAGATTCCTGAGATGATTCTCCAGATCCTGAATGGCTACAATTTACTGAAGGACATGCTATCAACGCACAGGTGGTCATTGCTATCCTTCATTTCACTTTACAACAGACAGTGTGATGGATTGGATAAAATGCCTATTTCTTCATCTGTAATACTTTGCTATGATTCCTTACTCAAAATGGCTACAGCAGCTTCCCCTTCCTTCAAGTAAGGAAGATGGCACGCGAGGAATTCCACTCAAATGCTGATGTGTCCAGGAAACCTACAATAACAAGACCATATAAGGAAAAGACCTAACAAAGAACCAATTAGACACTGACCTGTGCTTTAGACCTGAGACAGTTCCTTTGCATACAAACCCTCCCCTACAGCCCCCATATATGAACGCAGGCTGTGTAGTAATAAAGTCAGACATTATCATTCTGAACTCCTGTGTCAGTGTGATTTTTCTCAGTGCACGTATTACCTACGTAGGAAACTAATCTGGACGGGGACAGATACTCTGCAGATGATTGGTCTGATCCAAATCATTTGGCGCCCAACGTGGGGCCCTGGGTTGTGAACCAACAGACAGCCGTGAACAGAGGGACCGAGGTGGACCAAGTGCGGACGCGGCAGGAGACTGATCACCTCTGGAGTACGGTAGGATAACATTTATTATCTACCGATACACACTGTCTCCGCTGTTGGTCTATTTCTGTGTCTCATACGGCTCGCAGAAGGTCACCAAAAGACAGGTTGATATCTTGCCCAGAGCCTGTTTTAAACTCGAACCTGTTTCCTAGACTATCTGTCACCCGGTATATGTTTATATGTTATATGTGTTAGTCAGTGCCGCAAGTGGGAGCCCGAAGTGGAGTGGTATTTTTGCTGGCTGACTAGGGGTCTTGTCATTGTACGTTGTAAACTTGGTGGAAGGAGGGGAAATTGGGGAGTAAGGGAAAGTCGGTTCAGAGAGGAACACAGTGATCCCTGGAGTGACTGTGTGGTTGGCGCGTTGCAGAGGGAGGGGTGTTAAAGGTGCGCGTTACGGTTGGTAACAGCGCGGAATCCTGCCGACTGATTCCTGAACAACCTTTTCCTCTCTCTCGTAATCAAGTTGTATGTTATGTCCAAAATGTGTTTGTGTATTAGTGTTGAGAATTCATGAGGACGGGTTGGGATTGTTGAGAGTAAAACAAGAGATAGCCCACAGTTACTTGGGCGATAACCCCTAGACGTTAAACTGCCCGAACTCCTGTTTTTTTTTCCGCATTAACGTACGCTTTGCAGTAAAGAAAGAAAGAAAGTGAATAGGAAAGAAATAGCAAGTGAATTTGCTGATAGATAATCAAGGCATATGATTGTGTTGTGGAAGTAGGTATTGAGGGTTATTTTTATGAAAGGTTTATATGCAGAAATTGGAATACAATTAGAGACTACGTATATTATTTGGAAGGGACAGAAAGTGTTATAAGTGAAAGGAAAAAAAAAGGCAGGGCATTTTTGCTAGTAATTGCAGTGTAGCTTTAAAAAAAAAAAAAAAAAAAAACCATGGGAACACAGGCAATTAAGACAGAGAAAGGAGTCTTAGCCTGCCACCTAGTGGCGGAAAGAGAGAGAAGAGAACGGAAGGAATGGGAGTAGACCACTGGTAAAAATTTATTTGAAGGGTTTGTTCGTACTGGCCACACGAATGGGTCTTTTAAAACCAGAAATAGTCTTTTTTCTTCTGTTCTAATGGCAACTAGAAAGAGGGATCTTTTTCTGTGGGAGTGAGAAGCTCAGTGAGCGCCATCTTGTGTGTTTTTGAATCCCACGGGGAAACATACCTTACGTTAATATGGGTCAAAAGAATTCTGTTGAGGGACAGAAGGGTCCCGCTGCATTTATTTTATCATTGCCAGGACAGAAGTTAATATAATAACAAGTGAAAAAGAAAGCAAGTAGGCTGTTTAAAGTATGTGGCATTACTACAGCAAAAGGCAGGTTACAACCAGAAGAGTGGCGAAAAATATTGGGGGAAAAGAGAAGAATTTTGAAGGATAACAACCTGCTGAAGACAGCAGAAGCCTGGTTTAATGTTGCCAAGGCTGTCCAGAGAAAAATGGACCGAGCAGGAGATAGAAAAGGGAGGGCAGGTTGTATTTCTTTATCACCCTTGTGGAGACTGTACAAGTAGCCCCCCTGAAAATGACCAACCCCCACCCTATGCTGGTGCTGACTCCCCCCCCTGGACATGTTTAAGGTGTGGCACCCAAAACCCCCAATGCAGGGAAGATTGTTTTAATTGTGGTGTGCAGCGCCCCGGTGTGACTAATATATCTATACTCACTCCTTTGTTACCTTCGCTCCCAGCCCCAGCAGCACCCCCACCTATACAACCCACTACCCCGCCCACGAATGACAAACTAACCTTGACTGCCCATGCAGCACAACTATATCCTGTGCTGCAGGTGGATGGTTCCTATTACACCCCGACTGCGCCCCTAATGCCCCTGATGCCAGCCCTTTCACCCCAAACAACCACTGCCCCAGCGGTAGGGATTCAAGTCTACCCTGATACAACAATAGCACACAGACCCAGCAGCAGTGTCCACTACAGTGCGCCCTATAGTTTTGACTCAGATATTGAGTCACAGGCCGTTGCACAGGAGGCGAACATGACCTGGAACACTAACCCCAGACACCCTCCAGGACCCGACCGCGGCCCAAGGTTATATGGGCAGACGCCCAAGCAGGTAGAAGGCGCCCCAATTATGTATGTCACCTCACCCCCTTCCTGGTAGACACAGGTGCAGCCAGGAGCGTAATTAGAGCTGCAGACATACCCGACCCTTCCTATTTGTCTGATATTGATGTTTTATGTGTGGGGGTAGATGGCACTCCGCGCTCTAGCCCATTAACACGACCCCTGCAGATAGGTCCCTACCCTGAACTATTTGCACGATTTGTAGTTTCCTCTACCTGCCCACTTAATCTGCTTGGCGCTGATGTTTTATCCAGGTTACAGGCCTCCATAATATTCTCCGAGGACGGCACCATTGATGTAACCTCCCCGCTGTCGGAGTCAGATGTCTCTGCCCTTTGTTCCCTTCCGATACTTTTGGCATTAGCGGACAAACCCTCAGCCGCTAGTATACCACCCGCTGTCATGGATAGGATCCCGTCCAAATTATGGTCCACAGGCCCTGAGGATATTGGGCACCTAACGGTACCGCCCATTGTTGTACAGCTCAAACAAGGGGCCCCGCTTCTCCGTAAACTGCAATACCCCTCTTTTCCCTGTGAAGAAAAGCACCGCGAAGGGTGAGCCTGATAAGTATAGAATGGTTCAAGATCTTCAAGCAGTAAATGATGCAACCATTGTACGATGTCTTAACAACAAATCCCTTTCAGATGACCCCAGAGGCTTCCATGAATTTTACTGTTCTCAAACAGGTAATATCCTCTGTCCCTGCCTTTTGCCTCCCAGACTATGATTTACCCTTCAAGCTTTTCGTATCAGAACGAAATGGACATGCAACTGGAGTGTTAACGCAGCCACACGCTGGCCGATGTCGACCTATTGGTTATTACTCCAGCCGTCTCGATGCTATGGCTCGTGGTGGATCGTCCTGTCTTTGTGCTGTCTTTGCTGCTCAAGCACTGCTGGATAAAACTTCGGATATCGTTCTAGGGCATGACCTCATTCTCCTGGCACCACATGACATTGCTGCTATTCTCAATCAGACACAGCCAAAACATCTGTCCACTGCCAGACACCTCAGGTTGCAATGCTCGCTTCTTATTCCAGACAATGTCACACTTCTTTGGTGCCAAATGCTTAACCCCTCCACTCTTCTTCCACTTCCCGAGGGGGGAGACGTGCAGGGACACGAACAAGAACAAAGCACAGCTGGAGTCGACCTACCCCATGATTGCTTTGAACTCAAGAAGCTAGAAACAGCTCATTTGCCCACGGTGAGTGAAACGCCGATACAGAACCCAGATCTAATCCTGTTTGTGGATGGTTCTCGATATGCTGATCAACAAGGCACCTACCATATGGGTTATGCTGTCACCACAGACTCTGTGGTCCTACTGGCAAGCACACTACCGTCAACAGCATCCGCACAAGAGGCCGAACTACAAGCCCTCACTGCAGCGTGTATACTGGCAGAAGAACAAACGGCAAATATCTACACTGACTCTAGATATGCCTTTGGTGTAGCACACGATTTTGGCATCATTTGGCAAACCAGGGGATTTCTGACAGCAGCAGGAACACCAGTGAAACACAGCTCAGCCATACAAGCTCTGATGGACGCCCTACTCCTTCCAAGCCATGTGGCCATCCTGAAGGTAAAAGCCCATGGGAAACTGAACACAGAAGAAGCCAGAGGAAACATCTGGCGGATGCTGCAGCAAAACAAGTTGCCAGCGGGATACGAGAAGTGGAAGATCGAGTGGACACGACAAGGATGGTTCCATTAATGCAGAACCTCCCAGTGAATCGAGAATATCTGAAGAAGTTGCAAGAATCTGCAACAAAGGAAGAAAAGGAAAGCTGGAAGAAAAGAGGTGCATCACCCCAAGAAGGAATTTACGAGTACAAAAAGAAACTTTGTCTGCCACGGGCACTGTATCCTGCTGTGGTACAATGGGCACATGGAGCAACACATCTCTCGAAGACTCTTATGAATGCACTGATCGACAAATACTATGTGGCGCCTGGAATTACCCCAATGACTAGTAATTTCTGCAAATCATATACAATTTGTGCAAAGTGTAACCTAGGACGTGTGGAAAAACCAACGCAGAAACACCTTGCAAGGCCCTTATACCCTTTCCAGCGTATCCAGATTGACCATATTCAGATGCCAAAGTCGGGCCATTTTGAATATGTGTTAGTAATTGTAGATATGTTTTCAGGATGGCCAGAAGCCTATCCTGTCACCAATCTCACTGCGAAAACAACAGCAAAAAAACTCCTGACAGAGGTGGTTTGTAGATATGGGGCACCTGAAGTAATAGAAAGCGACCAAGGCCCCGCTTTCACTGCTACGCTAGCTAAAGAAATTTGGTCCGCGCTAGGGACCACCCTTGCTTTCCACACCCCATACCATCCCCAGAGTAGCGGAAAGGTAGAAAGAATGAATGGCACACTGTAAACTAGAATGTTGAAAATGGCCCAGGAAACAAATATGCCCTGGCCAGATAGTCTACCCATTGCTTTGTTCAGTGTTCGATACACCCCACGAGGGGAACATGCTCTATCCCCATTTGAGATACTGTTTGGTACTGCCCCCAAACTTGGTTGTTACTAACAACAGCAGTTACAGATGCTGTCTGATGTTTTGACCAAATATGTAACTGCCCTAGCGCAAGAACTAACCAATATGCATGGTCGAGTGTTTTCTTCTATTCCAGATCCAGATCTAGATACCGGGACTCGTAGACTCGTGCCCGGAGACTGGGTACTCATGATTTTTGTAAGGAAGCACTCCCTAGAGACCAGATATGATGGTCCTTTCCAAGTTCTGTTGACCACAGCCACATCAGTCAAACTAGCTGGCAAGAACACCTGGATACACGCCTCTCATTGCAAGAAGGTTCCAGCTCCCAACGAGGACACCTCAGAAGGAAAATGATTCTATAAATCTTTTGCTTGTTGGGTCAAGGGGGGGGGCACAAAAGGTTGCTATCACCCAACATGAAGGGGTAGTCACGTTTTGGTATAATTCATCCAATACTGATGTAGCTACCTTCTCCTTTGATTATTGTAATATTGTCAGCTGCCCCTCAACGCATTGGCAGTGTAATATATACTGAGACACTCCAAACTCTAGGGCTATATACATATGTATCACAGACAGTTATTGGGGACAGGAATGTGATTACTGGGGAGCAGTAGGATGGAACACGGGAACAGATTGGGGATACCGACCACAAAATGGTCTAGCAAGGAAAGACAGGATGGCAAAAGATTCTTGCACAAATAGGCATCGCAATAGTTATTAATTTTGTCTTGCTTGGGATTATTGTCTGCTGTGTTCTCCCATGTTTTAAAAAGTTCATGACCAAAGCTGTTGACAATAGCACTCCTACCTTTTTCCTGCAGTCAGATAATAATACTCCACTCTCGGAAGATGGTCCATTTACTCCGTTACAGTCCCTCCCCGTTAAGTACAATAGTATAAACCCATAGGGACAGCATCTGACTTCCTTATGTGCAAAGTCTGTGGCAAGGAGGGTCATGGACAAGCTATGACTCGTCTAACGTACAGCACAAAAGAGTTCCCAGGCACATCTGGACAGATGAGTTAGTATACATCTAGGGACAGACTCAGAAATAGACATTTCAAGGGGGGACTGTGATGGATTGGATAAAATGCCTATTTCTTCATCTGTAATACTTTGCTATGATTCCTTACTCAAAATGGCTACAGCAGCTACCCCTCCCTTCAAGTAAGGAAGATGGCACGCGAGGAATTCCACTCAAATGCTTATGTGTCCAGGAAACCTACGATAACAAGACCATATAAGGAAAAGACCTAACAAAGAACCAATTAGACACTGACCTGTGCTTTAGACCTGAGACAGCTCCTTTGCATACAAACCCTCCCCTACAGCCCCCATAAATAAACGCAGGCTGTGTAGTAATAAAGTCAGACATTATCATTCTGAACTCCTGTGTCAGTGTGATTTTTCTCAGTGCACGTATTACCTACGTAGGAAACTAATCTGGACGGGGATAGATACTCTGCAGACGATTGGTCTGATCCAAATCAACAGCGTACCCGACACGTCAGAATGCAATGCTATTGGGCTGTTTTTGGATACCGGAATGCCTTATCCGACGCTCACCATCGCTGATTAACAACAATGTCACTATCCAATGCTAATTTCCAGAACGTATTTCAATCTCATTGGATAATCGAGGACCGCCTGTATATGGTCTAGAGATACGTTGTTTCACTTACTTTTTGGTTTGCACAGTTCAAGTGCTTGCCTTTCTGTTTTCCTGACTAAAAATCGGGAGGTCTGTGGTTTCTAAATAGACCTATCAATGCCTTGGAACGTAGGGAGGTACAGTACAGGCCTTCCTTGAAATAAGACACAGTTGTCTTCACTGTAGTTCATGTCACTTCCCAATGTTTGCTATGTGAGTAGGATATGTCATGCATGTTAATGATCCTAACACTGGAGGATGTCGGCCTCCCACAGAGGAGGATTAGTATGAATGTAGGCCATAATAATAAACGAGAAAAAAGACATGATCCAAAGACATTCAATTTCGGAATGAACTCTTTCAGGCAGATGCACTGATTCTAGTGTTAAGATACACTATTACACTCAGGGGGTATCCCCTCCTGAAGTTTCATAATGGAATCCTGAGCTGATTAAATGTAAGTGTCGGAAGTTGTACTGCATATCTCTTTCACAGTGGATTTCATACTGAAATAGCTTAATTTCCCCTGCAGAGAAACAGCTAATTCCTAAATAGGAATTTGCATTTGAAATACAGAGGTGCAATACAAAAAAAGCTTGTAGTAGATAAGGTTGCCAGCAGTGTAACTTTTGGTCAGATGTTGGAAGCTTGAATATGTCTGACAAGGCATGTGAAAAATGGGCCTGAGTAAAGCACTCTCATAGAAAGAGGCTGTAACCTTTCCACTTAGGTAAGCAAACAGGCCTGAGTAGTTAGAGGCAGAATCACAGTTGTAATGAATTACCTTAAGATGAATTAAACAGCTGACTTGCATGCAAAGGGTTAAAGGCTCAGGAAGGACACAGACTGCTGGATATTGTCATCCTCGCAGCTAGCAGGTTTATTACTCTGTGTATGTCACAGCAGAATCCAAACAGAGCTGAATTACCTTCCATCTCTCTTTTAACATCCTGACTCACACAGTCCCTGCAAGCTCTAACCCCAGAACACATATATATATATATATATATATATATATATATATATATATATATATATATATATATATATATATATATATATATATATATATATATATATATATATATACTGTGTGCTGGGTGATAATGGGGAAAGGCGGGGTTGCAGACCTGCCTAAGACATGCAGGTCAGCATACAGTTGTATTTACATTTGCATATTTGCTTTGCTGTGGAGGGTTTTTGTCACTTTTTTTACTCACCATAACTTAACTCAGTATTATTGTTGGCCCATTGTAGACGGACGTTCACAGAGGTACACAATTTGGAGATGTTTATAATGTGAAATTATAATAAGGCTTTATTGTGCCTTTTCCTTTTCATCAGGAAATCCATCCAAACACAGGGGGGGGGGGGGACAAAGCTTCTATTCACTTGGGAGTATTTCTAGTGAAACACTATGCAATAATTCACATCTCCCTTAGTCAAGCATTTCTCGCAGCCCAAAAACATATAGCATGAAATAAGCAGATATAATCAGTCTCTTAAGAATAAAAGTCTTATCTGTTTCTTGGAGGGAAAATCTTCTCACTTCCTGGTTCAGCTCCCTTCACTCAGGGTTTGTTAGCTTCAGGTTTAGTAGTTTTCCCTGTGTCTTGAAATCAGCTCTGCTGTGTTTTCTGACAGAGCTCAAGACATGTGATGCCTCCAAAGGTCAGCTCAAAAATGAGCTAAGGAGTCAGTCACGTCCTGTCTCAAAGGCAGGCTTTTTGTAACAATCTAATCAGGCAGGTGGTGTTTAGTAATTAACGAGTTCAGGCACCCCCACCATTCTTGGGGTGTTTTATGGGTGTGACTCGGTTCGGGTTCCCCGTAAGAGATGTCTTCCTCTTTATTGGACTAGAAGGGCCACTCTTCCATGGGGTAGGGTTCATTACAGGAACGCTGCATCTTGTCCTCCATTTTTAGGCTATCAGGTGTAATTTTCTTCCTGACCTCAGGAGGCGCTATTGCAGCTGTTGCCACTGTATTTGCTAGAACCTTGTGGTAGTCATACAGGTGGGCATATATTGCTTGTAGAGGTCGTAGCTCTCAGAGGCATCTCTGTAGACTTTTCTTTCTTGGATAATTTTTTCCAATATCAGCAGTACTGTGCATGCATTTTCTTTTATCAGGTATACAAGTTGTGCAGTTGCTAGGTAAAAAAGTCTATTTGCTTTACACCATTTTCTTGCAGGGTGCAATCTCCCCGCTTCAGCAACAGAATTTGGTTTTCTGCCTGAGTTCAGTATTTTCAGTCTCATCTTTGGGTATTATGGCATTCACACTTCACACTTTGGGTGTCTGTTTTGCTCCCAAGATATATATAGGCAGACTTTTTTACTTGCAGAAAAAAAACATTCTTTGCAGTGGACTATTTCTTTCATTCCCGGCAGGGTGACTCAACATTCAGCAATTGGTTTTGAAAAAACCTTTTACACAGTTCAGAAATCCCTTTTTCCCCTATAGGGCAATTTTACACTCAGCATTAGTTTGCTAAAAATTCCCCTGCTTCAGCACAGTCTTGTATCAATTTTCACACTTTTCTGCATATACTCAATTCACAGCTGGTAGTCCTATGCGGTGTGGCAACCTTTATCTGCAAAATCAGTACCACTCGTGGGTCACCATGTGTATTCACTGCTTCAGTGAAACTTTTGAATACAATAAACACCTATCCCTTTTTAAGGGCTGACTCACTTCTTGAACCCTGACTATGGCTGAAAGGCAAAGACCCCTATTTCAATGACCATATTACACTTTGTGATAGGCAAAATAAGGTTTAGCTACTTCAGCAGTCTCTTCTGGGTTTTTGTAAGTTTCAGTGGTGTGTATCCCTTAATTCCAATCTCTGCTGCATGAGGTTTTTTTTTTTTTTTTTTTTTCTCAGACTGTTTGTAGGCAAAAAGCATAAAAAAAAATTCACACAAAAATCTCCGGTCCTTTTTAACTACAAAGACACCTCTTGTCCCACCTCGGACACCATATGTAGACGGACGTTCACAGAGGTACACAATTTGGATACGTTTATAATGTGAAATTATAATAAGGCTTTATTGTGCCTTTTCCTTTTCATCAGGAAATCCATCCAAACACAGGGGGGGGGGGGGACAAAGCTTCTATTCACTTGGGAGTTTTTCTAGTGAAACACTATGCAATAATTCACATCTCCCTTAGTCAAGCATTTCTCGCAGCCCAAAAACATATAGCATGAAATAAGCAGATATAAGCAGTCTCTTAAGAATGAAAGTCTTATCTGTTTCTTGGAGGGAAAATCTTCTCACTTCCTGGTTCAGCTCCCTTCACTCAGGGTGTGTCAGCTTCAGGTTTAGTAGTTTTCCCTGTGTCTTGAAATCAGCTCTGACAGAGCTCAAGACATGTGATGCCTCCAAAGGTCAGCTCAAAAATGAGCTAAGGAGCCAGTCACTTCCTGTCTCAAAGGCAGGCTTTTTGTAACAATCTAATCAGGCAGGTGGTGTTTAGTAATTAACTACCACACTGCTAGATTAAAGGAACATTACTGAACAGGGATAAGTCCCCTGTTACACCCATCCTTTAGCTTCTTTGCATACCCAGTTAATCAACCCCACACTGATGAGACCCATTAAGGTCGAAACAGCTGTCTGTGGGTGGTTTTCTGGGTATGCACCTTAACCCTGGCTGTGCTCAAAGCTGTGACCATGCAGCAAGCTTAAGCCTATAGGGAACCATGTTAAAAATGGTTTTTGAAGCAAAAAGTGGCACTGTGTGCTCATTTGCATGTCATTTCCTAGAATCCGTTGCTGCAGTGGAAGTGCTGTATGCTGGGTGATAATGGGGAAAGGTGGGGTTGCAGACCTGCCTAAGACATGCAGATGAGCATACAGTTGTATTTACATTTGCATATATATATATATATATATATATATATATATATATATATATATATATATATATATATATATATACAGTAAAGGCAACTCTTATTCTAACAAAAACCAGTGGCAATTCCCCAAAAGACCCAGGAAACACCCAGGTACATTCTGAATACATGCCTTAAACTTTCCTTAAACTAGCCCCAGCATTTCTGCATTGATTAATGGCCTATCAGATTAACAGCGGGGGTCCCTGGCAGTCCCATTCAAACTGAATTGGACTGCCAGGGATCCCTGCTGTGTTAATCCTATGGGTCGTTAGTCAATGCAGAAATGCCTTAAACGTGCCTCAAACTAGCCCAGAACATACCCAGCACAAACCCAGCACATACCCAGAATTTAACACGGCTAGTTTACAGCAAATGTTAGAATAAACGTTGCCTCTACTGTATATATATATATATATATATATATATATATATATATATATATATATATATATATATATATATATATATATGTATATATATATATGTATATATATATATATATATATGTATATATATATATATGTATATGTATATATATATATATATATATATATATATATATATATATATGTATATATATATATATATATATATAAATATATATACAGTAGAGGCAACGTTTATTCTAACATTTATATTTATATACATTATATATATATATATATATAAAAGCAAAATGTAAATATTCCTGTATATTCATTTGCATGTCTTAGACTGGTCTGCAACCCTGTCTTTCACCATTATCACCCAGCACACAGCACATGAGCAACCCTTAGCCAATGCATGCTGCTTTAAACACAGCTTTTAAGCAAGGGCTTGGGAGATGTAAAGCCAGTAAACCCACTCACAGACATGTTTCAACAATGATGGGTATCATCAGTGTGAAGTTGGGTGCTGACATTTGTTCAAATGAGATAAGAGTTGGTAATCACCACACTTATTAAGGTTATGGTGGGTAAAAAAAGTACATGCTCATGTAATGTGAGCATGAGATAAAAGGTGACACTGTGTGCTCATTTGCATGTCATTTCCCAGAACCCCTTGCTGCAGTGGAAGTGCTGTGTGCTGGGTGATAATGGTGAATGACAGGGTTGCAGACCTGTCTAAGACATGCAAATGAATATACAGGAATATTTACAGTTGCTTTATGCTTTACTGTGGAGGGTTTTAGTCACTTTTTTTACCCACCATAACCTTAATAATATATATATATATATATATATATATATATATATATATATATATATATATATATATATATATATATATATATATATGTGTGTGTGTGTGTGTGTG
This sequence comes from Ascaphus truei, assembly GCF_040206685.1. NCBI lineage: Eukaryota > Metazoa > Chordata > Amphibia > Anura > Ascaphidae > Ascaphus > Ascaphus truei. The sequence continues at coordinate 200,602,646 of NC_134486.1, read as the reverse complement.
TGTCAAAAGTAGTGCTACTGAGCGTGACCAAATGTATACAACAAAAGACAAAAATACCCAATTCTACTGTACATCCAATATAACAAAATACATAGTTAAATACTTAATTTTTTTACTATTCTCATGAGTAACGGTCATTTACGTTTTAAGCCTGCAGCCACTCCAGCCTCTCTCTCTTTTAACACCCTTATTCTGTCAAAGGCTAAGGTCCCGCTGCATGCACCTGCACGCGCGCTTGGCATCCTGGTGGCGCGTGCACAGCACTAAACCGCAATCTGCAGATTTCTGAAGCGATCGGATGCGCAGCCTAATTGGGGCGGGTTGGGGCGGCCATGAACTTGATAGGCTGCCATTGGTTCGAGGAGATGCTGAGTGTGTTTCTGTGTGTTTCCCATCTGGATTGTGGTATGTCCCTTTGTTACTGCCTAGAAGCAGAAACAACAAAAACTGATGTTTGCAGCCACTTTGTGAGATCGCTCTGCACTTCCTCAAACTTTGTGCAACCTGTTCGGGGTATCGTGTTACTTGTACAGAATGGGGGTGTGAGGGGGGGGGTTGTGGGGTCTAGACCCAACCACATGATAGCAAAAAAAAAGGATATTTTCAATTATAACTTTCTACATGAGCATGTTTTGATATATCCACCCCCCTCACCTGTTCATGCCAGTCTGCCAGCGATCTCCCCTCTTCATTGGCTCCACACCAAATCCATAGGTTTGCAGAAAAAGTACTTTGTAACTTTTGCACAGCTGCCATGGGGTCTCCCGTTTCGGCGGGAACCACTATTTTACATAGAAAAGTACACGCTTTGCAGCTACCTTTGTGGGGGCCTGCTTTAGGCCGAGTCCATAGAAGGACTGGCCATGCTGAGGCGTGCGGACGCTCTGCGCTGAGCCCCTGCATCCTCAATGAGGATGCCTTGAGAGGGGGCTCACGCGAGCGTCCGAAGGCGTGCTGACGAGATGGAGGTTTCAGCCGAGCGCCAAGCTGTTTTTCAGTGCGCTGTCGGCTGAAAACCTCCAATCCCAGCACAGCAGTGTCGACATCACGGCGCCGTGACGTCGGCGCCATGATGTCGACATCAGTGCGTCGCGGGCAATTGGCCCAGCGACGTCACTGCCCCGCCTCCAACCACCTCCCCCCGGCTCCAATCGTGCCCGCTGGCTCGCCTGTATGGGCATGAAATAGCCCAGATTTCAGCAGGCGAGCCTCAGCATCAGCACGGTTCGGATCGCCTCACCCCTCTATGGCCCGGGCCTTAGGTATGAGGGAAGCTCCTCTAGCAGAGATTCTGGCACCCGTGGACCAGATGCCCCTCCTCAGATGCCTGCCTCAACATACTTATAGGTAAAGTTGGAAGGGCAACAGGCTCCCTGGTGTTGCCTCAAGGGCCTATCCCCAGCTTTCTACTTGTAGCAATGGTTGGCCAGCAGTATCCCTGGTGTCGCCTCAGGGGACTACCCCCACCGTTCTTCATCGATTTGTGGATGGGGAGCAACAGGTTCCCTGGTGTCCCCTAAAGGACTTGTCCCTCCCGACTTCTTAGATAAGCATGGTTAGGCAACAACCTCCCCAGCAACGCATCGGGGGCTGTCCCCACATTTCTTCATCAGGTATATCACTTTGTGGTAGTCCCACACCAAGGAGACTGCCTATAACTGTGCAGCTCATCAAGCAGAAGGACTCGATCACCCCTCCTCAGATGCCTGCCATCAGATACTCAGAGAGAGTTGTGCCGAGATGCAAAGCCTAGACCCCAGTCCTCGCACTCCCTAGAGTCCTAAACGCACATGAATAAAATAATAAACAAAGTCCATCCTGCTGCAAAAGCCTGTCCTGAAGCCTATCTCAGCAGCGCCTCCATTTGTAGCACCTTTTCCCCTTTCCTACATGAGATTGGGTCACTACCTGTGTATTCTGTGCATACCTGGCTGGTAAACAGTAGGCAGGAGATCTCCGCGGTGGCGTGGAGGAAAACAGGACAGGCTCACGGTAGTTCTTTCAGTGACGGTGCCTCCAGTCCAAGAGGATCCTGAGGCTTCCAGGATGAACCTCAGGGATATTTCTTCTTAGTGAACAATTCAATCATAACACCAGATTGGGTATAACTGGGTTTATTGGTACATGCATGGCATACACAGGTCACAGTCCCTGAATGCAGTATACAGACTGTAGGCCTCGACTATCTCTCTTCATAGATACCTTACCACCTGCTGGGGCAAGGCCTCAGCATGCTCCCTCTGGGGAGAGGCTATCTGCTGCGTCCTCATACTCTGAAGTACAACCCAGGACTCCTACACCCACTAACCCTTAATCTGTTCTATAGAAGAGAAACCCCCCCTCCTTTCCTGGGGAGTGGCTAGTAAGCCAGCCTACATACTGTCATAGACCCCCCTTACAATAGCAGGCTAATCCTGAACTTATTGAACATACACACTGAACAATGTAACAGAACCAGCATAGTCTACTCCTACTGATGCAGCGGCCGTTATTCGAACACTTCACGTGGTGTGTAGATCGGAATACCCATGCGATGGCGCGCAATTTAATCGTGCCGACTTAAACACGCGGGTTGATTATCGTTTTGTCCGGATCAGAAAATAGCATTTTAGCGTTGTCTGCAATATCGTCAAGAAACTCAAGTGGGCAATCGCGAGTTGTTGTCATAAAAATCCAATAGCAATTCAATGTCACGATTAACATGTTACCTGAAATCGGCTGAGCTGCCTGCCACGCATGCGCAAGTGCAATAAGCCCTTCTAAACTTGACCCCCCACACACACAGACACACATTTCAGTGTCTGATATTTATGTCTGTATTATACACAGAGCAGTGTGTGTATCTGTATTATACACAGAGCAGTGTGTGCATCTGTATTATACACAGGGCAGCGTGTGTATCTGTATTATACACAGAGCAGCGTGTACATGTATATTATACACAGAGCAGCATGTGCATCTGTATTATACACAGAGCGGTGTGTTTGTATCTGTATTATACATAGAGCAGCGTGTGTATTATATACAGAGCAGTGTGTGTATTATACACGGAGCAGAGTGTGTACAGTATCTGTATTATACACGGAGAAGCGTGTGTATTATACACGGAGCAGCGTGTATCTGTATTATACACAGTGCAGCGTGTGCATCTGTATTATACACAGAGCAGCATGTGCATGTGTATTATACACAGAGCAGTGTGTGCATCTGTATTATACACAGAGCAGTGTGTGTATCTGTATTATACACAGAGCAGCGTGTGTATTATACACAGAGCAGCGTGTGTACAGTATCTGTGTTATACACGGAGCAGCATGTGAATTATACACGGAGCAGCATGTATCTGTATTATACACAGAGCAGCGTGTGTATCTGTATTATACACAGAGCAGCATGTGTATCTGTATTATACTGTACATAGGGCAGCGTGTGTATTATACACAGAGCAGCGTGTGTATCTGTATTATACACAGAGCAGCGTGTGCATCTTTATTATACACAGAGCAGCATGTGTATATGTATAATATATAGAGCAGCGTGTGTATTATACGCAGAGCAGCGTGTGTATCTGTATTATACACAGAGCAGTATGTGCATCTGTATTATACACAGAGCAGCATGTGTATTATACACAGAGCAGCGTGTGTATTATACACAGAGCAGCGTGTGTATTATACACAGAGCAGCGTGTATATTATACACAGAGCAGCGTGTGTACAGTATCTGTATTATATACGGAGCAGCATGTGTATTATACACGGAGCAGCATGTGTATTATACACACCTTGATAAAGAGCTAGCGCTCGAAACACGTTGGTGGGGGGGCTTAGTACCCCACAATGTTGTTGTATTTTTTTTTGTAGTATCCATTAAATTTTGGCATGGGAACTAGCTCTCTTTATTAATCCTTATTTGCTGATCCTGTGTGGCTGCCGGTGCCTGCTTTTTCCTATCTGCATATTTTCAGGACTGATGAAAAAACGGATGCACACCCCCCTCAAGTGGATGAAGATACATCTACAGGGATGAGAAGGAGGACAAGCTGACTCTGAGTGAGTAATTACTTCAATTCAATATTTGGATATTATCTGGTTATTCTCCATTCCGACACTCATATGCTGGTTCACATGTATGTGAGGTCCCTTACTGCAGTGATTGTGGGGACCCTAGTCCGCTAGTCGGTTCATTATTGGAGCCATATCAGCAGCTTTCACCTATTCTGTTTGGGCTTATTCAGCCATTCAACCACAGGGGGGTTGCACCTCAGGATTCTCCTATCAAGTTATCCTTTGTTTCAAAAGGCTTTTTTTTTTTTTTTTTTTTTTGCAGCACCACACATTTGCTTTTTTACACTATTATACACAGAGCAGCGTGTGTATCTGTATTATACACAGAGCAACATGTGCATCTGTATTATACACAGAGCAGCGTGTGTATCTGTATTATACACAGACCAGCGTGTGTATTATGCACGGAGCAGCGTGTGTATTATACACGGAGCAGCGTGTGTTCAATATCTGTATTATACAAGGAGCAGCGTGTGTATTACACATAGAGCAGGGTGTGTATTATACACAGAGCAGCATGTGTATCTGTATTATACACAGAGCAGTGTGTGCATTATACACGGAGCAGCGTGTATCTGTATTATACAGTACGCATGCTGCCACGCATGCGCAAATGCGATAAGCACTTCTAAACTTGCCCCCCCCCCCCCACACACACACATTTCAGTGTCTGATATTCATGTCTGCAATACTGTAGTAGAATCAAATAATCAATAATAGACTTCCCACTTTATTATTCTTTTTCCACATGCCTTTATGACCAACGATTACTATATTTGTTTTGATACTTTACTGTATGAGGTGGTACAGTATACTGTGATTTTTATTTTAGGGGTGGGGGGCACGGGTCAGCACATTTTTTGATGAGCTGGCCAGAAGATATGATTTCAGAAAACAAAAATGTACGGTATTAACATTTTCGCTAATCCGGTCATTCTGTAATCGTTCACACATTTCAAGAAGCTTTCCCCCAGCTACTTTCTGTTCTTGTTCTTTCTTATGCGGTGGACTTCAAGTGGATTTGTAAGCAGTATCAACAACACAACACCCCTCCCCCCCCACTAGTAATAAGATTAACATGTTGCCTGAAATCGGATGAGCTGCGCAAGTGCGGTAAGCCCTTCTAAACTGCTATTGTATTGTAACAAAACAAGTCAACTTGAAGTTCACTGCTTATCAACAACACAACACACCCTCCAACAGAGCCATTCACGTAAATGTAGCGTGATTATCATGAGCTGGGCAGAAGACATGTTTGATAATCCTTCACGCTGAAAAATAGTATTTTTCTTTTGAATTTTATTGGTTAATGAATAATATAAAAATACAGTAGCTCTTTTTCCTACAGTAAATTCCTGTACAAGTTTGTCTTTTTCTTCGTTATGGCTGCATTTGATTCTGTATTGCTTTTCTGTACAGTACTGAAAATAAAAAGAAACAATTACTGGCACTGTACTGCATGTAAGACATTGCGTTTTAACCAATATTAGACTATTGGGGGGGTGGGGGGGGGGGGGGGTTGGCGTGAAATTTCTTCACTTTATCTTCACCTTAATCTTACACAGCTCTGAAAATTAAAAGAAACAAGTCCTGCAGACATAGTTATTTTTACTGCCATACTTACTGTTCCTGTATCATACTGACCTGTGCATTATTAACAGAAATAATTGATTAAACAATAAAAATATTATAATTTTTTTTTATAAAACAAATGTTTTTTTTTATATATTTTCTCCCAAACTAATTTCTATACAGTAACTACTGAGAGGAGAGGGGGGAGGGGGTTGTGTGAGATACAGGGTGTTTTGTACATAAACACAGTACTGTAATCTTACACATCCCCCTTCCTTTTGTCACTGCTGCATCTCTGAAAATTAAAAAAAAACAATTACTGCAGATATGGTTATTTTGAGTGCCATACAGTACTTACTGTACAGTATATCAAAAAACTTTAAAGTGTTAAAAGGGGTAATAAATGTGCGTACATCAAAGGATTAGAACATAAGCATTTCGTGTATCAAATACACAAGTTACCACACGGCCGTCGGCAGGATTACCGCTTTTATTTGTCCAATCTTATATGCCAATTGTGTGCATTTGCACAAGAGACTTTCTGCTCGGAATTCTCCTGTTGGGATCTGCCCATTGTGTGACGTCACACGCTTGCGCGAGGTGCTACGTCACTGCCGATCGACTTGCTGCTAGGCGTGGAGACGAGGTACTGGTGACTCCTGCTCGTGCAGGCATAACTCCCGTGTGGACTGAGAGACTCTGTTTAAACCAGCACATAGTGGGGTTGTATAATGCTAAGAACTCTCTGCCGCCTACGGAGGTGCAATAACAACGGCCGTGAGATGATCTGCATGCCGGTGACCGATTACAGCAACGGAGCCAACTAACACCTGGAGTGTGCAGACGTATACCCACCTGAGGATTTCTCCACCATCGCCTATCCTGCCGACGACCGTGTGGTAACTTGTGTATTTGATACACGAAATGCTTATGTTCTAATCCTTTGATGTACGCACATTTATTACCCCTTTTAACACTTTAAAGTTTTTTGACATACTTCACTATTGCGTTTTGCGCTTGTTTTTTGTCTTTTGTTTCTAGCTCGTGGGAGTGTTTGAGCCACTCTGTTTACACAGCAGCATACGCTAATTTCACCAACAGATATGTATGGTAATGTAATTCTATCACTTCCACATTAGGGTTGTGCTTGATTTTATTGTTTTTTACAAACTATCTAGGAGGGTATAGTTAACCACTTTTAATCACCAATAGACACTGTTCTAGTATCACAATCTGTTTTATTTTGGTTGCGCACTGTTATTCTCTTTTGCTTACTGTACAGTACCTGTATCATACTTACCTGTGCCTGATTAACAGAAATAAATGATTAAACAATAACAATATTTCAAAAGATTTTTTTTAAAACAATTTTTTTTTTTTTTTGCACAAACGAATTTCTATACAGTAACTACTGAGAGAGGATGGGAGAGGTTTTTTTTGTAAGAAACAGGCTGGTTTGTACATTAACACAGTACTATAATCTTACAGCTCTGAAAATTAAAAGAAAATTACTGCAGACATGGTTATTCTTACTGCCATACTTACCTGTATCATACTTACCTGTGCCTTATTACTTTCCCGAGGCCTGGCCATTACATTGTAAAACAATAGGCAACACAGTCGCAATATGATCGATATATTTATTACATCTTTCTACGATGAGTATGTTGTTCCAGAAATTCAGTATCCCCTTTTCCAATTCATCCTTTTTTGATGGTTTCCACACTTTTTTGATATAATCCTTCAACCGGTGCCATACCATTTCGATAGGATTAAAATCTGGTGATCTTGAATACAGTAGGAGGGGGGGAAAAAGGTGAATTACTTAAAGAGATATAAACTGTGTAAAACAATGAAAACTTACTCCGCTGGCGTCTTAACCCAGTTAATACCGCTGGCAAGAATGTGAGCTGTTGACGCATGTGTTTAGGATCATTGTCCTTGAAGCACCGGTGACCAGATGGGAAATCATTCCTAATGTATTCAACAACATGTGTAATTATGTGGTCTTGGAAGAACGCTTTATTCATGATTCCAAGAAACAAAAAAAGAAAAATGTAACATTAGGGTACAAAATACTGTACAGTACAGCTGTCCAGTGCATAAGGCCACAGCATGAGTATTTGTGCATTATTTTACCCTCAAAGATGATGATGCATCCTGGTCCTTGTCTGGAGATGGCACCCCACACATGCATCTTCACTGGGTGCTTGGGACGCGGCTTCAGAGATAGGCGTCCTTTTTATAGAATGCAAAATGGCAAATCTCTGAAGCGCTACGTTTGTCTCATCAGTAAAAATGACATCCTGGAAAGTCTCGCCACTTTCGATCCATGCCCATGCCTGGTCCACTCTTTTTATTTTGTTGGCTTCCCTTATCATAGGATACGCACTGTAATGACAAGGAATAATGTTAGAGGTACTAAATACTGGAGATATGATGGTTCCCAGCACTCATAAAATGAAAAAATAAGTCAAAGACATCTATAGAAAACTAACAGTAATGTATTGAAACAATACAGTATATGTATTACTGTACATACAGTACGCCAATCCTATTGTACAGTAGGCTAGGAGGGAGCCTAACATGAAAATAGAGAGCTAAACAAGAAATCACAAGTCTGGAGAGGGAGGGAGGTGGTGGAAAAATGTGGGGAATAACAACCATAGGGAAAAAGAAAAACAGTAGACAAACAAGAGAAAAACATGGGTGACGTATACTAACTTAAAACACCCATAATTCCATCCCAATTTCCGTCTCATCTGCCTGATGCTGGTCTCAGATGCTTTTATTTTGTGAGTTGCCTCTAGTGCATTCTTTACCCTTGTGGCACACGTCTCATCATTCTCTTCACTTATTTGGTCCACCAGAAGTGTTGTCGCCCTATAGTGTAAAGAAAAACAGACACAATTTGTTACAATAGGCATACTGTATTAAGCATCCCAATAGCGCACTGATTTCCTATTGTCTGATTTTGCTGCAGCACTTATTGTACTGTGAGTACACTTTGGGCGCTAGTGTAGTTTATTAAAAAAAAAACATACCAGTACACTTTGTTAAGCGCTATGTACACGTTTAGCACTATATGAATAAATTAAATAATTTGCCCCTCAAATAAAGCATCCAAATAGACTTCACTGTCACACACTCAGTCACTCCTACCATCCATTGTGACAATCACTGGCATAAAATCTGGTGACACGGAGGCGCATGCGCGATGATGTGGTGGTTAGCTGCTTAAGCCCTGAGCTCCTACCCCCGCCAACAGAATAAAGCATTAATATCCACTCAAAAGCGTGGGTTTTGACCCGGCATTCTCCTACACAAGTCAGGGAACGATCAGAGATGGCCCCGCAGTCCTCAAAAAAGAAAAATACAGGCGACCTGCACAAATATCTGAGTCGTTCTGCAGCAAAGGGCGCCGGAGCTGAAATGGCGTTGGGCTCCGCCGCGGGCTTGGATTCCAACCGCGAAGAGGACCTGGAGAAGGCACAGGAGCAGCAACCAGTACGGCGATGCGACTTTGATCGCCTGTGCAATGGAATGAAAACACTCTTCCATGCAGAGATTCAGGAGCTCCGTAAAGAGGTCCAGGGATTGGGGGAGCGCACGGGAGCCCTGGAGGATAAGATGGCGGCTGCCTCCACAAGCATTAAGAAAACAGAGAAGCGGACCTCCCACCTGCAGGCCCAGATCTCGGAACTAGCGGACCGACAGGAGGACACTGAGAACAGGGATCGCCGCAGTAACATCCGGATACGCGGCATCCCTGAGGAGGTCACCGAGATCGAGGACTTCGTTACCAAGTGGATGGAGACCCTGCTACCAGACATTCCCGCAGCAGAATTATTGATGGACCACTGCCACGTGCCCTCAGGAGTTGGCCATTGGCAAACGAGCAACCGCGGGATGTCATCACCCGCATGCACTACTTCCGCACTCGGGAAGCGGTCTTCCAGAAGTCAAGGACTGAGGGAGCCTGCAGATTTGAGGAGGACGCCCAACTGTTCCAGGATCTCTCCCCTACAGTTCTGGCTCGGCGCAAGAAACTCCAACCAGTCACGGAGGTACTCCGTGACATGGACATCCATTATAGATGGACCTTCCCGTTCGGCCTAATAGTTATCAGAAATGGGAGGGCCATCTCCATAAAGGAACCCGAAGAGGGTAATGACTTTCTCCAAAAGTTGGGGGTGAAGGAAAGCCTGGCACCGGGACCCCGGCGGGAACCAGAGCCAGACATGGACTGGCAGCAAGTCGCCAACCCCCCAAAAAAACAGGAAAGGGCGGATGCAGAGAAAGAGTGAAAGGCTCCGAGAAAAAGACACTTTCCCCAGTTCAGTTGCCGAAGTTGAGGCGAAAGTTTTAACTAAGATGGCGCTGATACCCTACAGTAAAACATTCAGAGGCGTGCAAGGTCTCCTACTGCCCACCCCAGCAACGACGCCCCAATAAGTCCCCATATTGACTATATGGTGCTACACGCGATGACAAAGGGAGCAGCAACCTGCAACGAAAAGATGTCCAAACACTTACCTGAGAATACGGCCGATTGTGGAAAACTGCACCACGGAAGAGGGCCATGGAACGCATGCCAGAGAAGATGGAGACGCTCCTGGTCATGGCGGACTGAAGGGACAAAACCGGAAGAAGAAGCACTCAGCGCGGGAAGACAACGCGGGAAGACGTCCGCCTCCGAGGACGTCCGGCGGCAGAATGGCGGAAACCGGATGGACGTCACCGGATGTGGACGGGCGGCCATCTTGGTTGAGGCACAACACAGCCAGCACCGGAAGAGGACAGCCGATACACCACAACACAGAAGTGACGCCAGCAGCAGGGGGGGGTTTCCATAGGGGCACGAACAGGTTGGGTCTGAGCCGTACGCAGGCAAACAGGGCAGCAAGGGGCCCGAGGGGGGCAGGGAGCCAAGGCCGGCAGCCACTTCGGGCCCAAGATATTGAAGGATCATAGGGCACCACAGAAGACGGCTCCAGACATGCCCCAGACAGGCCCCAGATAGGACCCAGGCAGCATAAGGCAGCAATATAAGCGCAAAGGCCAGGCTAAGAGGCCCTCACGGGCACAGGAATAGGAGGCAGAGCCCACCCACAGTGGTAAGCAACTGACCCGCAACCCCGAGCAGGAGAGGATAGGGAACCCTTATAGAGTCAAATAACCAGCAGGTTTAGAAAGGGACAAGAAGGATAAGATGGTTATTTACAAGCTCTCACTAATAAAAACAAGAGAATACACTTTCATTAGCCATGTCCTACATGCGATTCAGCTGAGGCAGGGCTGGAGAAAGGGGAGAATGGCGGTGCAAGCATACAAGGGGGGCAAGCAGACACAGGGGCTGGAGGAGATCAGAGTAGGTCAAGGGGCCAAAACAGGTTATAGGGAGTGCTGAGTTCATGCATCATTGATAATGTGGATATTGTTGTTAATGTTGTTCATATAGTTGGGGGCGGGGGGGGTAGCTCCACGCCCGCCATCGTCATGGGACTCCACATGAGTACCTGGGGAGCAGTCCTCAGGGGGCTCATGCAAGACCCCACTGGGCTGGCAATCTTGGGCCAGGAACAAGTCAGCAAGACCAGATGCAAAAATGCCCAGACCAGAACCCCAGGAGGGGCAATTCAGGTGGCTGCGGGGACTCAACCCCGGTGGCACACCGAATGTTTTATTTGTCTTTGTGTTGTTCTTTCTATGTTCCCCTTGTGTGTATCCCTTTGTCTCCCCCCGCACAGGCCAGGAGAGCACGATGGAGACCCTGGAAACAGAGGTGCCAGCTGAGAGATAGAGATGCCTCGGTTTACACACAAGCCTACTTCACAGAGCGATACCCAGAAAACCCCGATGGGTAGGGACTTTACAGTGATTTCACACAATGTAAAGGGTTTCAACAGCCCCCACAAAAGACGTATGGCCATGACTGATTATAAAAAAAGGGACCCCCATATCATTCTACTACAGGAGACACATTTTTCTAAAGATAGTTCCCCGAAACACATAGATAGCAGATAACAAACATGGGTCTCAGCGGCAGCTAACAAAAAAAAGAGAGGAGTCGCAATTTTGGTACACAACCGCCTAGCGCTGGATATTAAACTCACCAACGGGATAGCAATGGCCGGTTCATAATCGTGGTGGGTGCTATCCGAGGGCAAACTCTCACACTGGCAAACGTATATGCTCCCAGTGACCGAGCTGACACCTTTATGGATAGATTATTTATGATTCTGAACAAGGTAGCGCAGGGCGGTATAATACTAGGAGGGGACTTTAATCTCACGCTGGACCCGCACGTGGACAGATCTACTCCAGGTGGGCTCAAACACCAGAAAAGCAGAGCCGCTTGGTCCGAGGCCTAAAAACCAATAGACTGGTGGACATATGGCGCGAACAGCACCCAGGTGAAAATTAATACACGTTTTACTCACACCCACACGACCGCTACAGCAGGATAGATTAACTCTTTGTGTCCAACAGAATGGTTTCGCAGATCTCCCACACGGGAATCCATGATATTTCATGGTCCGATCATGCACCTGTAGAGCTGCGGTGCACTGATTTCAGACTAGACAGACCAGGAGCGACATGGAAACTCAATGAGTTACTAATAAAAATCCCCGAGATCCAACAAAAAGTAGGGGATAAAATCAGGGAATATTTCAACGAGAATGTCGGTAGCGTGACGTCTCAATCTACTCTATGGGAGGCCCGTAAGGCGACACTACAAGGTGAGCTCATAGGGATAGCGAGTAGGCGGAAAAAAGAAAGGGAACATAGGATTAAAATCCTACAATCGGAATTGACAGCCATATCTGCCCTCCATAAAAATAATAAACAAGCACAGACCCTAAAGGCCTGGCTTGATACTTAAAACGAAACTAAATTTACTGATGTCCTCCCGAGCTGAAAAGGAGATGACCTGGTCCAAGCGGAAATTCTATGAAAAAGCGACCAAGCCAGATACCCTACTTGCCAAAAAACTTAGGAACGCAAACCGTAACTTTCACATCCAGGCAATTCGGACAAAAAAAGGTGACCTCACTTCTGATCCCAAACAAATCGTGGAAGAGTTTAAAACCTATTACGAGACCCTCTATGATGGGGCAAAGGTCTCCCATTGTGAGACCACTCATATGCAGTGTGACAGGGTCATTGACTCCGTGTATATGAATAGGAGATGGCAGTATGCATGCTATCCAGTAAACGAGGGGTTAACTCAGCTTGTCAAGCAGACCACAGGTGATTTGAATTAAGCTCCTTCACCTGCTTTAAAAACAGGAAGAGGAAATACCTCTGGGGCGGCAGTCTCTCTCTGAGGCATAGAGGGAAGACAGAGGAGTGTTAAGACAGACACAAGCTGGCCAAAGCGATCCTGTCCCAAGAGGGAAGAATAAAGCTCCCAGGTAAGGAGCCAACTGCGTTTGCTGTACTTTATTGGGCTGGAATAGGTTAGCTAGCCAGCCAGATAGTTAGCCTGCACTTTTTGTTTAGCTAGTACCCCGACCGGGGTTAGGATTTTGTTTCGTTTCAATTTTAAAGGGACAGTGTACCCATTGTTTAATTACCGTTTTTGGACAAATAAACCCATCAGCATTATTTCACCGGAAAAGTCGTGTTGTCTCTTCACTTACCACGACCATCCTGTCACACGTGGTGTCAGAAGTGGGATGTCGAACACCCTGTAAAAGGGGCGGAGCTACAGATTGCATCTGGTGGAAACTGTCCACACGGTAGCTGCCACTATGGAGGACGTTGTGAAGGCCTTAGTACACAGCACCGCTGTCCAGCAAGAAGCTAACAAACAGGGACAGGACAGCACGGCTGAACAACGCGAGACAAACCGGTTATTTGCAGCCCAGCTTGATGTTGTTGCAGACACACAGAAGCAGCTGATTGAGCAGCTGACCCAGATTAAAATGGGCTTGTCAAGTACGGCCCCGCCGCGGCCCGTCCAGGCGAACGAGTACCTACAGAAAATGACGCCGCACGATGACGTCGAGGGATACCTCAGGTCCTTTGAGCGAGTCGCTTCCCGGGAAAGGTGGGCCCGCTCCAAATGGGCTGGGATTATCGCAGCCTTTCTACTGGGGGAAGCCCAAAAAGCATATTGTGACCTTGACGAAGAAGCCGCAGCAGACTATGACTGTCTGAAAAGCGAAATCCTTGCAAGGATTGGTGTGACTCCCGCAGTTTGTGCACAGAGGTTCCATAAGTGGAAATTCCAGGAACAGAAGCCGCCCAGATCCCAGTTATGGGATTTGATTCACATAGCGACCAAGTGGCTAAAACCAGAGGAACATAGCCCGGCACGGATCCTGGAGATGGTGGTGTTGGACCTCTTCATTTGAGCGTTACCCCAGGACCTTCAACAGTGGGTGGGACAGGGAGATCCCCTCTCTTGTGATGCCATGGTAGGCGCAGTGGAGCAGTTTCTGGCTACCCGTGAACTGTCACGCCCCACTCGCACCAACTACAACCCACGTCCCAACACGACCAGTAGAGGCCAGCGCTGGCGCCAGGACACACGACGGTTCACACGATTTGAACGGGTGGAAGAAAACCCGGATAGGGACAGAAACTCTAAATTTCAGAAAGGGTTTCAAGAACGAACTGGACCAATTGTTTGTTTTGAGTGTGGGGAGACGGGGCATATTAAGGCTCACTGCCCACAGTTGTCTGAGCCAATGGAGTGTGCATATGGTTCTGTGAAATCTGAATTTTGTGGAGTGGTGGGTATGATCCACGAGGGAAAACGTACCCACAACTTCCTCACCAGGGTGATGTTAAATGGAAAACCAGTCTCCACACTGGTAGACTCAGGGAGCAATATTAACTTGGTATCCGGGAAGTTGGCTAAGCCTCTCCGGTTACCCCAGGGTGAGAAGTTGTGGGTATTATGTGTACATGGGTGTATGCTTCCGTACAACACGACTCTGATAAAAGTAAAGGTCGAGGGGCAAGTCATCGAAACTATGGCAGCCATTGTACCAAAGTTACCCCATTCCCTAGTGTTAGGCTGTAATTTCCCTGGTTTTGACACCCTGATCAGAGGACAGCTCACTTTGAACAATCCTACTCCAGATGAGCTTTTTCCGTTTACAGACTCCGAATTAGTCACCGAGGTGTCTAAAACCCCTAAGTCAAAACGAGAACGTAGGACCGAAAAAAAAAGAGGTACACCCCACCCCAGTTAGCACTGGTCACTACTCCTAACGGAGAGAGACCAGAGGGAGAAGAGTTGTCCGAGACAGGGCCTGTTGAGGCTCAGGTATATGAGGTACCCGTGGAGGTACCCGATGAGGAAGGTTTTGGAAATCTAGAACTGTCCCTAACTAACTTTGGTAGAGAACAGGCTAATGATCCCCAGTTGAAAAATGGGTTTAGCCAGGCGGTAGAAGTTAATGGGGTCCCGGTAGAAGGAACCACAAAGGAATCCTATCCATATTTCTATATTAAGAATGATTTGTTATACCATGTGAGCCAAGAGGAGGGCCAAGAAATAGAAAAATTGTTGGTACCCAGTTCCTTAGTGAGGAAGGTCCTAGAGCTAGCACACTCTCATTTGTTGGGAGGTCATCTGGGCGTAGAGAAGACACAGCAAAGAATCCTAAAAAGGTTTTACTGGCCAGGGATATATAATGCAGTAAAGAGATTCTGTGCCTCTTGTCCCGAGTGTCAGTTGACAGCCCCCCGACCAAGTTTTAGGGCATCATTAATCCCTATGCCTATTATTGAGGTCCCATTTGAGAGGATTGCCATGGATATAGTGGGTCCCTTGGAAAAATCTGCTAAGGGTCATCAGTACATTCTGGTGATCCTAGACTATGCCACTCGATATCCAGAGGCACTACCTTTATGTAACAGTTCCTCCAAAGCTATAGCTAAGGAATTGTTACAGGTATTTCCCGACTCGGGATACCGAAAGAAATTTTGACAGATCAGGGTACCCCGTTTACATCTAAGCTTATGCGAGACTTATGTGTAGAGCTAAAAATACAGTCCCTAAGAACCTCTGTGTACCATCCACAAACGGACGGACTGGTAGAATGATTTAATAAGACGTTGAAGATGATGTTGAGAAAGGTGGTCGCTAGTGATGGGAAGAACTGGGACACCTTGTTGCCTTATCTCTTGTTTGCTATCCGAGACGTACAACAGGCCTCTACGGGGTTTTCCCCATTTGAACTCCTGTATGGGAGACGCCCAAGAGGGATTCTGGATAGCCTCAAAGAAGAGTGGGAGCAACAAGCTGTGCCAGGGAAAAATGTCGTCCAATTTGTGGAAGATTTGAAAGACCGTATTGCGCATATTAACCCCATAGTCAGACAGCATCTAGAAGAGGCACAGAGGGCCCAACGGAACCTTTACAACAGACAGGCTACGGTTCATAACTTCCGACCAGGGGATCGAGTAATGGTCCTTGTTCCAACGGCCGAAAGCAAGCTGTTATCACATTGGCAGGGGCCATATGAGGTTCTAGAACAGGTCGGCCCGGTGAATTATAAAATTTACAGTCAGACCGGAGGAAGGTAGAGCAGATCTATAACATAAATCTATTAAAAGCCTGGAAGGATAGAGAGGTATGTCTGTCCGTAGTAGCTAACGAATCCACTTGTTCAAATATCGGCAGAACTTACGCCTGAACAACACAGAGAAGCTGTAGATTTGGTAAAGAGGAACAGAGATGTCTTTTCCAGCGTACCAGGGAAAACTAGGATGGTTTCTCATGATATCGTCACCAAGCCTGGGGTAGTCATTAAGATAAGACCTTATAGAATCACAGAAGCTAGAAGAGGGGCTATTCAGTCAGAGGTAAAAAAATGCTAGATCTAGGCATAATTGAGGAGTCCCATAGTCAATGGTCCAGCCCTATTGTCTTGGTACCTAAGCCAGATGGGACAATACGGTTCTGTAACGACTTCAGAAAAGTAAACGAAATCTCGAAGTTTGATGCCTATCCTATGCCACGGGTAGACGAGTTAATTGAGAAGTTGGCGAGGGCACGTTTTCTAACCACTTTAGATCTTACAAAGGGTTATTTGCAAATCCCCTTAACGAGGTCAGCAAAAGAGAAAACGGCCTTCTCCACACCTGATGGTCTATTTCAATATACTGTTTTACCCTTTGGTCTTCATGGGGCGCCTGCAACCTTCCAAGGTTGATGAATAAGTTGCTACACCTACACTCGAACTACGCCTCAGCGTACTTAGACGATGTAGTAATTCATAGTCCAGATTGGGACTCACATCTAGTAAAGGTTGAAGCAGTGTTAAGAACCTTTCGGGAGGCGGGTCTTACAGCCAATCCAGCGAAATGTTCAGTCGGCCTAGCAGAGGCAAAATATCTTGGCTATGTTGTGGGAAGGGGGACAGTAAAACCCCAGCTCAATAAAGTTGAGGCCATTGAGAGTTGGCCCCGTCCCATTAAAAAGAAACAGGTTAGGACGTTTTTGGGCATTGTAGGTTACTACAGGCGATTTATACCCCATTTTGCAACCCGGGCTGCACAGCTTTCAGATCTAGTAAAGGCAAAGGCACCTGATGTTGTAAAATGGAACAATAATGCGGAGACCGCATTTGTAGACCTACGCACAACGCTCTGTATTCACCCAGTCTTGGTAGCCCCGGATTTTAAAAAGGAGTTTTTTTTGCAAACGGACGCCTCCGAAGTAGGTCTTGGAGCTGTACTGTCCCAGTTTGTAGGAGAAGAGGAACACCCGGTCCTCTATTTAAGTCGCAAATTGTGTCCCCGCGAACAAAGATATGCCACAGTGGAAAAAGAGTGTCTGGCTGTAAAGTGGGCAACAGACACATTGAAATATTACCTTTTAGGCAGGTCATTTACACTCATAACAGATCACGCACCACTACAGTGGATGCACAGAAATAAAGAAAAGAACTCGAGAGTTACCCGTTGGTTCCTGTTGTTACAACCTTTTAACTTTAAGATCCAACATCGGCCAGGCATACTGCACGGTAATGCTGATGCACTCTCTAGGGTGCACAGTCTCGGTGCACGGGCCGCTCCACTCAGTAACGTTACGCTGGGAAGGGGGATATGTGACAGGGTCATTGACTCCGTGTATGTGAATAGGAGATGGCAGTATGCATGCTATCCAGTAAACGAGGGGTTAACTCAGCTTGTCAAGCAGACCACAGGTGATTTGAATTAAGCTCCTTCACCTGCTTTAAAAACAGGAAGAGGAAATACCTCTGGGGCGGCAGTCTCTCTCTGAGGCATAGAGGGAAGACAGAGGAGTGTTAAGACAGACACAAGCTGCCCAAAGCGATCCTGTCCCAAGAGGGAAGAATAAAGCTCCCAGGTAAGGAGCCAACTGCATTTGCTGTACTTTATTGGGCTGGAATAGGTTAGCTAGCCAGCCAGATAGTTAGCCTGCACTTTTGTTTAGCTAGTACCCCGACCGGGGTTAGGATTTTGTTTCGTTTCAATTTTAAAGGGACAGTGTACCCATTGTTTAGTTACCGTTTTTGGACAAATAAACCCATCAGCATTATTTCACCGGAAAAGACGTGTTGTCTCCTCACTTACCACAACCATCCTGTCACAGCAGCTAAAAACATTCTTAAGGGGAGCGAACCTACCCAGATTGGGCAGAGAGGAAAGGGACGGGCTACAGGAAGATTTTTCGGGTGAGGAGATAACAGCGGTAATTAAATCACTGAAGCCATCAAAAGCCCCTGGCCCAGATGGCTTCTCTAATCTTTACTACAAAAAATTCCGGAAAATTCTAGTGCCTCACCTGGTGAAACTGTTTAACTCATTCCTAGAGGGTGCCCCAATACCTGGCCAAATGCTACAAGCGTCTATATCAGTGATCCCCAAACCAGGGAAGGACCCAGCAGATTGCAAAAGCTATCGTCCTATATCACTTATAAATTCGGACACTAAAATCTTCTCCAAATTGTTGGCTAACCGTCTAAACAAAGTTATGCCAAAGCTGGTCCACCCAGATCAAGTAGGGTTCATATGCGGGAGGCAGGCTGCAGACAATACTAGACGGATCATAGACCTAATTGATTTGGCACAATGGAAACACATCCCGTCTATGGCACTTAGTCTGGACACCGAGAAAGCCTTTGACCGTATTGATTGGCCCTACCTCGGGAGACGCTTGGGGAGTTTGGCATAGGGGGGAGAATGTTGGGCGCCATTCTAGCTCTTTATCGGGAACCGAAGGCGAGGGTCAGGCACCAGGGCTTCCCTTCAGAAGAATTCCCGATAAGGAGTGGCACCAGGCAGGGATGTCCCCTGTCCCCACTTATCTATGCATTATGCATAGAGCCCTAGGCGGCGCACATCCATAACAGCCCAGACATAACAGGAATACAAATACAAGAGCAGTCACACAAGGTGGCCCTGTATGCCGATGATATTATCCTAATGTTATCAAAGCCCCTTACCTCCCTGCCGAATGTTTTTATCTTGCTGGGCAAATTTAACAAGATCTCGGGTTTCAAAATGAACCAAACCAAATCAGAAGCCCTAAATATAAACCTGCCAAAGGTCACTAAAAAACTAATTGACCTAAATTTTAACTTCAAATGGCAAGCCTCCTCCATTAAATACTTAGGGGTTAATATCACCCAAGACTATAGTGCCCTATATAAAGCCAATTACCCCAGACTGATAAGGACTCTGAAGGAGGATCTCAGAACTTGGTCAGGCTACGCAATTTCATGGATCGGCAGGATCCAGAGCCTCAAGATGAATTTTCTTCCCAGAATCTTGTACCTTTTTCAGACCCTCCCGATACAAGTGGCCAAGGATGACATCCTCCGTTTACAGTCCTCCATGGTGAAAATCGTTTGGGGTAACAAAAAAAACACGCATTAAATCTAGCACTCTAATCAGACCAACAATAAGAGGAGGACTGGCGGTACCTTGCTTGATATCGTATTTCAGAGCGGCCCAATTAACCCAAATTATTCAGTGGCACATGCATCCAAGCCTGCGTAGATGGGTTGAGCTAGAAAAAGCATGCTGCGCCCCTATAGACCTACAAGATTTAATTTGGCTGCCAAAACAGGTACATAAGACCATGGGAGAGCAGTTGGCCGCACTGAGTAGCTCGTTGGTAACTTGGGAGGGTACTAGATATAGATGTGCTCTTACTACTCAGCACACCTTAATGACCCCGTTTGTGGGGAACCCTGATTTCACTCCGGGTCTGCCGAGCAAGAACCTTGTCGCTTGGAAAACAAAGGGCCTCACGAGGCTACTACATCTGGAGGGAAGACAATCAATAAAACCCTTTGACCAAATTAAATCAGAAAAAGAGATGCCAAACACTGAATTTTTTAGATACCAAGGATTTTGCTGGCGACGGGGGATTCTTGTTGATGAGGTCAGTAGTACTTTATTTATTTTAATATGCTAGTTAATGTGTTTAATAATGGGCAAATAATCTATTATCCCTATCTGGATAATAGTTTTTTGGCACATTATTGTACTGTATGTGTTGGGGGGGGTGGATGTATGTATTGAATGTATAGGTCAGGTTTATTTATTTTACATTCAGAGTTTGTTCCTTTTGGTTCTGCGTGAGACCTCTGGAGACCACCTGCGGTATCCTCGGGTATCTCACGGGTATCAGGCTGGTGGGTCCACGGGGGACACCTGCGGGTAAGAACCGGTGGCCCCATATCTGTGGGGGCACCGCGGACCCATAGTGTGCGGGGAAGAATCGGTGGCCCCACATCTGTGGGGGCACTGCAGACCCGTAGTGCCCACCCATGGGTCCCCAGACCCCTGTGGGAACCACCCGAGGCCCCGCAGACACATGTGGGTCTGACCCGGGGCTCCCAGACATCCGCGGGCCTACCGTGGGGACCCAATTGTGGCCCACGGTGACCCGCAGAGACCACCTGGTTGGCCATGGTGCCTGGCGGGACCCACAAACAGGCCTCCAGGACCTGTATGAAACAAGTTGCTGGTAACCTGTAGGTCTGTGAGGTGACCCGTCAGGGGCACTGGGGACTCGCGTGGGCCTGGGGTGTATTTATTGTAAAAGTTTTTGTGTTGTTGTATTTTTTTTTTGGGGGGGGGCAAAGAATTGGTACTGCAGGCCTGCGGGGAACACCCGAGGGCCCCCGCCGGCCTCTAGTATCATTGCTGTGCATCCAATAAATGAGATATATGTAATGGGGGTATAGGGGTTGTTGGGGGCACAGGGGGTGTATGTTGTGTATTGCAATGTTTATTGGGGGCAATTGTCCCCAATAAACATGCTATTATGCCTTAACCCCTTCATTGCCTTAGCAGCTATCCGCTATGGTAATGAAGCAGCATTAATGTATTTTAATAATAGTGTGCGGAAGCACGGGGTCCCCTGAGCTGATTGGAGCCATTGATTTGTGGCTCAGGGACCCCCTGCTTCTCGAGATAACTAGCCAAACCGCATATCAGTGCTCTGCAACCAGCGATAGTTGAGTTACACACTCCACAATAGGAACCTCCTCATCTTCACCTCCAGCTACTGTGCAGCACTAACACCATACTATATGGGCACAGATTAACTGGATTGCATAGGTATGCATGAACTCATATATATCACCAAATATGTTGCTAAGTAGCACTTTTTGTAGGAGATTATCTGACTGGATCCTACTCTATCACAGAGTATCATTTAACCTCAGTGGTTTAACCAATGTATACAGGTTGTTACATGATATACTTAGTGTATGTACACTTCTTACTGTTGAAGCAACACCTTCATATCTTAGGTTGACTGAATACCAGCACCTTAATTCGAAACATTGATCTAATTCAACTCAATTGCTTCGTTCATGATCAATCCAGAGTGCATAGAGTACTCAACATAGGATTGCTATGTGTGTGTCCTTAAATGGATTTTAACCCCCATTCTTTTAATTATGGTGAACAATAAAAATTATTTTTAACTCTTATCACAATACATTCAGCTTTGGGAATTGAGTGCCACATTGGGTTTCTACCTCTCCTCTGTTTTCTCATTTTACAAATTTTCACCAGATGCTCATGTGTGGAAGCGTGCAATAAGGAAAAAGTTATGTATCGATCCGTGTTTTTTTTTGTATTGATCCCGCACACGGTGTGAAGGAAAATCCGTTATTTCCTCCCCGGGCTTCAGAACCGAGAGGAACTTTTCCTCTGCCAGGTATACTGAAGCCTTGTGACTGGATACACTATCTGCACCTGTTTGCAGCAGACTTAACAGGAAGCTTTCACGCCCTGCAACTGTTATCTTCGATATTTGATGAACCTTATCAGGCCTGGAAGACGAACAAAATGAAACGTAACGCACGCCAGGTTTCAAATCCTTTGTCTCAATTTATTACTCATAGGGTAATGATTTTTATACAGAAAAAAAAAAGATATTGGTTAGAGGCGTAAAATAGGCGTATCATAGGCGTGACATAGGCGTATACTAGGTGTGTCTTGGGCGTAGCTTTGATTAGAGGCATGATTTAGGGGCAGGACATATTAGTGGCGTGACTTTTGAGACGTGTCCTTTTCAATACAAGCAATGTTCTGAATACATAGCTTATTCATTGTCTGTTATCAAAAGAGACCTTGAGTCTTAGCAACTTTATTACATTATCTTGCTTCTTGCAGAGAACCATTCTATTATATTCTACTAAAACACCAGGAAATTGACATCACAAAAGTATCTAGTAATATCCTGACCAGGAAGAAAGGAAATGCAATTTAGCAGAGAAACTGAGTGCATTTAGGAATTATATTTCAGCAAAAAGGCTGACTACAGAATCTTAACTAGTTATGACCATACAAAATGGAAGCTTAACATGAGTGCAGACTCTGGCCTGACATACTGGTCCTAACAATCCCTCCTTTTTGTTTTCTAAAAGAACAAATACCCTTACTAGGTACGCTTCTCTATGACTATGGCCTTATGGGGACCAATAGTATCATAGACTCTGTTCATGGCCACATATGAATTATTAGTTGCATACATGGCGTGAGATGAAACTGAAGGTTTCCTTGATACAAATGAAAGCATTGCACACTTAGCACAGTGAAAAATAACAAAAATTGCTGCGATTATACTAATCACTACAATTAAACCATAGAGAATTTGTCATACCTAATTCTCTGATCCAACTAGTGAGTCCTGACATCCAATTTAAGTTAAGGCCTGAGGATTCTTTACGCATCCTTGCCTGAATTTCCTGTAACTTATCCATATCTTTGATAAGAAAGTCAAACCGCGCTCTTGCTTCCTAACAGGATCTCGTAGTGGATCAACTCTTCCCTCTTGCAGCTGATGTGATGTGAAGGCACCCCTCCTCCACAGGTCCCGTCGCAGGATGGCTCCAAACGCGGGCAACAACAGGGAATAAAACACAAAAGCGCACCGAGGGTCAAGATTTAATTAAAACATGTTAGTAGTAGTAACAATAAAAACTTACATATAAGGGTAAGTACATCCAGTATTAAGGTGCAGAGGAAAGAGTCCTGGTGGTGTCCTGGGCATAAAGAGATGGTGCAGAGGCTTACAAGGTAGACCCACGTGCTGGGGCTGCCTGGCTCAGCACCATATAGTTCTTACTTCCGGGTTGCAGCTTCTCGCAGGACCCGTGAATAGTAGCCCGCCTCAAATGCCGGTTTCCCAGAGAAACTCACTCCGGCGTGCCGAAGAGTCTCTGGTTGTTGATGGGACAGCTGGGGGTAGGTACACCTGTGGGCTGACTTCTAGCTGCACCGTAGGGCTTTCGCAACGCGTTTCACACAGTGTTGTGCTTCATCAGGCAATATTTTGGACACCTACGTGGGGGCCTTTTAAACAGTAATACTGGGTTCCCAATAGGGTAGAGAATTAGCCAATAGGAGTACATGCATAATAAATGCAATGCACTAACGAGGCTTAAAAGGTATTGTGAATGCAAACGGTATGCATTGAACCTTATATTAATAAAAACAAATAAATTTCATCAGCAATATATTAATAATTAAATAAAAGACACTGCAAAAAGCCACCCATGTAGGTAATAACCCATAATTGATCATGTAAAGGTATTACAGGATCACACTTGAATCACAAAGATACATGCAATAAATACATAAAAACACATTGTAAATGGGGGATAGAAAGGAAGGGAAAGAGGTGAAGGGTTTAAATAGATAGAGTGAAACAGATAAATGAGAGGAGAGAAAGAAGGATAATATAAAAAGAAAAAAGAGAGGGGGCGGGAAAGGGAGAGAAGGATGAGATAAACTAGCAGGGGAAAAAAAAAAGGGTGAAGAAGAGGTAGAAAGAAAACAAAAGAAAAAGAAAGAGAGGAAAAAAGAAATGAAAAAGGGAGAAAGAAAAGGGGGGGAGGGAAGGGGAGGGGGGGAAAAGGGGAGGAAGGAGTGAGAGGGGGGGGGGGGAAGTCCCAGGGGTATAGGGATTAAGAACTAAAAATGGATCTCAATAATTTTAATAATGGATAAAAAATCTCATTAGTCTTAATGCAACAACTAATATCTGTTTATCTCAAAAAGGGTGTCAGTTCGATATAATCATTGAGACCTCCTGGGTATTTGGACTGTAGGGTAAAGATCCAAAATTGCTCACGTTTGGCAAGTTGTAGATCTCTATCTCCTGCCCTCACATTGCTTTTTATTATCTCAATACCCATATATTGTACACCCACTGTACTACAATTGTGTACTTCTTTAAAGTGAGTCAAAAGATGAGTTAGAGGTTTGGAGGTCCCTTCTAGTTTAGGGATATTAGTTATGTTACGTAAATGCTCCATAATGCGTAGTTTCAAATTTCGCTTTGTCCTGCCCACGTACTGCAGTCCGCAGCTACACTGCAGAATGTACACCACATACTTTGACAGACAATCAATAAAACTCGAAATTTTGAAAATAGTCCCTGTAACGTGGGATTTAAAGGTCTTACAGGTTAGCATTTTTGGGCAAATCTTGCACCTAGCGCATTTATGATTTCCCACGACTCCCAGTTGGTCCCTTAGATCTTTCTTGGGTTCTTTGTCTGTTCCCTTTAATAGACTAGGGGCAAGGATGGTTTTTAAAGTTTGTGCTTTTTTAAAAACAACGGGTGGTTTCGGGGCAAGGAATTTATTTAAAATTGGATCCATATGTAAAATGTACCAATGTTTGGTCAAAATATTTTTTATGGAGTTATGGGAAGAATTAAATTGTGTCACAAAATATGGTGTCTCTTGTTTGTCTTTTTTATGGTTGACAGGGGGGGAATCGAGTGTGTGAATGTTATCGACTTCTAAGTCAGTGTTTTTACATCCTATGGTTTTGGCATGAATTTGTTTACTCTTTTTCTTTTTTAGTAGTAATGAATCCCTATTTTTATTCAGTGCTTTAAGGTAGGATTCGGATATTAATTCCTCCTGATAGCCCTTGTGTCTAAAGCGTTTAATCAGTATTTGTGACTGTTCCATATAGCTATCAACAGTTGCACAATTCCTCCTGATGCGGAGAAATTGGCTATACGGAATATTGTCAATGCACTTCTTTTGATGTCCGCTTTTGGGATGCAAATAGGAATTTACATTAGTGTCTTTAAAGAAAGTTTGGGTAAGAAGAGAGTCTCCCTTAATGGAGATTGATAGGTCCAGGAAGGTAGTATTGTCCTTTTGGACATTGCTAGTAAAGGTGAGATTAAAGTTGTTGTTATTTATTCTATCAACAAAGTTTTTAAATGACGTCTCATCGCCATCCCAGACAACTAGTATATCATCAATGTATCTCCTCCAGAGTTTTAACTGAGGAGGAGATACAGTGATACCCCATATATGCATCGACTCCCACCATCCCATGTAAAGATTGGCGAAGGAAGGTGCAAAGCGGGTCCCCATAGCAGTACCACAGTGTTGTACATAGTAGTCGTGCTGAAAAAGAAAATAATTGTGTTGCAAAATGAACTCTATGGAATCGTGAATAAAGTGACGCTGTATAGGTGGGAGTGTATCGTGAAGTGCTAGATAGAAATCTATAGCTTCTAATCCACCTTTGTGAGGTATTGATGTGTAAAGTGCCTGTACATCTAAAGTGGCTAGTAAATAGGTGTTCACCCAAGGAAAATCGTGAAGTAGAGTAAGAACCGAGGTAGTGTCTAATAAGTGTGAAGGTAATGTTGGCACAAGAGGTTGTAAAAAAGTGTCTACATATTGGGAAAGGTTCGCTGTGAGAGAGTTAATACCCGATATAATAGGTCGCCCAGGAGGATCAGTGAGGGATTTGTGAATCTTGGGTAGGTGATAAAGGATAGGGATGGTGGGAGCAGCGCAAAATAGGTACTCGTATTCTGCCTTACTTAGCACACCAGATTGTCGTGCACTTACAAGTAGTAATTTAAGATCTTCCTGATATTGTTTGGTGGGATCTTTGGATAGTTTCCGATAGGAATTACTATCAGATAACAGCCGTAATGCCTCCCTACAGTAATCAGTCCTGTTTTGGAGGACAATGGCCCCGCCTTTATCTGCCTCACGTATAATGACATCTTGATTGTTTTTTAATTCTTGTAATACTAGTTTTTCTTGTGTAGTTAGGTTATTAGTGTATTTATGTTTCCCATGTTCAATTTGGCACAGTTCTCTAAAATCCTTCTCTACTAATTTATTGAAGATTTCTATATAATGACCACGAGAGTGATAGGGATAAAAGACTGATCGAGGTTTATAGTTCGTATGGTTCACTGGACATTTAGAATGAGCATCCATATATCCCTCATCTGCTAAGTTGGTGAGGTCAACCAACGCAGCTTGTTCTTCTATGGTAAAGCCCTCAATATTTGAACATATATCGAGGGATGCTGCTTCAACACTGTATGGAGCATTCGAAAAATGTCTACCCAGTGTGAGTTTTCGAGTGAATTTTTGAAGATCCACATACAGATCGAAATTCTTAGCTTCACATGTGGGGGCAAATGATAAACCTTTACTTAACAGCATCATAAGTGTATTATCTACAGTGATAGATGATAAATTGTAAATACCGTTGTTAATCAGTGTGATATTGTCTGGGTGGGTTTTTGCAGGGTTGTAATGATTCCTCCTCTCCCCCTTGTTCCCCTTCTGAATTCTCCCTTTTTCTTGATGGTTTTTGTTTGGTCTCTGGTGGATGATTTGGATCCCAGGTTGGTATTGTTTGCCTGACTTGATTCAATCTGGCAAAAAAATCCTCATTTTGTGATTCTGGCAATGTTCCTAAGACCTCATATTTATTAGTCACTGGGATTGGGTTCTCTTTGATATCTTTAATGTTGGGTTGCTGTTGTGTCACTGTACTCCTTGAGTTCCTAGGGGGTTCTCTAGGGTTGTGATCACGTGTGTAGTGATACTTCTGGTAATGTTTATTATTTTTTGATTTTTGATATTTCCAATGACTAGGGTGTCCCGTGGGGTGACCCCATGGGGGTTTATATGAAGTGCTGTCTCTATGATGTTGAGGCGTGTGTCTATAATGTTGGTCGTGATGAGGAAAGAAGTGTGGATTGTGTTGATAATAATTGGGGTCTCTGGGTGTTCTGGGTGGTTGTGGATGATATTTGTGAGATTTATGTGGGTTGTTACTTACATGGTCTAAATTAGGAGTAGGAACGGGCGTCTTGGGATTATGTGAAGCATCTACTCCTTCCTGTTGTTTCTTGTCTCTTTAAAGAAGTACACTATTGTAGTACAGTGGGTGTACAATATATGGGTATTGAGATAATAAAAAGCAATGTGAGGGCAGGAGATAGAGATCTACAACTTGCCAAACGTGAGCAATTTTGGATCTTTACCCTACAGTCCAAATACCCAGGAGGTCTCAATGATTATATCGAACTGACACCCTTTTTGAGATAAACAGATATTAGTTGTTGCATTAAGACTAATGAGATTTTTTATCCATTATTAAAATTATTGAGATCCATTTTTAGTTCTTAATCCCTATACCCCTGGGACTTCCCCCCCCCCCCCTCTCACTCCTTCCTCCCCTTTTCCCCCCCTCCCCTTCCCTCCCCCCCTTTTCTTTCTCCCTTTTTCATTTCTTTTTTCCTCTCTTTCTTTTTCTTTTGTTTTCTTTCTACCTCTTCTTCACCCTTTTTTTTTCCCCCTGCTAGTTTATCTCATCCTTCTCTCCCTTTCCCGCCCCCTCTCTTTTTTCTTTTTATATTATCCTTCTTTCTCTCCTCTCATTTATCTGTTTCACTCTATCTATTTAAACCCTTCACCTCTTTCCCTTCCTTTCTATCCCCCATTTACAATGTGTTTTTATGTATTTATTGCATGTATCTTTGTGATTCAAGTGTGATCCTGTAATACCTTTACATGATCAATTATGGGTTATTACCTACATGGGTGGCTTTTTGCAGTGTCTTTTATTTAATTATTAATATATTGCTGATGAAATTTATTTGTTTTTATTAATATAAGGTTCAATGCATACCGTTTGCATTCACAATACCTTTTAAGCCTCGTTAGTGCATTGCATTTATTATGCATGTACTCCTATTGGCTAATTCTCTACCCTATTGGGAACCCAGTATTACTGTTTAAAAGGCCCCCACGTAGGTGTCCAAAATATTGCCTGATGAAGCACAACACTGTGTGAAACGCGTTGCGAAAGCCCTACGGTGCAGCTAGAAGTCAGCCCACAGGTGTACCTACCCCCAGCTGTCCCATCAACAACCAGAGACTCTTCGGCACGCCGGAGTGAGTTTCTCTGGGAAACCGGCATTTGAGGCGGGCTACTATTCACGGGTCCTGCGAGAAGCTGCAACCCGGAAGTAAGAACTATATGGTGCTGAGCCAGGCAGCCCCAGCACGTGGGTCTACCTTGTAAGCCTCTGCACCATCTCTTTATGCCCAGGACACCACCAGGACTGTTTCCTCTGCACCTTAATACTGGATGTACTTACCCTTATATGTAAGTTTTTATTGTTACTACTACTAACATGTTTTAATTAAATCTTGACCCTCGGTGCGCTTTTGTGTTTTATTCCCTTATCCATATCTTTATGAATAGCGGCAGACTCATCTTCAATATAGGCACAGCACTTCTGTCCTACAAGTTTACAAACACCTCCTTGTGATGCTAGCAGATAATCAAGAGCCATTCTATTCTGTAATAATACTGTTCGGATCTGCGCTTGTTCATTAGTCAGACGGATAATAGCATCACTTAATTTAGAACAGAGATCCAGAACACCTAAACTAGGTATAAAAAAAAACCCCAGCTGCAATGCGGGTTGGACTAATGGTCCTGGTCAGATCTTTTCGATTTCTCAGCTTCCCTTGGGGTAACGTATCAGATACATAGAAAGTGGGAAGAATGAAACCCAGATAACAAAGGGCAGTGTGATTGCAGGGTACAATCTTAGTGGCCCACATGCCACACAACCAATATATATATATATATATATATATATATATATATATATATATATATATATATATATATATATATCATTAAATATTTCTATAGATTAGAAAATGGCTTACATCTCAATATGTCACATAATCTAAGGGTCAGCTATTTGTGAGAATTGGTGGGGGCTAATTTCTGCTAAGAGCGACTGCACAAACATTCTTCTTGCACACATCTTTCATACTGCATTTACTCAGAATGGCAAAACGGACCAAGATGGATGCTATGGTCAAAATGGATGACTTGTGATCCTTTCCTTGTGGTTGACTCACTTCCCTTTGTGACCTCCCACCTTCCTCATATCCAGTCTTCTCAGTCCCCCCATATCCTTAAGAGACAGTCTATTTAAAGAACAGAACAGTTAACCGTTTCATAGTCCTGATGGACCAAGATGTCCAAGTTGTGAATAACTTCATTCCTTTCTTTTCCGGCCATTATATCAGCCCAGTTGATTTCTTCTTTGGTCTCTTCTTCTGGGGGACTGGCGACATCATCACCGCAGAGAGGCATAGCGTCGGTGGGGGTTGCAACGCACTTCTGGATCAGAGTTTTGCTGTACTTAATACATAGAGAGCAATGAGTAGGACAAACACACACATACAAAAACATTCGCTAGCTTCGCTCAAAGCAAATCAATCCAACCACCAAGTCCCCATGGTCTCTAAATCCTGGATAAAATACATAACATTGCACTTTAACTAGGGCGCATACATGCCCCTCCTTTTGAGGCTAAAATATAGTCTAGAGCTATTTTATTCTGCGGGGTCATTAATTTAAACTAAACCTATTCTTGGTTAAGTGAGTAAATGTCTGTGGCTGTATGATTTAGGATATCCCTGTAAACCTGTCATACAGTAACCCAACTCCTACATTTGGGAATAAATTCCCTGAAACTTATTCTTCCCATAGACTACATTTTAGCACTTGTGTATTGGGTGCGTCTCTTCTGTTTCTAACTCTACCTGTGAGCAATTAACATAACCGTGTGTTTGACTGATAAAGCATTCTCCCACCGGGATATCATTCTGCAGGGAGATTCTATTAACCTAGAAATCCAAACAAAATAAACAGAGTTAAACAAATAATACCTTATACTATTTTGTCATCCTTATGGGACGCCACGTACACAAACATAATGGAGCATACATTGTAACTGAAAAATAATAAAAACCTGTAAAAATAAAAAGTTCAAAGTTCGTGTGTTGAGGCCTGGACATTTTTGCCTATAATCGTTTTCCCTTGATGATTAGTGGCCGGAGAGTATTGTGTCCATCAAAACACTTATTTGCAGGTGCTATGTCTTTGTCTTTATTAGCTGTTTGTGCTTAGGCTGGCACTATTTTGACGTGCGTGATGTGTATCCATGATGATAAGAATTTTTTTTACAGCAATGCTGGTGATGAGTAGTATTTAAATGGCCTTTTCATCTGGGATGAAGAGCGTGCTTGCGTAGAAAATGCTTGACCATTAACCTGTCTTGCGTAGGTGCACTTTCAGCTTTAACCTGTGCCTAGAAAGACTCAAAAATATATATTAGTTGCATGCAATACTTATTAATTGTTTTATTACCAATAACATGGTCCTTAATTCGTTACTTTGAACTACTGATGGTCATAACTCATCCCATAAGTGTCTCATAGGGAGAGAATTTATACCTAGAAATAAATTATTGTATTAATATGGTTACTACTATTATTAGCATCCACAATATTAAACAGAGATATTCCCTATTAACGCTCCTCAAATTTTAAACTAAGCAACCAATATGGACTTGACTTTGCTACAATCCAAGTTCCTAAAACTTGGTACCTCAGCCTGTGCCAAACCAATTGCTTCCATAATCAACTCTATCCTGTCTGCAGGCCATATCCCTAAGACCTGGAAAACTGCTAGAGTTGTCCCAATCTTCAAAAATGGGGACAAAAACACTGTCTCAAACTACAAATCAATCTCTCTTCTCCCAATACACACTTACTCTCATTCATACCTAACTGCCATCTGCCATTTTCTCTGATGCAAATGGTGTCAACCTTTTAGTCATTTAATACTAACTAACCTTAAAACTCGCCCCACAAATCAAGCATCCCAACAGCCTGCACTCATGGCTATTGTCCCACACCCACAGTCACTCCTGACTTTCACCTCAAACACTCCACTGTAACTATTCTGCTAAAAATGTGAAATGCCTTGTATATAATATATACCCTGTTCACTTATGCAATTATATATCCCCTGTCCTTTAATTCTATTTCCAGGACATACCCAAAAACAAATAAATGGTTACAAAATGATAAATTTGGCAGATATTATATATCCCTCAACATAGGGACGGCTTGCTACCTGCTTTGCTGTGACATCTGCAAAGGTATTATTATTATTTACCAGGGGCCTGTCAACTCTTGGAGTTAACATTGCTATAATAAATTCTGAACCTGCTGTGCATTGTGTATCATTTACAACATATCAATTTCTTGACCCTCTATAGGGATTTCAGAAAGACATTCAATAACCTATGTATGTATCTCCCCTCTTTTGTTCATATATTATCTATCTATGTGAACAAAAATACAAAAATACAAAAATTGTTATGAAAACAGGTTGCTTTAATATATAGCTAAATAAACTGGTAAATAGATTTGTATGTGTTGTGACTATAAAAATATTTACTGCTTGTGTTAAAAGAAAAAAAAAGCCTGCAGTAGGTCTTTTAACAACTGTGGCATTTACAATATAAGAAAAAATCCTGAAATCCTGAACAAAAGATTTCCTTTTAAAATAGACAAATAATTTTGAACTCTTTGCAAAGTGCTGAGCACACAGCCAGCATTAACTTTAAAAGACACTCTGACTTTAAAAAGAAAAAAAAAAAAAAAATTTCAAAGCGCCTTTTTTTTTTTTTTTCTGGGAAAACAGCCAGAAATTTCACAGTACAGATAACGGGTTTCGCTGTCTAATTCATATTAACTGCTGGATTAATCCTCACGCAGGGGATTCTAACGTTAGTTTAATGTTAAATATGAAGCTTTCCACGCTGTCCTAAAACTGCATTTTGTATGGTCTTTCAAAAATTAAATAACGGGAATATTTCAAATTACTTATAAACACCAAGTCTATGCCTACAGGAGCATGCAACATTCTTTCACTCATTCACCTGAATGCCTTCTGCAAGAAATCTCATATTCCTGCAAACTTCCATCAATACAATTGCTATCCCGTTTTAACTATGCCCTCTTTTAAGCTAAACAAAATATCTTCAAACATGCAACAGTTATACCATGACTAAATAAACAGCAAGCTTGACCCTACCTGTCTTGTATGGCTTCTACACTGCTTATTTAACGGAGACAATTCTCGCTAAAATAACTGACCTCCATGCTGCTAAAGGCAGATATTATCACACTCCGCTCACACCATGGACACCCTCCTTTTGAAGCGCTATGTACATTAATGGCGTTATATACATATATAATGCAATATATTAATTCAAACAGTGCTTATGAGCTCTTACTAGCATTTTAAACAAAAACATCTTAATCCTGTAGAAATAAAATTGAAATGTGTTATCTTACTGCTTTACGGAAAAGAAGACAGTTCTACATTACCTTGTTCTCATGATTAAACTGCTTAAGCACAGCTAGTTAATTTTAATGTGAATGCTTCGCATTCTTTAAACTGTAAGAGAGAGACTGTGCCCCTCCTTTTATTAAGATAGAAATACCACAAACAAAAAGAAATGTGTCCGGTTTAAAAAGTATCCGCCTGGCCAGGACGAATAAACCTTTCAAACTATAATCAGGAACCGAGCTGAATATACTCCCCTTCCGTTGTGAGGTATTTCTCCCTTATTCGGTGTACACCTTTTTAAAACCTTTTAAAATTTAGATTTCATCATGAGCAACTAATATTCATATTTTTTGTACAGATGTTAATAAGCATGACCATACAGTGTCTCACACAAGAAATCATTCAGGAGAAAATTCATCAGGGTTACAAACAAACTCTACATAAAGTAGCGGTGTTTTTTTTTTTTTTTTTTTTTTACAGAGACTTTCACTCTGAGCCCCCACGGGCAAAGCAGCACTTCCCTGCTTCTCACTGATAGTGGCACACTCTCTGCCAATGACCAAAACCACCACAATTAAAACAGACACCATTATTCTGAGCTATTCTCCCTGATTGATTTCTGGGACCAGCATAAGATCTCCGTCTATTCTGCCCTCTGCCTTGTAAATACATTGCCTTATTTTCATGCCGAGAACAACCTTCTGCATATTCGACAAACGGGTAATGACTAGCTGTCTGAGCAACAAATTCCTCAGGAATCAGACCAGATTTACACTCGCATTTAAAAATTGTACATTCCTAGGCTTCCGTCCAGAGTCATTCTTACTCATGCAAGCACCCATTAGTGGCTTAAAGAAAAACAGCTTAATTATGACAAATAATTGCAATATTTATACTTACACAATATACAATGGTCGTTCAGCTAGATCAGAGATAACAGTCCAGTCGTGCACAGAATTTACTGGACTCTAACCAAAAATTCTGTTTAAATGGGCCTATCCCAATTCTTCAGTCACAATTTAGGTCTATTAAATTCCCAGAGGGGGTGAAATATCATATATAAAAATTTACATATATACTCACAACCTCTGTGAACTTCCCACTTCTAGACGCCAAAACTGAAAGGAAAATCCGTTATTCCTTCACCCACGCTCCAGAACCGAGAGGAACCTTTCCTCTGCCAGGTACACTGAAGCCTTGTGACTGGATACTACACCATCTGCACCCATTTGCAGCAGACTTCCCAGGAAGCTTTCACGCCCTGCAACTGTTATCTTCGATCTTTGATGAACCTTATCAGGCCTGGGAGACGAACCAAATGAAACGTAACGCACGCCAGGTTTCAAATCCTTTGTCTCAATTTATTACTCATAGGGTAATGGTTTTTATACAGAATAAAAAAAGATATTGGTTAGAGGCGTATCATAGGCGTGTCCTGGGCGTATACTAGGTGTGTCTTGGGCGTAGCTTTGATTAGAGGCGTGATTTAGGGGCAGGACATATTAGTGGCGTGACTTTTGAGACGTGTCTTTTTTCAATACAAGCAATTGTCTAAATACATAGCTTATTCATTGTCTGTTATCAAAAGAGACCTTGAGTCTTAGCAACTTTTTCACTACCTTGCTTCTTGCAGAGAACCATTCTATTATATTCTACTAAAACACCAGGAAATTGACCACACAAAAGTATCTAGTAATATTCTGGCCAGGAAGAAAGAAAATGCAATTTAGCAGAGAAACTGAGTGCATTTATGAATTATATTTCAGCAAAAAGGCTGACTACAGAATCTTAACTAGTTATGACCATACAAAATGGAAGCTTAACATGAGTGCAGACTCTGGCCTGACATACTGGTCCTAACAATCCCTCCTTTTTGTCCTCTAAAAGAACAAAAACCCTTACTAGGTACACTTCTCTATAACTATGGCCTTATGGGGACCAATAGTATCATAGACTCTGTTCATGGCCACATATGAATTATTAGTTGCATACATGGCGTGAGATGAAACTGAAGGTTTCCTTGAGACAAATGAAAGCATTGCACACTTAGCACAGTGAAAAATAACAAAAATTGCTGCGATTATACTAATCACTACAATAAAACCATAGAGAATTTTCATACCCAATTCTCCGATCCAACTAGTGAGTCCTGACATCCAATTTAAGCTAAGGCCTGAGGATTCTTTACGCATCCTTGCCTGAATTTCCTGTAACTTATCCATATCTTTATGAATAGCGCCAGACTCGTCTTCAATATAGGCACAGCACTTCTGTCCTACAAGTTTACAAACACCTCCTTGTGAGGCTAGCAGATAATCAAGAGCCATTCTATTCTGTAATAATACTGTCCGGATCTACTCTTGTTCATTAGTCAAACGGATGATAGCATCACTTGTCTGATTAAGAGCATCATCAATATTTACCATCAGCTCACTTAATTTAGAATAGAGATCCAGAACACCTAAACTAGGTATAAAAACCCCAGCTGCAATGCGGGCTGGACTAATGGTCCTGGTCAGATCTTTTCGATTTCTCAGCCTTCCTTGGGGTAACGTGTCAGATACATAGAAAGTGGGAAGAATGAAACCCAGATAACAAAGGGCAGTGTGATTGCAGGGTACAATCTTAGTGGCCCACATGCCACACAACCAATATATATATATATATATATATATCATTAAATATTTCTATAGATTAGAAAATGGCTTACATCTCAATATGTCACATAATCTAAGGGTCAGCTATTCGTGAGAATTGGTGGGGGCTAATTTCTGCTAAGCGCGACTGCACAAACATTCTTCTTGCACACATCTTTCATACTGCATTTACTCAGAATGGCAAAACGGACCAAGATGGCTGCTTTGGTCACAATGGCTGACGTGATCCTTTCCTTGTGGTTGACTCACTTCCCTTTGTGACCTCCCACCTTCCTCATATCCAGTCTTCTCAGTCCCCCATATCTTTAAGAGACAGTCTATTTAAAGAACAGAACAGTTAACCATTTCATAGTCCTGATGGACCAAGATGTCCAAGTTGTGCATAACTGCATTCCTTTCTTTTCTGGCCATTATATCAGCCCAGTTGATTTCTTCTTTGGTCTCTTCTTCTGGGGGACTGGCGACATCATCACCGCAGAGAGGCATAGCGTCGGTGGGGGTTGCAACGCACTTCTGGATCAGAGTTTTGCTGTACTTAATACATAGAGAGAAATGAGTAGGACAAACACACACATACAAAAACATTCGCTAGCTTCGCTCAAAGCAAATCAATCCAACCACCAAGTCCCCATGGTCCCTAAATCCTGGATAAAATACATAACATTGCGCTTTAACTAGGGCGCATACATGCCCCTCCTTTTGAGGCTAAAATATAGTCTAGAGCTATTTTTATTCTGCGGGGTCATTAATTTAAACTAAACCTATTCTTGGTTAAGTGAGTAAATGTCTGTGGCTGTATGATTTAGGATATCCCTGTAAACCTGTCATACAGTAACCCAACTCCTACATTTGGGAATAAATTCCCTGAAACTTATTCTTCCCATAGACTACTTTTTAGCACTTGTGTATTGGGTGCATCTCTTCTGTTTCTAACTCTACCTGTGAGCAATTAACATAACCGTGTGTTTGACTGATAAAGCATTCTCCCACCGGGATATCATTCTGCAGGGAGATTCTATTAACCTAGAAATCCAAACAAAATAAACAAAGTTAAACAAATAATACCTTATACTATTTTGTCATCCTTATGGGACGCCACTTACACAAACATAATGGAGCATACATTGTAACTGAAAAATAATAAAAACCTGTAAAAATAAAAAGTTCAAAGTTCGTGTGTTGAGGCCTGGACATTTTTTGCCTATAACCTTTCTCCCTCGATTAGTGGTCAGAGAGTATTGTGTCCATCAAAACACTTATTTGCAGGTGCTATGTCTTTGTCTTTTTTTAGCTGTTTGTGCTTAGGCTGGCACCATTTTGACGTGCTTGATGTGTATCCATGATGATAAGAAATTTTTACTGCAATGCTGGTGATGAGTAGCATCTAAATGGCCTTTTCATCTGGGATGAAGAGCGTGCTTGCGTAGAAAATGCTTGACCATTAACCCGTCTTGCGTAGGTGCACTTTCAGCTTTTAACCTGTGCCTAGAAAGACTCAAAAATATGTATTAGTTGCATGCAATACTTATTAATTGTTTTATTACCAATAACATGGTCCTTAATTAGTTACTTTGAACTACTGATGGTCATAACTCATCCCATAAGTGTCTCATAGGGAGAGAATTTATACCTAGAAATAAATTCTTGTATTAATATGGTTACTACTATTATTAGCATCCGCAATATTAAACAGAGATATTCCCTATTAATGCTCCTCAAATTTTAAACTAAGCAACCAATATGGACTTGATTTTGCTACAATCCAAGTTCCTAAAACTTGGTACCTCAGCCTGTGCCAAACCAATTGCTTCCATAATCAACTCTATCCTGTCTGCAGGCCATATCCCTAAGACCTGGAAAACTGCTAGAGTTGTCCCAATCTTCAAAAATGGGGACAAAAACACTGTCTCAAATTACAAATCAATCTCTCTTCTCCCAATACACACTTATTCTCATTCATACCTAACTGCCATCTGCCATTTTCTCTGATGCAAATGGTGTCAACCTTTTAGTCATTTAATACTAACTAACCTTAAAACTCGCCCCACAAGTCAAGCATCCCAACAGCCTGCACTCATGGCTATTGTCCCACACCCACAGTCACTCCTGGCTTTCACCTCAAGCACTCCACTGTAACTATTCTGCTAAAAAAAATGTGAAATGCCCTGTATATAATATATACCCTGTTCACTTATGTAATTACACTTGCAATAATATATCCCCTGTCCTTTAACTCTATTTCCAGGACATACCCAAAAACAAATAAATGGTTACAAAATGATAAATTTGGCAGATATGATATATCCCTCAACATAGGGACGGCTTGTTACCTGCTTTGCTTTGACATCTGCAAATGTATTATTATTGTTTACCTGGGGCCCGTCAGCCCTTGGAGTTAACATTGTTATAATAAATTCTGAACCTATGTACATTATGTATCTCCCCTCTTTTGTTCATATATTATCTATATATGTGAACAAAAATACAAAAATACAAAAAAATTATGAAAACAGGTTGCTTTGATATATAGCAAAATTAAACTGGTAAATAGATTTGTATGTGTTGTGACTATAAAAATATTTACTGCTTGTGTTAAAAGAAAAAGCCTGCAGTAGGTCTTTTAACAACTGTGGCATTTACAATATAAGAAAAATCCTGAAATCCTGAGCAAAAGATTTCCTTTTAAAATAGACAAATAATTTTGAACTCTTTGCAAAGTGCTGAGCAAACGGCCAGCATTAACTTTAAAAGACACCCTGACTTTAAAAAGGAAAAAATAATAATTTTCAAAGCGCTTTTTTTTTTTTTTTTTCTTTCTGGGAAAACAGCCAGAAATTTCACAGTACAGATAGCAGACAATGGGTTTCACTGTCAAATTCATATTAACTGCTGGATTAGTCCTCATGCGGGGGATTGTAACATTAGTTTAATGTTAAATATGAAGCTTTCCACGCTGTCCTAAAACTGCATTTTGTATGGTCTTTCAAAAATTAAATAACGGGAATAATTCAAATTACTTATAAACACCAAGTCTATGCCAACAAGAGCATGCAACATTCTTTCACTCATTCCCCTGAATGCCTTCTGAAAGAAATCTCATATTCCTGCAAACTTCCATCAATACAATTTCTATCCCGTTTTAACTATGCCCTCTTTTAAGCTAAACAAAATATCTTCAAACATGCAACAGTTATACCATGACTAAAAAAACAGCAAGCTTGACCCTACCTGTCTTGTATGGCTTCTACACTGCTTATTTAACGGAGACAATTCTCGGTAAAATAACTGACCTCCATGCTGCTAAAGGCAGATATCATCACACTCCGCTCACACCACGGACACCCTCCTTTTGAAGCGCTATGTACATTAATGGCGTTATGTACATATATAATGCAATATATTAATTCAAACAGTGCTTATGAGCTCTTACCAGCATTTTAAACAAAAACATCTTAATCCTGTAGAAATAAAATAGTAATGTGTTATCTTACTGCTTTACGAAAAAGAAGACAGTTCTACATTACCTTTTTACTCATGAATAAACTGCTTAAGCACAGCTAGTTAATTTTAATGTGAATGCTTCACATTCTTTAAACTGTAAGGGAGAGGCTGTGACCCTCCTTTTATTAAGATAGAAATACCACAAACAAAAAGAAATGTGTCCGGTTTAAAAAGTATCCACCTGGCCAGGACGAATAAACCTTTCAAACTATAACCAGGGACCGAGCTGAATATACTCCCCTTTCGTTGTGAGGTATTTCTCTCTATATTCAGTGTACACCTTTTTAAAACCTTTTAAAATTTAGATTTCATCATGAGCAACTAATATTCATATTTTTGTACAGATGTTAATCAGCATGACCACACAGTGTCTTTCACACAAGAAATCATTCAGGAAAAAATTCATCAGGGTTACAAACAAGCTTTACATAAAGTAGCGGTGTTTTTTTTTTTTTTTTTTTTTTTTTACAGAGACTTTCACTCTGAGCCCCCACGGGCAAAGCAGCACTTCCCTGCTTCTGACTCTGATATGGGCACTCTCTCTGCCAATGACCAAAACCACCACAATTAAAACATACACCATTATTCTGAGCTATTCTCCCTGATTGATTTCTGGGACCAGCATAAAATCTCCGTCTATTCTGCCCTCTGCCTTGTAAATACATTGCCTTATTTTCATGCTGAGAACAACCTTCTGCATATTCGACAAATGGGTAATGACTAGCTGTCTGAGCAACAAATTCCTCAGGAATCAGACCAGATTTACACTCGCATTTAAAAATTGTACATTCCTAGGCTTCCGTCCAGAGTCATTCTTACTCATGCAAGCACCCATTAGTGGCTTAAAGATAAACAGCTTAATTATGACAAATAATTGCAATATTTATACTTACACAATATACAATGGTCGTTCAGCTAGATCAGAGATAACAGTCCAGTCATGCACAGAATTTACTGGACTCTAACCAAAAATTCTGTTTAAAAGGGCCTATCCCAATTCTTCAGTCACAATTTAGGTCTATAAAATTCCCAGAGGGGGTGAAGCATCATATATAGAAATTTACATATATACTCACAACCTCTGTGAACATCCCACTTCTAACACCAAAACTGAAGGAAAATCCGTTATTTCCTCCCCGGGCTTCAGAACCGAGAGGATCTTTTCCTCTGCCAGGTACACTGAAGCCTTGTGACTGGATACACTATCTGCACCTGTTTGCAGCAGACTTCCCAGGAAGCTTTCACGCCCTGCAACTGTTATCTTCGATCTTTGATGAACCTTATCAGGCCTGGAAGATGAACTAAATGAAATGTAACGCACGCCAGGTTTCAAA
Organism: Ascaphus truei; assembly: GCF_040206685.1. Taxonomy (NCBI): domain Eukaryota; kingdom Metazoa; phylum Chordata; class Amphibia; order Anura; family Ascaphidae; genus Ascaphus; species Ascaphus truei. The sequence continues at coordinate 200,562,536 of NC_134486.1, read as the reverse complement.
TCCTTTGTCTCAATTTATTACTCATAGGGTAATGATTTTTATACAGAAAAAAAAAGATATTGGTTAGAGGCGTAACATAGGCGTATCATAGGCGTGACATAGGCGTATACCAGGTGTGTCTTGGGCGTAGCTTTGATTAGAGGCGTGATTTAGGGGCAGGACATATTAGTGGCGTGACTTTTGAGACGTGTCCTTTTCAATACAAGCAATGTTCTGAATACATAGCTTATTCATTGTCTGTTATCAAAAGAGACCTTGAGTCTTAGCAACTTTATTACATTATCTTGCTTCTTGCAGAGAACCATTCTACTGCACCGACACACTTTATTCGAGCAAATACCCAGTATGTACCTGGCAGATACCTGGAATGCGCCGCTCCTCACCTCTGACAAGCCCCGTTGCGTTTGCCTTCCCAGCCTGGGTTCATGCCTGGCTGACGGGCGGCTAATCTGTTAAATGATAATGATTAGGATTTAATAGGCTGCAATGCTTTGCGTGTCTACCAGATGGCATAAATTCATGAATTGTAATGCAGTATATATATATATACTGTGCAGTATTGCAGCCAGCGGGAATAAAATGCTTCAATCCCTGCTTGGAAAATACCTCAATGCACTCGGGCAGAAAACAGTCACAAACCTCAATACACCCGGGTATACCCGAATTCGTGGGACTAGCCGAGCTCGAATAAAGTGTGTCGCCAGTGTATTATATTCTACTAAAACACCAGGAAATTGACATCACAAAAGTATCTAGTAATATCCTGACCAGGAAGAAAGGAAATGCAATTTAGCAGAGCAACTGAGTGCATTTATGAATTATATTTCAGCAAAAAGGCTGACTACAGAATCTTAACTAGTTATGACCATACAAAATGGAAGCTTAACATGAGTGCAGACTCTGGGCTGACATACTGGTTCTAACAATGTGTTAAAGGAGGGTATTGGTGTGTAGCACCAGCTTTTTCCCGTATCTTTGATAATGGAGACCTCAAAAGGCGAAAGGTCATGTTTAAACCAACTAAGAAACGTCAGTCGCAGGCAAGCAATGTGCCGGCGCCAGCACCGGCTTCCAATAACGGTCCGACCATCAGTGAAAACCTGGTGACTGGCAACCCTTGCTGTCTGTCCCCGCACGGATACCTGCAGCCTGAGCAGGATTTCACGTACAGATTTCAGCAGCTTGCATGTACCAAAGCGATTTCCAGCCTCATCAGCTGACTATAGGTGTAGTAGTCCCGCTGTCACCTGTCAACTACGTGTATAATCAAGAATACGGGACTCGCAGTGGCTCGGCGCCAGTTGATTGGCAAAGTCTATGGTGAGTAATAAGTGAAGAGAATGATGAGAAGAGTGCCTTAAGGGTCAAAAACACTCTGCTGCAAAATCACAATCTCACTGTATCCGAGACCAGCATAAAGAAGATGAGATGCAGAATTGGATGGAAATATGGACGTGTGAGGTTAGTACTGGACAGTACAGGAGGTTGAAGTGTTGTTTAAGAAACTGTACTGTACCAATAAAATTATTCCTTGTCATTACAGAGCATACCCTATGATAAGGGATGTTAACAAGATCAAGAGAGTGGTCCAGACCCAGGCATGGATCGACAGTGGAGAAACTTTCCAGGATTGCATCTTCACTGACGAGTCTACTGTTTCGCTGGAGAGATTTGCCACCTTTGCATTCCACAAAAAAGGTCGCATATCTATGAAGCCGCGTCCAAAACACCCAGTGAAGATGCATGTGTGGGGTGCCATCTCTAAGCGTGGACCAGGATGCATTGTCATCTTTGAAGGTAAAATAAGTCACACGCTTTTGCCTTATGCACTGTACTGTACTAGTGTGCAGTTTTCTGAGCACTTTTCTTTTCTTGTTATAGGAAGGTAGAGGATGATGATGGATAGCACTGCCACGAAAATCCAACTCCCAATGGAACCGAAAAACATGAAACAAAAATGCACACTCCAATCTGGCAATAGGTCTGGTTTATTGCAGGTAGGCATAGCAACAAGACAACACGAACACACCTACGCGTTTCGTGCACAAGGCACTTTATCAAGGACTGATTCTTGTTATAGGAATCATGAATAAAGCTTTTTTCCAAGAGCAAATTGTGCCTGAGATTGTGGAATACATCACACGTGAGTTCCCAGATGGTCACCGTTTCTACCAGGACAACGATCCGAAGCACACCGCGTCAACAGCGCATATTCTTAAGCGCGGTATCAACTGGGTGAAGACACCAGCGGAGTAAGTGCGGTAACCGTGTCTCATATTTTCCCACTGTTTTTAATGTGTATCTCTTTAACTAATTGTCCATTTTTTCCCCCTCCAATGACAGATCGCCAGACTTCAATCCTATCGAAATGGTCTGGCATCAGCTGAAGGATCATATCCGAAAAGTCGTGAAACCCTCCAAAAAGGATGAGTTGGCGCAAGGCATAATGAGTTTTTGGAATGATGTACTCACCGTGGAACGATGCAATAAATATATTGACCATATTGCGACTGTGTTGCCCATTGTGATCGAGCGTAATGGGCAAGCATCAGGAAGGTAGTATAGTACTGTACTATAGTATGGTAAGTACAGGCACACCAAGTACAGTATGATACAGGTAAGTATGGCACAGATTTTTTCTTTCCTGAGAGAGCAGCACTAGCCATCTGGTTACAAAGTATTTAACAGTAGTTACCGTATACAGTAGTTCCAGTATAGACTGGTTTGACAGTATTATCTGCATACTTTAGTCCAATATGGAGTAGCTATACAGTACACGATGCCATAATATGCACCTAACTGCACACATTTTTTTCTTCCTGAGAGAGCAGCACTAGCCATCTGGTTACAAAGTATTTAACAGTAGTTACAGTATATAGTAGTTCCAGTATAGACTAGTTTGACAGTACTATCTGCATACTGTAGTCCAATATGGAGTAGCTATACAGTACACAATGCCATAATACAGTATGCACATAACTGCACTAATCTTTTCTTTTCTTGTCTTTTCAGAGAAAAAAGGATGGACAGGGGGAGGGGGGGGTATCATGTGTAAATTTTGTGAACTGTGTGTACAGTAAAGTGTATCTATAGTGCAGTCATGATTTACACAAAACCTCCCCTCTCTCAATTAACTACACAGAATGAGGAAGAAGATAAAGATGGAAAATTTGTATTACTGTTTTTATTATTATCAATGTGCATTATTCATGATTATCCACCGGCCCTCAATTTTCAACTGTGCTGTACTATTTTATTATTTCTCTTCTGCATACTTCAATAGTGTATCTACAGTCATGATTCCCATACCCCCCCCCCCCTCTCTCAATGATTATTTGTATTTTTCTTTCCTGATAAAATAAAATACATATTTAATGACATCAAGATTTTATTTCTTAGAACTTTAAATTCACTGTGAATGTGTTTTGGGGGGATTTTTCAAGAAGACATACAGTTTTAATAATTGGTTACCTTTTTTATGTTTCAATTTTTTTATTGCATTTTAGAGAGATATACCTTGTGTATCTCTCTGTGGAAGGTAAAGGATAGTAGAGAGTAGTGCGGGAGAAGAGGGGAGAAGGTAAGATGGAGGCGGGGGTGGACAAGGGGAGGGAGGAGTTTAGGGGGTAGTCAGTCCTGTTCTTCTATGGCTCAGCTCCTATGGTTTTCAAGCATCTGTCCAAATGTCCCATGTCTTATGGAATTTATCCACCTTTTGGCTAAGTTGTGCAGAAAGGAGTTCCATCACCCTGATTTCCCAGATTCTTCTCAATACTGTCTGTTTGGAGTGGGCATTGATCTTTTTCCATGCCGCAGCAATCGAGCACCGTGCTGCTGTGAGAACATGGTTTATCATTTTACTCTCCTGCGTCTCTAGATTCTCTATTGGTTTGGCTAGGATCATAGACAGCGGGTCCACCTCTATCTCCACCCCCAGGAGTTCTCGTATCATTGTTTGTATCATGATCCAGAACCCCCAAATTTTCATATCTCCTCTTTGCCCGCATCCTCTCCAGCACAAATCTGAGGATCCGGGGAAAACCTGGCTCAACCTATTCGGGGTTAGGTACCAGTGGTATAAGATTTTATATATGTTCTCTTTTATAGTGGTACAAATTGATTTTTTGGAGGCTGCTTCCCAGATATCCTCCCAGTCGTCTCTATCTAACTCTAAGTTTAAATCTTCTGCCCATTTTAGCATACAACTATGATTAGAGTGAGCTGCAGTTTTCACCAGGCCCAAATATATCTCCGAAATCAGTCCTTTACAGTAATAGCCTCTTCTGCATAGTCTCTCAAATTTTGTTTGGGCCGAAAACGTCGAACCTTTAGAGACTGTTTGCAAATAATGTTGGATTTGTAAAAAGCCAAATACTGGAAGGTTTGTAATTTGATATTTTTTCTCCAAATCTGGTAGTGGTAGAATCTTATCTTTGGATACAAAATCATCGGCTATTACCATCTTTAGCTCCTTGTATTTACTATGTCACTTTGGGAGACAGCCTGGAAGAAACTCGGGATTGTTAAAAATGGGGGTCATTAATGTAGGGGAGGATGCCAGATTGTATTTCCCCTTGTTTTTAGCCCATATTTTCCACGTACATCTCATTGCTCCCAGTTGTAATTTTTCCAGGAAGGTCTCCCTCCCCCCTCCGGACCAGAGAGCAGCCGGGAGAGAGAGATGACTCACACAGGAAGACTCAATCTCAAGCCAACAACTCATGGTTGGATCATTGTTCCACATTATTACTTGTTTTAGTTGGGCCGCCAAATAGTATTTGGTGATATCCGGGTCTCCCAGGCTTCCGCAGTCTTTTGGAGATAGCAAAATTGATCTAGCAACCCTTGGTCTTTTGTTTTTCCAAATAAATTTGAAGATTCAGCTTTGAATATTTTTGAGCTCAGACATTGCTATTTCTATTGGTAGAGTCTGGAAATAACATAGGAGTCTTGGCAGGATAGTCATTTTAACTGTGGCTATTCTTCCTAGCCAAGATATCTGATATTCGTTACAGCTCTGTAGATCTTTTTTTATCTTATCAAAAAGGGGGGGATAGTTATATTGGTATAAGGATTTATAGTCCTTTGCTATCTGTATTCCCAGATATTTAATCTTTGTCAGACTCCATTTATAATTAAAGTTTGCTTGTAAAAGTTTAACTTCGGGAGCTGATACGGTCAAATTCATTGCCTCCGATTTGTCCGTGTTAGTTTTGTATCCCGAAATTTTGCTGAATTTATCTAATTGAAAATGTAGATTCGGGAGGAACGTCAACGGGTTGGCTAGAGTTAGGATGATATCATCCGCAAAAAGGGATATTTTGTAGTTTGTCCTTCCAATTTCAAGTCCTTGAATATTCTGTTTGTCTCTGATTGTGGATATCAAGGGTTCTATAGAGAGGGCGAATAGAAGCGGAGATAAGGGGCATCCCTGTCGGGTACCATTGTTTATTTTTATGGGATTTGAGTCTCCCCCTTTGAGTTTCACGGCAGCTGTGGGAGTTTTATAGAGAGCCCTGACCCCCTCTAGGTACTGGCCCCTAAATCCGAATTTAAGCAACGTTTGATCTAAGAAGTCCCATCTTATCCTGTCAAATGCTTTTTCAGCATCAAGACTTAGCAGGATAGCCTTCGTGTTGGTGAGATGCACGTCGTCTATGAGGTTTATAATTTTTCTAGTATTATCAGAAGCTTGTCTTCCCGAGACAAACCCGACCTGGTCTATATGGATTAAGCTGGGCAATATTGGGGTACGTCTGTTTGCTAAGATTTTGCTGAACAGTTTTAAGACTGAATTGAGAAGGGCTATGGGTCGATAGTTACCGCACTGTAGTGGGTCTCTCCCTTCCTTGTGTATAATTGCCAGATTTGCTTTGGACATTGATGTAGGAATGGCCTCTCCCTCTAGGAATGAATTAAACACATCCAGCAGATATGGGGATAACACCATCTTAAATTTTTTATAGTACTGATTTGTGAATCCATCTGGGCCTGGCGTTTTGCTAGTTTTCAACTGAGCAAAGGCTCCTAGTAGTTCTTCTTAATATCTTTGTTCAGTTATAGAATATTCTCTTCTGTTAGTTCTGGGAGTTTACACTTCTCTAAATACCTGGAGATAGTTTCCGATCCAGAAGATCGGTTCTTAGGAAAGTTTAGGTTGTTCAAATTAGAATAGAAGTCAGAGAATTCCTTAGCTATCTGCTTTTCATTGTAAAATTTTTTCCCCTGACCTAGTTTGAATAGCAGAAATTTGCGATTTGGTTCTTAAACCTCTAAGTTTGGATGCTAATAGATGGTCGGCTTTATTGCCTTTGTCATAGTACCTTTGCTTAGTCCACCTTAACGCTCTCTCCACTTCATCTAGTTGGGTCTGTTTAAATTCAGATCTGGTTTTGTCTAATAGTTTTAATAGTTTTTTTCCTTTATTGGTATCTTGAAAGGTAAGTACAGATAGTAACAACAGTCACAGCTGAACAGGCAGGAATACGTCATAGGCACATGACTGCGAAGTGGATTGAGATACTCAATTAACCCTTTTTCTCCTTTTTTGTTGAAAAAGAGGGGGAGAGACAAGGGGCGGGTGGATAGGTGGGAATGACATGGGGAAGAAGAGGGGGGGAAGGAACAGGGATGGGATGGGTGGGTCTCCGGTCCCTTCTGAGCCTCAGAGGGTCATACCTGGACTAGGACTTGTAATAGTGACGGAGCACCCGAGCCCGGCCATGGCTCCCAGGTTTTGTTAAAATGGTGCATTTTCTGTTTCAGCATGGCTGTGAGTCTCTCCATGTTCATGACCATGTCTATTCTATTTATTACTGTTCTCCTGGAGGGAGCCTTCAGTTGTTTCCAAGCTGCCGCAACACAGCATCTGGCAGCCGTTAGAATCGCAGAGATCAGTCTGGCTAATGGGGCAGGGAGGTCTTCGATTGGTTTTCCCAGCACGTATGTCAGAGAGTCCAGGGGGATCTCCAGCCCTAGGGTTTCAATCAAGAGTCTCTGGATCCTGGTCCAGAAACTCTGGATCTCCGGGCACGACCACCAGATATGGGTAATGTCCCCCCTTTGACCACATCCCCTCCAGCACAAGTCTGTTGTGCCGGGGAAAATATGGCTCAGTCTACTCGGGGTTAGGTACCACTGGAATAGGATTTTATATATATTCTCTTTTGTGATGGAGCAAATTGCTGTTTTGGAAGCAGCTTCCCAAACATCCTCCCAATCTTCCAGGTCGATTTGTAGGTTTAAGTCGGCGCTCCATTTTTGCATATATGTATGAGAGGGGGGGGGGGGTGGTGGGACGCCTCAATCGTTCTATAGATTTCAGAGATTAATCCTCTCTGGTATTCCCCTTTTAGGCAAAGGGATTCAAATCTGGTCTGGGCTGGGAATTTAGAATTAGGGGATAGAGCTCGCAGGAAGTGCCTTATCTGTAGGTATTTGAAAATGGGGAGGCCGGGGGAGGAAACATTACTTTTGAGCTCTTGGAATGACAGTACCACATCGCTTTCCAGCAGATCCGCAACCATTCTGATGTTTAGGTCCTGAAATTGACCAAATTGGTTATGGGTGCATCCGGGAGGGAATTCCGGATTTCGAAAATGGGGGTAAATTGTGAAGGGGATTAAGCTAGGCCATGTTTCCCTTTGGTTTTAATCCAGGTAGACCACGTGCATCTCATCGCCCCCAGCTCGAATCTCTGGGGTCTCCTTTCTTTGTTCGTCTGGGACCATAATAAGACCGGGAGGGGGGTGGGGGCAGCATGGTGGGACTCTATCACCAACCAGCAGTTAGAGGTCGGGGAGTTATTCCAGACCACCGCCTGCCTCAGCTGGGCTGCCTGGTAATATCTGACCACATCCGGGGCCCCCAAACCCCCTCTCGTCTTAGAGGATAATAACACTGATCTCGGTACCCTCGGTCTGCGCTGTTTCCATATGAAACATAGGATATGTGACTGTACTGTATGTTCTGTAGTTCTGATAGTGGGACTGGGACTGGAAGAGTTTGGAAATAATAGAGTAGATGAGGGAGGGTGTTCATTTTAGAGGACACTATTCTACCAAACCAGGAGATCTGGTGGGCGTGCCAAGCCTCCAGGTCTCTTTTGATCTGGCGGAACAGGAGGGGGTAGTTAGCTTGATATAGGGAGCTGTATGGGTTAGCTATTTTTATTCCTAGGTATTTTATATATGAGGTATTCCATTTGTATTTATAGTTGGACTGTAATAGTTTCCATATGGGACCTGGGAGGGAGAGATTGAGAGCTTCAGATTTATCCACGTTTATTTTGTAGTCGGACACCAGACTGAATTGGTCTAATAGTTTCTGTAGATTGGGGAGGGAGATATGCGGGTCAGCCAGGGTCAGAATGACGTCATCGGCGAAAAGGGAAATTTTGTATTCAGTATCTGCAATTGCAATTGAGATGCATTTTATGCTGGGTTCGGCTCTGATCCGGGCAGCCAGGGGGTCGATAGAGATGCAAATAGTAGTGGGGATAGTGGGCATCCCTGTCTTGTTCAGTTTTTGATTGGGATTGGGTTTAAGTGTCCACCCGGGAGTTTTAGAAAAGCGTTGGGGTTATTGTAAAGGGCTCGCACCCCCTCTAGAAATGGGCCTGAGAAACCAAATCTAAGCATAGTTTTGTCGAGAAAGGACCATTTGATTCGGCCATTAAGGCTTAGAATCATGGCTTGGATCTTGTTGAGATGGACATGGTCTATAATATCAATAATTTTGCGGGTGTTGTCAGAGGCCTGTCTTCCTGACACAAATCCCACTTGGTCTATATGAATTAGTCTGGGGAGAATCGGGTTCAGTCTGTTTGCTAAAATCTTGCTGAAAAGTTTGAGGTCTGTATTAAGTAGGGAGATTGATCTATAATTACCGCATTGCAGCGTGTCCCTTCCCTCCTTATGGATGATGGCGAGGTTGGCGGCCGAGATTGTACCTGGGATTGGCTCACCTTCCAGGAAGGAATTAAACATGTCCAGTAGATAGGGGGAGAGGGATGCTGCCAACATTTAATAACATGTGTATGGGTATCCACCTACAAAAAGACCAGGATCCCACCTAATCAGAGAGGATATTTTTAAGGATGAAATTCCTACCAAAGATGCACTAAACAAATGCCTTGATGGGTGACTGCTGCACTGTGAATCAAAGGTGTTATGAATCTACAAAGGACGCTTCCACTGCTATCTAAAGTGGTTAAATCTTCTTGCTGTGACACTTTGAACAAGGTGTCTGGGCACCTTAACATGTGCTGCCCATGCGCGAGAACTTGCCCCTACGCTATTGTTCAATGAGGAATAGAACTCCTCTGAGGGCTACCTTACCCTTTCAAAAATGGCCACCGTAACAGGGCAATTTACACTGCACATGTGCGGGATGCAAGGGATAAGTCTCGTGAGACTGTTCACTCATGATAATGATGTCACTAGTGGCAAAATCCTATGACCACAACAAAGATGGCGGGCGCAACAGCTATATTACAAGTGCCCATGTGTGGAGCTTGGTGCACAACTCTCGCGAGAGTTTGATAGGACACCTCGCTTCAGGAAGTGGATACTGGGATTATCCCAGCACTAATACACCCTTCAATACAGCTGCCGGAACACCGCTGACACTAATTAGGAGCTTGTATCAAGTAATGAAATTGATTATATGTGCTTCATGTGTTTTTTGGCGCGAATTTTGCAATTGTCTGCTTACTATTTAAATGCCCCTGCCACATAGCCTTAGTACCACTCGTGAGGAAGGCTTAGTTGCCGAAACGCGTTAGTGGGCTAATTTTAATTTTTGCTGCTGTTGATCCTGCCTGCCTTTGCCCTATTTTGGACAACCAACTAAGTCCTATATTTTTGGACTTTTCCAGTGGACAGTGCTGTGCTGATCTTTGTATGCAGTATCTTTACATCAAGGAGCTGAGTATCTTGGGTTATTATATCCCTCCCTGTTTTTGTTTCCCATCTGCTCTAATATATGTATTTGGGTCACTAAATATACATACCTTTATGTCTCCTTTGCCCTAGCATTACCTGAGTTGCAATACACTGGCGACACACTTTATTCGAGCTCGGCTAGTCCCACGAATTCGGGTATACCCGGGTGTATTGAGGTTTGTGACTGTTTTCTGCCCGAGTGCATTGAGGTATTTTCCAGGCAGGGATTGAAGCATTTTATTCCCGCTGGCTGCAATACTGCACAGTATATATATATATACTGCATTACAATTCATGAATTTATGCCATCTGGTGGACACGCGAAGCATTGCAGCCTATTAAATCCTAATCATTATCATTTAACAGATCAGCCGCCCGTCAGCCAGGCATGAATCCAGGCTGGGAAGGCAAACACAACGGGGCTTGTCAGAGGTGAAGAGCGGCGCATTCCAGGTATCTGCCAGGTACATACTGGGTATTTGCTCGAATAAAGTGTGTCGGTGCAGTAGGTTTACACCTTGCTAGTGATATTTTTTACTGCTATCAGTATAGCACTTATGTTATTTTCTGTAAGAATTTTATCATGCTTATATGTGTAGACCTGTGATGCTCTATGGTTTCTTATACATGTGGTGACCGGCCGGTCCATATTGCCTTATTGTGGGAACTTCTGTTCCCACAGTAAGCTAGTTTCATAAGGGCATTATATCTTTTTGGGTCCATTATTATATGTTGCATTCTATGTTTTTTTTGTTTTTCTTTGTCCATTGGTTTTTTCATTATTCATTAGTCAGGCAGGCTCTCCAGTTAGTTGTTTGTATGTCTGTTATTTTTTTCTAATTTAATTAAAGTACCCCTTTTTATTCTTTGCAAACATTTGTCTGAGTGCTAATTTAGAGGTTTTCTTTTTTGTGTTTCCATTTAATAATATGCGTTAGAAAACCCATTTTGGCCTGGTGTCTTTGCTATTTTGAGGGAGCTTATGGCTTGGGACAATTCCTCCTGAGATATTTTTTGGTTAAGGAACTCAAGCTCCTCGGCTGATAGGGATGGGAGGTTGCATTTGGTCAGGTATTTTGCGGCTATTTTGGCACTGTCCTGCTCTTGGCCCGGTGGGTGGAGGTTGTAAAGATCTTCATAGAATTCCTCCGCTATTTCTTTTTCATTATAAGATATTTGTCCGTTCCTGGAACGAATTTTTTTGATCTGGGCTTTGGTTTTTACGCCTCTAAGTTTTGAGGCCAGGAGTTTGTCTGCCTTGTTGCCCCTGTCGTAGAACCTTTGGTTGGTTCATTTCAACGCCCTCTCTACCTCGTCAAGTTGCAGTAGTTTAAGTTCTGTTCTTGTTTTATCTAGGGTTCTGGACAGTCTTTTAGATGGGGCCTGCTTATGTTGGTGCTCAAGGGCCAGGATCTTGTCTGTTAGTTCTTTTTGTGCTTTGAGTTTAATTTTTTTCTTATGGGAGGCTAGCGAAATAAGGTCCCCTCTAATGGTAGCTTTATGTGCTTTCCAGAGCATTGCTGCTGCTGAGACAGAACCACTATTTATTTGGAAAAAAGTATTTAGTTTCTGTTTGATTGACTTAACTACCTAAGGGTCGTTGAGGAGGGAGTCGTTTAACTTCCACTTATATGCGGAACTTTTGACGAAGGGTAGAGAGAGAGTTAGTTCGACAGGGGCGTGATCTGACCATGTTATTGGACCTATGTTGGACCGGGAGGATGCCTGGAGAACATTTTTGATGCCTAGAAAATAGTCAATCCGCGAGTAAGACTGATGTGGAGCTGAGAAGAATGTGTAGTACCTCTGGCCTACGTGCTGGGCCCTCCAGATATCCATAAGGGAGAAGTTTTGTAGGATCTCTTTGAATTTTTTGGCCTTTTTCTGTGTTTGAGCGGTGTGAGTGGTTGAGAGCATTGTGGATTTGTCATGGTCTGGGGAGAGGACCATGTTAAACTCTCCAACCAGTTGCAATGAGGAAAGAACGGTTTGGTCTAGAGAGTCAAGTAGGCTCTGGAGGAATTGGACTTAATTTTCGTTGGGGGCATATACATTAATAATAGAGATTGGGGATCCCGACAAGGTGCCCTGTAAGACCAGGTATCTTCCCTCCGGGTCTCTTGTTATCTTAGTGGGGGCGAAAGGGACATTATTTTTTATCAATACAGCTACTCCTCTTTTTTTGTTGGGTGAGGATGCGAAGAAAGCTTGGGGGAAGGCGTGCTTGAACGTGTTAGGGGGGTCAGACGATTTAAAATGGGTTTCTTGAATGCAGATAATGTCACCTTTGATTTTTCTAAGTTCTTGAAGTGCTAATTTACGTTTTCTGACTGAGTTGAGGCCCTTAACATTTAGGGAGATAATTTTAATTGACGACATTATGTGTGTATTCTGCTCCCAGAGTTAGAAACTCTGGGCCCCGTGTGTCTCCCATGACGGGGGTAGTTGGGCCCTCTGAGAGGGGGGGCAAAAGAAATTCATGTAGACTCCACTGGGACCCTTGTGGGTGGGAGGAGCCGGAGAGTAGGGGAGAGGGCAGGGAAGGGGGGCTGAGCGGGGAAAGGGGGCTGGGTGGAAGGGGGGGAGAGGACACACATAGGGGAGAAAGGATGCTGGCTTTTCGGGAGCCCAATAGAGGTTTCCTTTGGCACCGTGTACCCCTACAGTTATGAGAGCTGTGAGAGACACTATAAATGGCCTGTTGAGGCAAACAACTTGCTTGGAGGGGCACCCCTCTTGCTAACGACTTTTCCCAAACTCTACAGTAGTGCAAAAGTTAAAAAAAATTTAACATTGATTTATTGTTTAATGTGTTTTTATTAAACATTTTTTTTCATACAAAAGAAAAATTAACAAAACATTTAACATATAAAAGGGGGGATAGGGGAATAGGGGAGGGGGGGAAGGGATAGCATTTGTAAAAATATAGCATTGTACACAACAATTTATTGTCACCTATATCACTCTGTTCCAAGTATTCTAATCTATATATGGGGATATACCTGCATGGCGAAACCAAGGAGCCAAAATCTCAGAGAATTGTGAGGTCGAGCCATTCAGATAGGCTGAGAGTTTTTCCATATAAACTATATGCCAGATTTTATTGTTTATTTGGTTTAAGGATGGGGGGGCAGGTTGTTTCCAATTTTTGGCAATTGTACACCGTGTAGCATGTAACATTTGGGTTAGTACTCTAGCTTTTTTTGGGGGAATATTGGCTATTGGCTTGCCTAACAATATATATACTGGGTCATGTGGGACAGTGATTTCTAGGATCATGTGTATTAAGGTAAACACTTCCGTCCAAGTTTGTTGGATTTTGGGACATGACCAGAATATATGCAGAATATCCCCCACTTCGACACAACCACGCCAGCATAGTGGAGAGACCCCTGGGAGAAAAGAGTGCAGTCTGGCAGGAGTCATGTACCATCTGTATATTAACTTGTAAATATTCTCTTTTATTACAACGCACAATGAATTTTTGGAGGCAGCTTCCCAGATGTCTTTCCAAGTATCGAGATCTATACAGACATTAAGATCTTTTTCCCAGGATACCATATAGTTATCGGGGGTTTGGTTGCTCTTGATAGAGGATAAACTTTGATATACTCTGGAGGTAATGCCCTTCGTGTGGGGCTGGTGTAGACACCAGTCTTCAAACAAAGTCTCAAAGCCTGGGGTTGACCTGATTTGTAGACTGATTGGATATACTGTAATGCCTAACCTGGAGAAATCTGAAAAAGTCAGCCGTGGGGATGTCGTAATTCGTTTGTAAAGAAGCGAATGGGGGGATTTTCCCTTGAGTGATAATATCCTTGACTCTCGTTAGTCCTTTTTGAACCCAGGTATGGGAGAGTGGGTTTTCTGTGTAAAAAGGAAGGGAGGGGTCCGAGAATAGGGGTTGCATGAGGGAAGGGGTACCAGTTAGTTGAAATTTGGATTCACCGGGTTCTTGAGACTCTCGGGTGGTCTAGACTTTTTGTTGAGCCAGAGAAGATTTTTTATTTTGCATGGGGAACAGATCAAATCCTCTATCTCGACCCACCTCCTTTCGGTTGTGTTTGAATGCCAGCTAACAAGTTGCTCTAATTGAGCTGCTCTATAGTAGTTTTGTAAGTTCGGAAGAGCTAACCCTCCTTCTAATTTGGACTTATAAAGAATATCTTTGCGGACTCTAGGTCGCCTGTTTTGCCAGACAAATTTCAAAATTTTCTTCTGAATATTGTTTAGATCTTTCTGACAGATTTTAACCGGGAGGGTTTGGAAGAGGTAGAGGAGTCGAGGTAAAATGTTCATTTTAATAGTGGTTATTCTCTCAAACCAGGATATTATATATGGGTTCCAATTGGCTAAGTCCTTGACTATCTGGTCAAAAAAGGGTTTAAAATTTGCGTTGTATAGGGTCGAATAATTTTTTGTTAGTTGGACCCCTAGATATTTAATATGGTTCGCATTCCATTTAAAGTCAAAATTTAGTTGGAGTAATTTTACTAATTCTTTAGGGAGGTTTAAACTAAGGGCCATGGATTTGGAATGATTAATTTTATAACCTGAAAGTGAGCCGAATTCTGATAATACATGGAAAAGGTTAGGGAGGGATGTGAGAGGTTTTGAAAGTGTCAATAGTATATCGTCCGCAGAAAGAGCTATTTTGAATTCTTCCTGGCCAACAGAAATACCCGCAATATTGGGGTTCCTCCTTATCTGGCATGCTAATGGTTCTATGGCTAAGGCAAACAATAAAGGTGAGACCGGACAACCTTGCCTGGTTCCATTTAATATTGGAAAGGGGTCAGACTGAGAGTGGTTCGTCCTCACATTGGCCGTTGGTGTGGAGTATAGTGTGTTTATACTATTTAAAAAATTGGCTGTGAATCCCATCTGCGAAAGCGTAGCTGACATAAACTGCCAATCTAATCGATCGAACGCTTTTTCAGCGTCTAAAGAGAGTAATAGAGATGGGCACTTCGTGAGATTTGCTACGTGTATTAGATTCCCTATCCTCCTTGTGTTATCAAGGGCTTGTCTGCCCAGGGCAAACCCCACCTGGTCCGGGTGAACCAATTTAGGGAGGATACTATTTAATCTGTTGGCCAGAATATTTGCTTATAGTTTTAGATCTGTATTTAATAGCGAAATAGGTCTGTAGCTAAAGCACAGCAGGGGATCTTTCCCCTCTTTGGGGATTACCACTATGGTATCTTGAAGCATGTCTCTAAGAGGGGGAGCGCCTAGTATCATCTCATTGAAGAATTTGGTAAGAAATGGGAGGAGAGTTGTGGAATATTTCTTGTAATAAAGATTAGAGAATCCATCCGGACCAGGGGCCTTCCCAATTTTCAGGGATTTTATTGCTTCCATAATTTCCAGGGGCTCTATAGTTTTTTCAAGGTTTGTGATGTCGTTTGGGTCTAGACTGGAAATCAGCATTTTGCTAGATAATTTCAAATTTTTATTGCTCTTTTCTCTTTAGCCGAGTCTCCCACTGGGCCTGGTAGATTGTAAAGGGATGTGTAGTAGTCCCTAAATGCATCACTTATGATTTTGGGGTTGTGAGATACTGAGCCATTTTTAGTGTAGATGTTGTGGATTTTAGCCTTAGCTTGTTTTTGCTTTAATTTGCGTGCCAACATTCTACCTGCTTTATTACTTTTTTCATAGTACTTTTGTTGAGTCCATCTTATAGCTCTTTCTGCATTTGACACTAACAAAAGGTTTAGTTCGCCCCTCACTGAGATTATCTGCCTGTAATTTTTCCGAGATGGATTTGACTTGTGGGTAGATTCTAGTTCTGATAATTTTTGTGTTAGTGTTTCAATTTGTTTTGTTTTTTCTTTTTTTTTCTGAGAAGGCAGGGCAATCAGTTTGCCTCTTATCACTGATTTGTGGCCCTCCCAAAGGGTAAAAGAGGAAACCTCTGGGGTATTGTTTAATTCAAAGTATTGGGCCAGTTCTTTTTCTATTAGTTGGAGATTTTGTGGGTTCAGTAGTAGGGATTCATTCAAGGACCACAACCTTGTTTTATTTTTGGACGTGAGGCCAGCCAATTTGGTTATAAGCGTAGAGTGGTCTGACCAAGCAGAGGGGGCAATTACTGCTGAGGAAATATTATTGCTAATGTGTTGGTCTATTAGGATATAGTCAATTCGAGAATAGCTATTATGGGGGTGAGAGAAAAAGGAGAAATCCTTTACTAATCTCCACTAATTGACTATTGACTAATCTCCAGGAGTCTACCAACAATAGATCCTTGGTCATAGATACAAGTCCCCGAGTGGACGGGGCTATTTTTTGTGGCAGGGGGGGGGACTGGGAGATTTATCTAGATTTGGGTCAATAATTGCGTTTAGATCTCCTGCTAAAATTAAAAGACCTTTCTGGACAGAGAGAATTAAATTTGTTAATTCCTGGAAAAAGGATTCTTGATTTTCATTAGGGGCATAAGTGTTGACTATTGTTATATCAGTGGAGTCCAGTGACCCTGTAATAATTAGAATTCTCCCAGCGTGATCATTTTTAATTTTGTCTACTTTGAAGTTTAAATTTTTATGGAAAAGTGTTGCTACGCCATTTTTTTCGTGGGAGCTGATGAGTGGTAGATTATGGGGTAGTCATTGCTGAACAGCAGTGACTGATCCTCCTTTTTCAAATGAGTTTCTTTTAGCAAGATTATATCTCCTGCCAGTCTTTTGGCTTCCAAAAGGGCAATACGTCTCTTTCGGGGGGTGTTTAAGCCCTTGGTGTTTTGGGATATTATATTAATCGGCATGGTGGTGGTTCAGGGTTCTATAATACAAATGAACAGAGTGGTAACTTACATACAGTTGAAGAGTCGGTATATCCGTCTTTGGGAACGATCTGGTATGAGAACATATACAACGAGAGATATACATATTATTACATAAAAGTGACAAATGCTTGCAGAACTTGGAGGAGGGGAGGGATAGAGAGGAAGGGGACGAGTAAACTGAGGACCCCGGCTTCCAAACATTGTTTGGGGGGACCAGCCATAGTGGGACCCGTGGTGCGAGTCTCTCGCACTCACAGGTTAAATGAACGTGAGGAGGGCGGGCAGTGGCCCAGCGGCTCGACGCCGCAGTGCTCCTTTGTTTGGGAGCTAAGCTTTCGAAAAGGGAAAACAAAATCACCCCAAAGAGTACGGGGTGGGTTGTGTGTGTGATCTTACACATCAGGGAAATAAAAGCAGGAATGGGGGGCATTAAACGTTATAACTGTTTACATCAACATATCCTTTCTCAATTTTAGAAGCATTAAGTGGGGTTGACTGGCAGCTATAGTTTGGCAGTCTCTGCATTTGTAGTCTACAGGGGGAGAGGGAGAAACAACATGGAAAAAGTTACCTAAAACGTAACCTTTAATATTTTAGCCTGTAATAAAGAATTGGTAGCTGAACTTTGGGAGACCAATTCAATTATAGGCAACATATAGACTTATATTACAAATACGCTTTTATCTAGAAAACAGTTCCAAACAAACATTGTAAATCAGTCCCTTTAAGTGTTCAGGTTAGTTCAAACTAATTATCAAACTTTGAATGACTCAAACTTGTGGGTAACTTGGGAGAACAGTTTCACAATGAACAAGGAAATAACCTAGGTTTTGGGACTTGTATGCTCTAGAAACTAAAAGCTTGTTAACTTCTTGATGCGCCGGTTGTCGTGGTCGTTGTGGCTTGATCGAGTTGGTCGATGTGTTCCAGGTTCCGCAACCGTTGGTTAGTTTTTAGGTGGGTTACTGGAGTGGGCCACGTCTCGATTAGTGCCTTAAGTCCAGACCACGTTTTGGCTTGTCTGCCATCTTAAATGGGTGTTAAGTAAGTATCCAGCTCTAGTTCTTCAAGTGGGTTGGGTCTTTGCTCGCCTAGAGGTTGGTGTTTTCACCCATGCCTGGCGTTGTGTCTTGGGTGAATGACGAAGCCTTTGAGAGGCTTCCGGATCCTCTGGTTCGAGTAAGCCCAATGATCATAGTTTATCCTCGCCTTCTTCTGGAGAGAGTAGAATGTACATTATCTCTTGATAAGTGAACAATATTTTGCACGGGAAACCCCAACGATAGCGGATTTTATTGTTCCGCAGTGAGTTGGTGATCTGCGCGAACGTTCTCCGCTTATTCAGCGTGGTTTGAGACAAGTCCGGAAAGATGAGGAGTGGAACGTTATCCTGCTCTATCTTTGGGGTGGTTCTAGCGGCTCTCAATATTGCCTCTTTGATACGGAAATAGTGTAGGCGTGTGATCACATCTCGTGGCTTAGCTGGGTCTAGGCCTTTCGGTCTAGGAATCCTATGGGCTCTGTCCATCTGAAGTTTTTCATCCGATATTTCGGGTAACAGGGACGAGAAAAGCCGAGTGAGATATGCGTCCAATTGGGCGTTGTCCACTTCTTCCGGGATACCTCTGATCCGCAGGTTCTGGCGTCTTGACCGGTTCTCCTAATCTTCCAGTTTTTCAAAAATTGTTTTGACTTGAGTTTTTAATTCCTCGATATCTTGCGTTTGGGTCTCCTGTGCAAGGGCGGTGTTATCCACCTTCTCCTCCAAGTCCACAATGCGGTCTCCTATGGATGCAATCTCCTCTCTGATGCTACGGCGGAAGCTCTGCATCTCAGAGTGGAAAGAGCTTTTTAGTTCTTGTACAAACACCATCATTTCTTTGCGGGTGAGTGGGGCGTCCGTCTCTTCTCCAGAGTCTAGATCTGAGTCTGCGTCTCCGCCTGCGGTAGACGCTTCTTGATCTTTGGTATCTTGTTTTTTAAAGAAAAAGGATGCCTCACGCCGGGCCACCGGTTTTTTTGTTTAGTGGATGGCATGTTTGTTGTTTTTACTTGGTAAGTTTTTGACTTTGAATAGAACTGATATTTAGGTGATGTAAAAAAAAAAAAAGAATAGTTAAGTTGGAATAAGCCCCCTTATTCCTATGGAGATCTGATCACACACACATTGGTAGCAGTTCCATGATTGCTTTTAAAGTGAGTGATTTTTATTAACACTTTCTTCCAGTTTTTTGCTTTCAATTTGACTTTATTCAGGGGCAGTGTATGGGCTGCGGGTGGACCAAGATGGCCGCCGGCCACCCTCCAACACTGTGGAGGCTGGGTGGACCAAGATGGCCGCCGGCCACCCCTCAACTGGGCCGCGCCGAGCGGTGAGTTCTTTTCCCTGGAGTGGGTCTCCCCCCCCCGCCCACGGAGCTCACAGGGCCCTGGAGCTGCAAGGGGAAGAAGACGCTTCGGTTTGGCCGTGCCTTTAATCAGCATGTCACTCTCTGACAGGCGCCATCTTGCCGCTCTGGCAGAGCACGGGCTCGTGGGGGTAAATATTTGAAAGGGGCGGGCAGTGACCCCCCCTCCGGCTGCCGCAGCACACCTCTGCCCAGCACAGTAAGCGCGAGATCCCCAAAAATGTGTTTTTAAAAAAATCTTTTGAAATTTTGTTATTGTTTAATCATTTATTTCTATTAATCAGGCACAGGTAAGTATGATACAGGTACTGTACAGTAAGTACTGTATGGCACTCAAACTAACCATGTCTGCAGTAATTGTTTCTTTTCATTTTCAGAATTGCAGCAGTGAAAAAAGGAAGGGGGGATGTGTAAGATTATAGCACTGTGTCCATGTACAAACCAGCCTGTATCTTACACAAACCCCCCTCTAACACCCTCTCTCAGTAGTTACTGTAAAGTTTTTTTTAAATATTTTGAAATATTGTTATTGTTTAATCATGTATTTATTTTAATCAGATACAGGTACTGTACATTAAGTACTGTATGGCACTGAAACTAACCATGTCTGGTTAGTAATTGTTTATTTCTGTTTCTGTTTTGCATGTCTGTACGTGGGTGACGATAAGTGAATAAATGTCCCGCCCCCCTCCCCTCAATGTCTTACAGTAAATGCAGTACCAGTAATTACCAGTAATTGTTTCTTTCTACTTTATTTTCAGAGCTGCAGCCCCCTCTCTCCCCGATCTCCCCCCATCTCGCAATGCCATAACGAAGAGAAAGACAAGAGCTATTTTATTTTTGTTTTATGAATTAAAAAATGTAATATATATTTTGACCGACCCCCTATTGCAGACCTGAAATTCTTATGAACAGTTCAACAAAGCATCGCACTTCACATAATGTAATACAAGGGCATTTCTCTTAACGGTTATTAAAAAAAAATGTCCAAATGAGACATACAGTACAGTACAGTACAGTGCTGTACACGCATGCGCATACCAGTAAACTAAAATCAGTATTTAATGTTGCAAAAGTTGAAAGCATTGAATAATAAATAACACATATAGAATAAAATATATACATTTTTATTTTTGCTGTTTATAAGAAAAGTTGCGCAATGCAACGTACTGTAAAACAGTAGTAATGATGACAGTACTGTACAATGTAAAAAAAAGAATTGAATATTAAAACAGCAGCATACTGTACAGTATAAGGTTTTCTATAAAGCTCATAACTGTTCTATCAATAAAAATGTCACTGTCACTAAATGTTTTCCTACTTGGCAAACAATGCGCATGCAAATTTTAAAAAAATCGATATCAGAGGTCCATCCAAATCCATTCTTTTGTCTTTTTCCACTTGATGTCAAAGTTTATTTTCTGGGGAAAAACAAACACATATGATATTATTACCGGTATTGCGCATGCGTTAAGTCACGTCATTGGGAATTAAAGAAGCCGTTAAAGAAGCCGTTCAAGCATATGTGTTTGTATGATGAGAACAAACTTCTGATTGGCTCTGACTCTTCAGCCCCACCCTCTCCCTACATTTTTAAGCTGCAGCAGCGTCACGTACTTCGACGGCCAATCAAATCATTCTTCAAAGTGCACTCAACAGAGAAACATCCCCTCAACTCGCATACAGTATTGTATTGATGCACATACAATACTGTACTGTAAAGTACATACAGTATTGTTTAAAAAATAATTTTGTTTTGACACACGGCAGCTTGAACTGCAGCTCCAAACTTACAGTAATACTGTCATGTACAGTACAGTATAGTGTAATACAGTGTAGTACATTACTCCATATTTACCTTCATTATAAACTTTGCCAAACGGGTGGTGATGACTCACTGTGACTCCTCAAGTCTGCATTATAGTTGACAGGTGACAGCTGGCCTGCTGATGACAGCTGATGAAGCTGGAAATCATTTTGGTACTGGTAAATGCAAGCTTGCTGGTACCTGTACGCAAAATCATGCTCAGGCTGGAAATTTTCCAGATATTCTGGCAGGGACAGGTACAAAGTATTGCCGTTCACCAGGTTATCACTGACGGTCGGACCGGCCGGTGTTTGTGCTGTTGCCGGCACATTGCTGGATTGGGATTGACGAATATTATATGGGTTAAAACTGACCTTTCTTCTTTTGAAATTGCCATGATAAAACATACTGTGAAATTCTGGCATGACACCCCAATACCCGCAAATCTCTCTGGCAGGAGGGGCAATGCAAAAAAACCACTGATCGTTACTTAAGGTTTTTCTTATCGCACGCTTCCACCCATGAACATCAGGTGAAAACTTGTAAAAATCGTAGTTTGAAATGAAATATTCATATATTTCAGATACAGTCGCCATCTTATCTGCTGCAGCATTAATTGCAGAATATATTAAAAATGCATAACTACAGCCAGGTTTTTTATATGTCTGTGGTATAGCCATAATGTCCACTCAGCAATTGTGCGGGGAAAGAATGGAAAAAAAGGCAAACATTGAGTATTTAATGCTTTTTATTAAGAATGCGTAATTTGCTAACGTCTTCGAAAAATCAAGGTCAATTCACAATGGGCCACTGTAAGTATGTACCAGTATAGACGTGGGTGCCACCCAAATTATAATTCATTAACTTTTGCCACATGGCGGATACGCGACGAATTGTATCCAAAGAAACAAGAAACCATTAAATTAAACAGATCAACCGCGTGTGGCTGCCCGGTGCCGGATTGCGCGAACGCGGCATGAATAGTGGTTAAATGCGGAAATACCGAATGGAATACAGCGGTCAACACAAAAACTGATTCCCAGATGTGTTCGAATAACGGCCGCTGCATCAGTAACACTGCCCATGGGCGTCCGCAGGGGGGGGAAAGGGGGGGCGCTGCCCCCCCCTGGATCCTGGGCCGCCAACAGCGGGGAACAGAGGGCACTGGCGTGACAGGATTTAGCGCGCTCTTCTGCAAAAAAAAAAAAACCTCCCTTGTCTCCTGATTGGCTGGCGCGTGTTGGCACGCTGCCAGGATTATTATTTTTTTGTCCCTCGCAACTCTATCTCAGCGGTGCGCAAAACTGGGGGGCGCCAAATTATTTAGGGGGGGCGCAGCCTGTGCGGCGAAACCTGGGGGCAGAGCAGAGCAGGGGCAGAGCAGCGCAGAGCAATGCCAGGCAGAAGATCCGTGCTTTGTTTCCCTGTGCTTGCAGAGGGGGCGGGGCGTCCCTCTGCACACAGACACAAGCCCTCCTCTTCCTGGCTTTACTTGAGTGGGGAGCCGATGTGTGTATAGTGATGTGTGTGTGTGTGTGTGTGTGTATAGTGATGTGTGTGTGTGTATATATATGTATAGTGATGTCACTGTGTGTGTGTGTGTATATATATGTATAGTGATGTGTGTGTGTGTGTTTGTGTGTGTGTGTGTGTGTGTGTGTGTGTGTGTGTGTGTGTGTGTGTGTGTGTGTGTGTGTGTGTGTGTGTGTGTGTGTGTGTATATGTATAGTGGTGTGTGTGTGTGTGTGTGTGTGTGTGTGTGTGTATATATATGTATAGTGATGTGTGTGTGTGTATATATGTATAGTGATGTGTGTGTGTGTGTGTGTGTGTGTATATATATATGTATAGTGATGTGTGTGTGTGTATATATATATATATATATATATATATATATATATATATATATATATATATATATATATATAATGTGTAGTGATGTGTGTGTTTTGTGATTGAATGTGTGCTGTGATTGTGTGTGGTGTGGGGGGTGTTGTTTGTGTTGTGATTGATTGTGTGCTTGGCGAGACAAACAAAATTGACATTGAAGCATGCTCAGCAGCAGTCAATGCGCACAACCCCACACCCACACACAAACACAGAAATAGCCCTGATCCATACCCCCCACTCGTGCTTGCAAAATTATGCAGGACACCCTGTGCTCATGCTTGGAGAGTTGGTGATGTCACCACTCTCGGCGGCAGCGTGGACGCAGCCTAATTTTGCAAGCGCGAGCTGTTGAAACA
Source organism: Ascaphus truei (assembly GCF_040206685.1). Lineage (NCBI taxonomy): Eukaryota > Metazoa > Chordata > Amphibia > Anura > Ascaphidae > Ascaphus > Ascaphus truei. The sequence continues at coordinate 200,539,338 of NC_134486.1, read as the reverse complement.
TATTTGTATTTACATTGTATATCGTTTAATAAAGGGGGGGGGTTCATGTGATTTGGATTACGTCAGGCAGGGGGGGCCCGAGAAATTAAATGGATGAAAAGGGGCGCTCGGCATAAAAAGTTTGCTCACCCCTGCGAGTCTATCTGACCTTGCATAGCGAGGCCTGCCCTTTCCTGCATGGAGCAAGTCAGGTGACTACTGCTCCATGCCACTCTCGCTTCCCCCTTGTCCTCCTGCTCTGATTTCCCCCCCCCCTGCTCTGGTCCCCCCTTCCCGTTCCGATTCCCCCCCTGCTCCGGGTCCCCCCTTCCCGTTCCGATTCCCCCCCCCCCCTGCTCCGATTCCCCCTTGTTTCGAGTGTCTGAGTTTGTGTCTGAGTGTGTGTCTGTGTGTGTGTGAGATCAGGGGGGGAGGGAATGAATGTGAGGAGGACGGATTCAGGGAGTGGGTTTGAGTCAGAGGGGCATAATTGATGGAGGGGGGAGAGTGAGGAGACAGGGGGTGTAATAGAGGAAGTGAGGAAGAGAGGGGTGAGGGGAGAGAGTGAATGAAGAAGAGAGGGGGTAAGAAAGAGATGGGGCTACACCTTGGGACTATCTGCATTAGAGTGTGGTGTGTGGTGTGTGGGATGTGTGTGTGTCTGAGTCTGAGTGAGAGAGAGAGTCTGAGTGAGAGAGAGAGAGTCTGACTGAGTGAGGGATTCTGAAGGGGAGGGAGTCTGAGGGGGGAGTCTGAGAGAGTCTGGGGGGGAGAGAGTCTGAGGGGGAGAGAGTCTGAGGGGGAGAGAGTCTGAGGGGGAGAGAGAGAGTCTGAGGGGGAGAGAGAGTCTGAGGGGGAGAGTGAGAGTCTGAGAGGGAGAGGGAGAGTCTGAGAGGGAGAGTGAGAGTCTGAGAGGGAGAGTGAGAGTCTGAGAGGGAGAGTGAGAGTCTGAGAGGGAGAGTGAGAGTCTGAGAGGAAGAGTGAGAGTCTGAGAGGGAGAGTCTGAGAGGGAGAGGGAGAGTCTGAGAGGGAGAGTCTGAGAGGGAGAGTCTGAGAGGGAGAGGGAGAGTGAGAGTCTGAGAGGGAGAGTGAGAGTCTGAGAGGGAGAGTCTGAGAGGGAGAGGGAGAGTCTGAGAGGGAGAGGGAGAGTCTGAGAGGGAGAGTGAGAGTCTGAGAGGGAGAGTGAGAGTCTGAGAGGGAGAGTGAGAGTCTGAGAGGGAGAGGGACAGTCTGAGAGGGAGAGGGAGAGTCTGAGAGGGAGAGTCTGAGAGGGAGAGGGAGAGTTTGAGAGGGAGAGTCTGAGAGGGAGAGTCTGAGAGGGAGAGTCTGAGAGGGAGAGTCTGAGAGGGAGAGTGGGAGAGGGAGAGTCTGAGAGGGAGAGGGAGAGTGAGAGGGAGAGTGAGAGTCTGAGAGGGAGAGGGAGAGTCTGAGAGGGAGAGTGGGAGAGGGAGAGTCTGAGAGGGAGAGTCTGAGAGGGGGAGAGTCTGAGAGGGGGAGAGTCTGAGAGGGGGAGAGTCTGAGAGGGGGAGAGTCTGAGAGGGGGAGAGTCTGAGAGGGGGAGAGTCTGAGAGGGGGAGAGTCTGAGAGAGGGAGGGTGTGTGTTTGTGTCTGTCTGTCTGTGAATGAATAGACACCAACCCACAGTCAGTCAGTCACCCACCCAAGTGTCAGTCAGTCACCCAAGTGTCAGTCACACACGAGTCAGTCAGTCAAAGTGTCAGTCACCCACCCCGTCACCCCCCCCCCCACAACCACTCTCTCTCTCTAGTTAACATTATGCCCCCCCCTGAAAACATTTCTGCGGACGCCCATGACACTGCCCACTTTTTAATGGGACTTACAGTGTTATAGGGCCAATAAATCAGTAGTCCCTGGCGACTGGGCTACACATAATTTGGTAATAACTCATTTAATAAATATAATAATAAATATAATAAAAATAGTTTTCAAATACCGAACCCATGCCCACACAGATAGTGTTTTTAAGAACGCCCCCTGTTTTCATACAGGTGAGGGGGAAATGTAGGTAATGCACTGATTAAAGGAGATATTAAAACCAGAAAAGTTATTATACAACCAAAACCGAAAGGGACATTCTAATTTTTTTGTGACAACTGTAATTGTATTATGAAATGAGATGCAGTTGCACATCCTTAGGTTATAGGAATTTATCAAAAGTTTTTTCCTCATTTGACACAAAAGGTGTAATACAGTATACTTGCTAAAAGGCCAAATGTGACCTATATTATGTAGGACAAACTAAAAGACCAGTCAAACAACATGTATTTGAACATAAAAGTAATATTAGGAACTATAATCCAGAGAATGGAAAAAATAAAGAGTCACCTATTGGAAAACATTGTTTTTTAGCAAGACATAATGTGGCACAACTGCTGTACAATGGATGGTTATAGAACATGTATTTTTACCAGATAGAGTAGGCAATAAAGAAAAAAAATACTCCTACTGTACATTACAAAGAGAATTATATTGGTTAATATTATTAGATACAGTATCTTCCAAAGGATTGAATTAAGGAAAATGATAGATGTTTTCTAAAATGAAAAATTGTAAACAGAGAACACTATATCAATACACTTTTTGCTGCTGCCACATGTAAACATGGAATACCCTTAATAGCTTTAATAACTTAAATAACCTATTTGTGCTCTCTGTCCAGATGCTCTCTCTTAAATATTTCTAGTATATAAATATAAAGGTAACAAGGGATATATACATCTACAGTACTTAAATGAAAGATACATTATGAATATGATGTTTTTGACCTTACTAATATGTAAGTTCCCTAGTCAGGTATTTAAATTGGGAATTATTTAATGAGAAAAAATATTTGTTTGCTAGAATGCATTATATAGGGATTTAAAGTCAATTACTTTTTTGAATTTTTCCAAATGGACATTTAAAATGGCTGCTCTTGTTCTTGATTCTAATTCTCTGTCGACTGCTTATACCCATATGAATTTTATATATTAGGTATAAGGGATCTGTCTGAACATCCAGGAAGTTACATCATCTGGTCTGAAGCAACCACATCCATCCTGCTTCCTGGCAAATCCTGCCCCTACTCTATTGACAGGAAATCAGCCTCTCTTTGGCTCTCATTGCCAGCAGCTGCCTCTGGCCTTAAATAGCAGGCAGTTGCTACTAGACTTTGCTCGTTCAAAGTCCTGTTTGAGCTCTCCCTTGCCTTTGTTTTGCCTGCTGCCTGTCTTGACTTTGGAACTGAATCTGACCACACCTTGCCTGCCTCGACCTTGGAACCGGACCTTACTACCCTTTGCCTGCAACCTGCCTTGACCTCGGAACCGGACCTGACTACCCTTGCCTGCCGCCTACCTTGACCCCGGAACGTACCTGATTACCCCTGCATCCCAGGCCTCTGATCCCAGGCCAAGGTCTGTGCATTACTCCCTACCTCTGCCCTATGGGTCCGTATCCTGTTTTGCAATCAGTAACGTTACATTAGGTTTGTATTTATGTTACTCCTAAGTATAACATAAAGAGTGTAAATATTTTATTTCTGTGCTTTATATTATGTGATTTGGAATTGTCACAATGACTGGGTTAATGTAGGTATATAAGGAAATGCTACTCCAGCACCTGACGAAGGGTGGGCATCTCCTCACCGAAATTTTGTGTTTGATACTTGAAGTCCCTGCATGGACACTTAATAAAATATGGATCCATCAGAATTGTGGTAACATTTCCCATTTTCTTTACACGTAATTCCCTATATTGTTCCTCCATGTTATGGAGATAACCATATTCAGTGATCTACATCCTCAAGGGGTTTGACAGACACAGAGACTGCTTCTTACCATCAGAGCTGCTCTGGGAGAGATGGCATTCATAGTTGCTGTTTCTGAGTGTGCCATGTACCGCTGCACAGCTGCTTCAGACTGTACAATTGCTATGCTAATGGTCTGAAGGATTAATGCTAAGCAGATGGATAGGGGCAATGGCTGGGCTTAACCTTTAATATGCAAACCATTTCAAATGCAGGGACTGTGACGGTATGGGCAAAATGGTTTGCATATTAAAGGTTAAGCCCAGCCATTGCCCCTATCCATCTGGATGGATCTGCAGGATTTCCCCAGCAGATCCATCTTATTTGGCTCATCTGTCCCAAAACCCTGTTGCACAATATATTAATGTACATGTGGAAACCTTTATTGAATATAGTCCTCGGCTAGTAACACCCAGACTGCACACAAAGAGATCTGGGTTCTCTCTAGTCAAGAAGGGGCAGGTGCAGTGTGGGGGGTAAAGGGTGAGTGGAGATAGGTGACACTCTGTCACGGGAGACCAGGCATTTAAACCTTTATACTAGGATCATATCACTGAGCAAAACCAAATGGTAAAACAAATTTGTAATTTATTCCATAGAAACAGATATACACAGTGGATTACAAAATACATGAGAAAAAACACGTACTGGGGGTCTGGGCAGCAAAACTAGCCTTTCCTAGGTGAAACAGTCCATAAAACAAAGTCTTTAGGTTGACTGGGACTTGGCCCGAAATGTCCTGGAACTCAAATTGGCATGAAGTTCCTGATGCCACCGCTGTATCTGCTCGAGAGCTGCCGTAATCCCTTGACCAGGAGATAGTACCAAACATACTGATACTGTTTTCAGCTTGCAATCCCAGTCGCGACCGCTATGTTCTCTTTTCAGAACTTTGCCCCGAAAATGTCTCGCCTTGAAATTACTGAAGCCGGCTCACTGGTATTTCTCTCAGAGCATCTTTTGGTGATTTCGAATTTTCCGCTGCTGTCTTGGTGCTTAGAATCTCGTGAATGGATTGGCTTCTGGCTTACTTATAGTATTTTAGTTTCAATCATGAAATACTCCAGCCAATCTGAGCATGGGAGAAATCCTTAACAGCCAATCAGAGCGTGCCAGTCTAAGCCAAGCAAGCATGTATTCAGATTCTTATAAGCGCATACGCCAACTTGGCACCTCTGCCACTTATCACTCAAAAGCCACCCACTGAGTTAGGCTCCTCACAGTCTGGCTTGGGGAAAATGGTGGTCCGGGACTGCCATTCATCTGAGGATGTGGGTACTTGAGTATAACTCCGGTGCCAAAATGGCTTTCACACCTTGGCAACCTCTGAGGCTTTCATGTCCGGGACCCGAGCAGACTTGATGGCACCAACTGAAAACTGGACTTAGCCTTAAATACTTCCTCACAACCTTATGGATGGTTGGAGCACCCCAGAACCCCTATACCGGTTCTGGTGATCTGGGCATATACTGGGGGACCCCTGACTGTACCCGAGCTACCCATATCCCTTTGCCCCATTTCCCTTTCTGGTCTTTGCTGAAGCAGGGAAACCTGGTGGTTAGTTGCGTAACTGTTTTCAAGGGAGGATTTTGACCGGGGGGTATGTCTATATGTCCCAGGGAATCTGAACTAATTCCCAGATACTTTTTTGGGGTGGCCAGCAACCCTGCGATTACCTAGACACAATCTGACAACACTTTTACCGCAAAACCCCCATGTAACTCATAGCCTCTCAATCTCCACTGGTTAGCACTCCTGAAAAGGTAAAACGCACATAAATTCTTTGTCATTCAATCACATGCATTTCATGTACAACAAACGGGTCCAAGAGCTGACACTCTAAACCCCACAATATGGCTCAGAGGTAACCTGCTGGGCATAATAATTTTATTGATGGCCTGGTTACCCCTTCACCATCACACACTCCTGTTTGGGAGTCATTTTTCCAAAGAGTTGAACCTTTGTTAGACACTGAGGCATCTATCTCTGTGGGAGATATCTGGCCGGCAAGGGGAACCATTGCTGGTTATGAACCCTGTTGGCACTGTTCCAATTGGCCAGTTTGAAATTTCCTCTCTCCTTTAAGCTCCCCCTGGGGGCCAACTTGACAACACAGTCATGCCACCAGACCAGATTGGCCTCCACAGGCGAGCCCTCATGCTGCATGCGGCCACATGCAGCATCTGCACTATGATTGGTCACAACCCCATTTTCCATTATTTCTTTTAGAGATGGGAAACTATTTAAAGGGGAGTCGATCTATGCTCCCCAGGCAGTCCTGGAGTCAACGTCTAAGAGGTGTGCTCCGAGGCTGTGACAGAAACACCAAAGAATGAGGCTCTGGGATGATCCGAGCAGGAGATTCAAATGTTCTTGGTGCCCTGGAAGTTTTGGCGTATCTCTGAGGAGCTTTGTCGGAGAGACAGAAGACGAGGCTTGCGAGCCGGACATTTGAAACTGCACATCTCTGACTTGCATCCCCGAGGTCTGGAAGACCTAAATCCCCTATGGACATGGAAGTACTCATGGTTAAGCCTACTGAAGCAGCACCCAGCACCTAGTTAGCTAGGTAAAGTACACGTGGTTCAGTAGGTCTACTTCTCTTCTCCAAGAACAGTCAATCCACTGAGGAGACAGAGGATTTCTGTGCATGTCTTACCTTTCTTTTGCTGTTAATTGCTCATAGCTTGTTAAGAGAAGGGATGTACCACGTCTACTTTATTCATGCAATGGGCCTGGAGAAGGGGACCCTTCCTCTGAAACAGTGCCCCCCCCCCATTTAAACTTGTTTTTTGCCTGGTTTGGCTCCTCCACTTTCTGTGATTTGTGATTTTTTTTCTGTACTTACCTGCCGTCATCCTTTGTATCCTGCATGGTGGTTAAGTATCTTATTTTGTATATTGATAGAGATAAAGATATATCTATATATTGTGGCAAGGCGACCTCGAGCAGGATCAGAAAAGAGTCCAAATGGTATATTTAAGGCTCAACAACCCTTCAGGGGTTTATTTTTCACATCACAACAGTTATGTGCACTGTCCCATTAAAACAAACAAACCATCTAATAAAAGCTTACTGCACAGTAGGGAGGCTAACTACACAAGATAAACAAAATGAAACTGTCTTGCGCTTCGGTATTTGGTCTCAGCACCCGTGGGTGTCAATGGAGTCACTAAGGGATAGGGAGTGAGGGTGCAATTGGTGACCTCTGCTGTGACCAGAGTTGGAGGGGAAAACCCTTACCTATACAGATACTCCGGTCTAGGTCCTGCTCTCCTCTGCTCCTTGAAATCCCGCATGCAGCCTTCTGTAGAGATGAATAGCAAGAGAGAAGATCCGGCGCCACTGCGCATGACAACCATCCAAGCCACTTCCGGGTAGTTTCACAAAACTTTTTTGGCAAGTAACACACACAAAGCTACACCACGATCTCCCCCTCAACGCGTTTCACGCTATGGAACAGCGCTTCGTCTTGGAGTGGGGAGACGTGGTCTGAGCCTAAACATTTAAATTAAAAAGCCAGTGAAAAACGGATTCATGCTTAACCCCTTCATATCAATGCCTTTTGAAAAACTAGCAGCAATAGTAATCAGTTTATAATACAAACTTGTTGTTTACATAGAGGATCCACAGATCCTTAGATAATGAACAACATCCCTAATGCTAAAGCTATTGCAAGGTACTGTGACAACTGGGGTATATAAAAAACCTGCTTACAACATTAACAAGAGTGCTGACAATTTTAACCTATAAAAAATATAACATAGAACCTAAGCATAGTTAAACCCTATTAAAGGGTAACTATGTCAACTCAACCTCAATAACATATCATATTAAGAATATGAAGACTAAGTAACTAGGGGCTCTATGCAGTAAGCGCAGAAAAAGTGCTCTCGCCAAGTGTTCCCTATCGGCATGATTTTGGGCGATTTGCCCTCGCAGTATTCAGAAAGGGCTGAATCCTGGTGAATCACTGCGAAAGCAAAACGCAGAAGAGCCGGTGATAAAACAGAATGTCTCCCGATAACCTGGTGATACGCCGTTTCTGCGCAAACATCGGCAAAATAAAAAATCTTTATAAACAATTTTTATTCATAGTGTACATGTGCAGGGGGTCTCCGGAGCTGAACCGCATTGGTTTCAGGTCCGGCGACCCCCTGCTTCCCGAGATACAGGCCCCTTTATGAGGTGCTGGAATCCCTCTGCATTTAAATGTCCTGATCACGTGACAGCGGAATGTAAAAAAAGCAGAGGGATACCGGCACCCCATAAAGTGAAACATACTGGACACCTAACAAGCTCCTATTGAACCCCCTAAATAACCACAACATATATATAAGCATATAAGTGTCACAGAGGAGTGCTACTGAGCATGGCAATATATATTTAAAACAAGAGACAGAACATAAAACACAGACAGAGCTCAGTGCACATCCAGTGAAACTCATACACGGTACAGTGCCTAAATATATATGTATAAATATCTATTAAATAAAATGTTTTTTTAGTTTAACATTTTTGGCCAAAATTGTTGTAAGCCCCTGAGCCACTGCACGGCAGACCACATTTCCAGGGGTCCCTAACACTAATATAAATTCTTAATAACCTGTGCAATACCAGGAACAATGATTTATAATAAATATGTCAATATTAGTTGCAAAGTTCTAAGTCTGATTGAAGCTTTTAATAACCTGTACTTTACCAGGAAAGTATTAGATTTGTCACAACCATACTGCAAGCAAGCAAGTTCCCCTGAGAGTGGGAGATGCTATGGAGTGAGTTTTTAACCATTTAAATGTGGGAGGGGGTGAGCTTCAATTAGGTAGGAGGTTGCCACCCTCCAATCAGCTAAAACTAGCTGAACAAGAATTGCAAAACATGCAGGACACCTACAAGCTCATATTAAACCCCCAAAATAACCACAACATATATATAAGCATATAAGTGTCACAGAGGAGTGCTACTGAGCATGGCAATATATATATATTGAACATACCTAATGTCACATGTCCAAACATCAGTGTGAGTACCAGGTTTAATGACTCCCATTGGAGTCCCATTGGAGTATATGTGTACTTTATAGGATAGAAACTATGGTTGAATTTAAGGGGATGTGGCTAATATTATTGATCTAAATATACAACTACAATGTCTATACAGCTATAACTAATTCTCTTCTCCAGATTCTGAAAAGTTACGGGTCAATTTAAACAGAAAAAACTGATGTCATTCAGATTTTGGTTACCAATTGAGGTCTACGATACACATTGAATTTGTACATAATAAAAATATTATAAAAATAATTTCTTTATATATTCTTTTTTATTTTATTTTTGTAATATACATCTATTCCTTTTAAATTCCTTATTCCTCATTTGCGATTCGGAACAACAGCTGTCAAACTAATTGATGGCTAATTATATATAAAGAATAGTTCATTTATTGATAAAAGTCCTTTATTTGTTTAATTCCAATCTAATGCAATATCCCTCTATGTCCTATTTTGGACTTATTCTCTAACAGCTCAATTGGGTCCTCATAACATTATGTGATTAAAATTGTTAATTATGTATTGACTGTTTAACTAATTATTTAATGTATGAAAATACCTCCCTATAAATACTGTGAAGGGGCGTCTAGTGGGTATCCCTGATGAAGTCATCATCGATGACGAAACGCGTAGGGCGTGGTCTGATTGAGGCCATCATTTGCCCATGAACTCTGGTACTACTGGAAGTGTTACGTTGGTTCCTGTGTCTCCCGTGATATTGCTACCGGCATACAGACTTTCTAACTGCTGGTTCCCGGAGGGACTCCTTATACAGAACACCTAACTGGAAGGACTTCATTTCCGGCTATCCGGCCACACGAAGGAGGGCCACGGGAGGACGCTGCTGCCTCGAGCCGGACAGAGAGGACCGCGTTTGCTGGCACATGAGAGCCAATCTCATACATGCATTTTATTACAGTACTCTTGTGAGTGGGCATTTGCTTGATTTTATGTTCCAAAAATTATATGTTATTACGTTAATACACTAGGTGTGCGCCTAGTTTTTTCTTCTTTTTCATATATATATATATATATATATATATATACACATGATGAACCAATATACAAAGAAATGTGTAATTGTTATCAAAAACATGCTCTAATAAAAATACCACTTCTCCATATCAGCCACAGTTAATTAAGATCCTATTTCATAATAAAAAAATGTCATCTTCCAATCAAAAGCCAATAAAAACATTGAATTTACATTGTATACATGATGCATACAATCTATGCACCATGTACACTCTGCCAAACAATGTTAACAATAAAATATTCCAAACAAAATACCATGAAATCCAAACAAGTCTACTATTTAAACCAAACAAGTCACCATAAATCAATTAGCATTCATTAATCAAATCAAAAACAATTAAAATACCATCCATAACAATTACACAATTAACTATTTCAATCGTTAAACAGAACAAGTTACAATCAGACAAAATATAAGTACCAAACACAATACAATATACAAAAGCAAGCCTCACCATGACCTAAAGTACAGCATACAACACCAAAAATGACATCTATCTAATTCCAAAATACATTACACACACATTTATGCATAGCAGCATAGCCCAAATCATTTTAAAGACAGCAAAACAAGCTTTTACAACAAAATCATTTCTTACCCTGTATGTATATATCGATCTAGACATACATACATTCATACATACATACATACAGTGACGAGAAATGATCTTAACAAAAAAATATCACATGTAAAAAAAAAAGAAACATGTACAGCCGCGGCCCCTTTTATTCTCCAACATCTCCGCATTTTTCCGGCATTTCTTACCCTGTATGTATATATCGATCTAGACATACATACATACTGTACATACATACATACATACATACATACATACATACATACATACATACAGTACATACATACAGTGGCAAGAAATGATCTTAACAAAAAAAAATATCACATGTAAAAAAGAATACATTTCTTTGGTTTACTTACCATTACTTGACCCACTCACCGACTCCCATTTAACCGCTTACTCTCGAACCACTCCACACACAGGAACCCATAAAATAATAAACCTTAAAATAATAAACCATAAAATAATAAAGCATAAAATAATAAAGCATAACAATCCAGGGGTCTTCTATTTGTAATCCATCTTCATCTGTATTCTTCTTTCTTGTATCTTCTTCCGCTCTCTTCCGGGGTCTTCTTCTCTTCTTCGGCCATGCCCTGGCCTTCTTTCTTCTGTAGGAGGTCCTTCCTCCTCAGCGTCTGCCTTCAAAATGAGACGACATAAGCTTTTACAGGCCTATGTTGTCACATTGTCATCATATGGTTCCCACGGCCCTGATTGGGCCGTGAAAACCATGTGATTGTGGGGAAAAAAATTAATTTTGAAGACGTAATTTAAAGGCAATGACAACAGCCAATCAGAATGCTGTGCTTCAATTGCTTTTAAGATGATGTCAAGAAAAGAAAGATGGTCGGCCTCACATGGTACGGTAGCCAATCAGAGCATGGGAAATACATCCCAACTCTGATTGGCTCTAGTACCATGTGACAGGCTTTCAATGATGTCACATTCGTTCTCCCCAAAGCCTATGTCACATGGTCTACTAGAGCCAAACAGAGTAGGGATGTAGTTCCCACGCTCTGATTGGCTACCGTACCATGTGAGGCCGGCCATCTTCCTTTTCTTGACGTCATCTTAAAGGCAATTGAGGCACAGCCATTCTGATTGGCTGTTGTCATTGCCTTTAAGTGACATCATCAAAATTATTTTTTTCCCCACAATCACATGGTTTTCATGGCCCAATCAGGGCCGTGGGAACCATATGACAACAAAGTTCAAATTTTTTTGAACTGCAGAACAGCTAATCCTTCATGCAGCTGTACCCTGTACCCCCTCCTCCACGCACACACACAAGACTCGCTCAAGGATTTGAAACTCTTATCGACAGACACCTCTACAGAGTCATTCAGTTTCTGAAGCTTGCCATTGTGTTTTTAATCCGTCCCTAGCCGAGCAACACCTCTCTGCTGCGCCTGCGTGTAATCCTCTTTGGGATGGGAGCTAGCTGATGATTACTGCGCGTGACTCACCCATCCCCCCCAAACATTTGAGGCTTTGTTTACGGTATCGCTTTTGAAAATCCCTTCTCGAATTTGATATGTAAATCTGATTTTCACAGCACTGTGAGAATTGAGAGTAAAAAAAACCATTATCTGATTCATGTTGTTGTAAATTACCACTTTTTGTCATTCTTTCTTTTTCTTTGGTGTAGGTGGGGGGGGGGGTTGTTGTCAATGATTATGATTATCATAAATGTAAATAAATATTTATTTTATTTTATCAGGAACAAAAAAAACAAATATTTATTCATATAAAAAGTCTTTATTAAGTTCTTCTGTCAGATGGAAATTGAGGGCCGGTGGATAATCATGAATAATGCACATTGATAATAATATTAATTAATAATATATAATATATAATGATATATATATATAGTAATATAATTGTTCCCGTTTTTATCTTCTTCCTCATTCTGTGTACAGTACAGTAGTTCATTGGGAGAGGAGAGGTTTTGTGTACATCATGACTGCAGTTTAGATACTGTACAATTAACTGTACAAACAGTTCACAGACTTTACACGATACCCCCTCTCCCCCAGGCAATACTTTTTTTTCTGAAAAGACAAGAAAACAAAAAATTAGTGCAGTTATGTGCATACTGTATTATGGCATTGCGTGCCGTCAAACTAGTCTATACTGGAACTACTGTATACTGTGACTACTGTTAAATAGTTTGGAACCAGGTGGCTGGTGCTGCTCTCTCTTGAAAGAAATAAATTGAGCAATTAGGTGCATACGGTATTATGTCATTGTGTACAGTATACTGTAGCTACTCCATATTGGACTACAGTACGCAGTTAGTACTGTCAAACTAGTCTCTACTGGAACTACTGTATACTCTGGCTACTGTTAAATACTTTGTAACCAGATGGCTGGTGCTGCTCTCTCTGGAAAGAAAAGAATTGAGCAGTTACTGTAGGTGCATATTGTATTATGGCATTGTGTACTGTATAGCTACTACATATTGGACTACAGTATGCAGTTAGTACTGTCAAACTAGTCTATACTGGAACTACTGTATACTCTGACTACCAGGAAAGAAAAAATCTGTGCCATACTTACCTGTATCATACTGTACTTACAATACTACAGTACAGTACTATACCATACTACCTTCCTGATACTTGTCCATTACGCGCGATCACAATGGGCAACACAGTCACAATATGGTCAATATATTTATTGCATCGTTCCACGGTGAGTACATCGTTCCAAAAACTCAGTATGCCTTGCGCCAACTCATCCTTTTTGGAGGGTTTCACGACTTTTCGGATATGGTCCTTCAGCTCATGCCAGACCATTTCGATAGGATTGAAGTCTGGCGATCTGTCATTGGAGGGGGAAAAAAAGGACAATTAGTTTAAGAGATACAGTACACAATAAAAACAGTGGGAAAAATTGAGACATGGTTACCGCACTTACTCCGCTGGCGTCTTCACCCAGTTGATACCGCGCTTAAGGATATGCGCTGTTGATGCGGTGTGCTTCGGATCGTTGTCCTGGTAGTAACGGTGATCATCCGAGAACTCACGTGTGATGTATTCCACAATCTCAGGCACAATTTTCTCTTGGAAGAAACTTTATTCATGATTCCTATAACAAGAATAGAAAAGTGCTCAAAAAACTGCACACTAGTACAGTAGAGTGAGTAAGGCACAAGCGTGTGACATACATTTTACTGTACCTTCAAATATGACGATGCATCCTGGTCCACGCCTAGAGATGGCACCCCACACATGCATCTTCACTGGGTGTTTTGGACGCGGCTTCATAGATATGCGACCTTTTTTGTGGAATGCAAAGGTGGCAAATCTCTTCAGCAAAACAGTAGACTCGTCAGTGAAGATGCAATCCTGGAAAGTTTCTCCACTGTCGATCCATGCCTGGGCCTGGACCACTCTCTTAATTTTGTTAACGTCCCTTATCATAGGGTACGCTCTGTAATGACAAGGAATAAATAATTTTACAGGTACAGTTTCCTAAACAACACTTTTACCTCCTGTACTGTCCAGTACTATCCTCACACGTCCATATTTCCATCCAATTCTGCGTCTCATATTCTTTAAGCTGGTCTCGGATACAGTGAGATTGGGATTTTGCTGCAGAGTGTATTTGACCCTTAATGCACTCTTCTCATCATTCTCTTCACTTATTTTGTCGACCAGAAGAGTTGTCTCCCTACAATGTACAGAAAAACAACAATCCGGTAAGTTACAGTGCAGTAGGCCACAAGCACAGCACATCATTTACAGTAAAAATAGTATACAATGAGATAGATCTACACAATATATTGTTCTATTAATATGCAGCAATATAAACAATATATAAACTGTTGTTATATAAATATACCGAAATGACTATAAAATTAGATAGATCCTACACAATATATTGTTCTATTAATATGCAGCAATATAAACAATATATATACTGTAGTTATATAAATATACCGAAATAACTATACAATTAGAGAGATCTACACAATATAGTTCTATTAATATGCAGCAATATAAACAATATATATACTGTTGTTATATAAATATACCAAAATAACTTTAAAATGAGAGAGATCTACACAATATATAGTTCTATTAATATGCAGCAATATATTATATATTATTGTATTATATAGTTATTTAAATATACTGACGCGTTAGTTACTGTTGGTGTCCTCATGCGTTGCCTGGTTTTTCCGTGTGCATGATAGCACACAGTGGTTGATGGCACAACGAGGCCAGAAGCAGTTAACCAGCGTTGGATATCTGCAATTCGGTGTCCGCTCGTGTACATCTCCTTAATTCTCATGTTGAGATCCTTTGAAATCTTTTTAACAGGCATTGCTGCGAGTAGAAAGAAATACAAACACAAGAATGCATATTTGATGTTTAGTCGATGTGTATTCAATGTACGGTGAATCCACAAAATGGATGGTGTATTTATACGTTAATGACTCACATTAGAGTACGTCAACTTTCAACACCTGTACCTCGTTGCCATGCATAAAAGGTTACACACTTTGCATAGCCCAACACTCGATGATCTGTATCTGAACTTGCCCTTGTCCAGATACTGCATTGTGCCATCTGCTTCCATGGATCAACCCTGATTCAATGGACGCAGGAACCCACTCACCTTTGCCGTGCCTGTCATGCAGAAAAAGCGAAAGGCAGGAGCCGTTTCCAAGCCAAGGCCAAAGCGACAGGCTAAGGCCAATAAAGAAAACCTTCTGCTGACCCCAAAGGCTAATGGTTTTAAAACACGTAAGCCTTATTATGTCAAGAAGAAATACGGTGATGTACACTCAATGCAAAACAAATGGCAGCCAACCCATCGAACCTGCAGACAACTTACTCCAATACACTTCGACGACTCTGCCGCTGCTCTCCCAGAAATCTACAGCCCATCTTCTCCACTACTCGTCCATGACGCTGCCACCGCTCTCTCGGAAACCCACAGGCCATCGTCGCCACTGCTCTTCGACGACGATGGTGCTCCTGAAATCCACGGGTCACTTTCTCCATTACACTTAGACGACTCTGCCGCTTCTCGCCCGGAAATCCATAGGTCGCTTTCTCCATCCCTCTTCGACGATGCTGCCGCTTCTCCTCTCCCAGAAATAACAGGTCACCTCCTCCATCCTTCTTCGGCGATGCTGCCGCTTCTCTCCATGGAACACCCATCTCATCCTCCATAGCACCCATCCACCCAGATGTCTACAGCATGTCATGCACAAGAACCAGCTCTTTAGACCGCATGCTGAGTGGGTTAAGTGTGGATATCACCGGGAACTCTACTGTGCTGGTAAAGATAGATCTGCTTCTGGAGACCATGCTAAATATGGATCAACGGATGCAGAAGATGGATCAACGGATGGAGAAGATGGATCAACGGATGGAGAAGATGGATCAACGGATGGAGAAGATAGAGACTGACATAGCGGGGATACATAATTTGCTCGGTGTTCATGCCCCTGTATCCCCGACGCCGGAGCAGGAGGGTGGCATGGATCTGATGAATGGGAACTTCGACCACCTTCCAACACCAAGCGCACCCCCTCCACCAGAAGATTTTGTGTACATGTATGCCGTTGAGGAGGAGGATAACATGACAACCCTGTCAAGACCACGCCAGGAGACAACACGGCGACCAAGACAGGAGGAAAGCTTCTTCCCAGACAACCTACCCTCGCCTGCCACCTCAAGCACACCCACTCACAGAAGAACACCCGCTCCCAGAACCCAACCTACATATGCTTGCATCGATACGGTGCCCAACATCATTCTGCACGAGCTGCAACCGGCACTCAGGGAGAAGTATAGGGTGATGAGTGCCGGTTTACCCCACAAGTATGCCATGTTAATTTTTAAGCACCACGTGTCCTACTTGGTGTACTGCGAGTGGGCCTACAAAGTGAACTATAAAGGAAATCGCGAAAAAGGGCGCTTCCTGAAAATTTAAGAAGGACTATTGTGGAGGAATTTCGGCGCTATTTTTCAATGAGAGATCCTTTATGAAAATCGTTCGAGATTCCATTAATGGCATTTTGTGCCATACAAGGCATCGGCCCTGGAAGGACAATCTGGTGAGTATCTAATTTGCGTGACTGTCCACTGTTGTTTATTTTTTGTAAATGTTTTTGTAAATGTTTTGACTTTCTGTACTTTAATAAAGGAGATGTTGCGTGTTTTAACTTGTATTAATAAAGAAATGTTTTTATTTACTGTACACACAGGACCTGCACAATTCCAGTCCCCGAGGGCTGTAAACAGGCCCGGTTTTCAAGGTTATCCTGAAAATCAGGCCTGTTTGCGGCCCTCGAGGACTGGAGTTGTGCAGGCCTGACTGACTGTTCTGTACACCATCCTACTGTAAATGTTTTGACTTTCTGTACTTTAATAAAGGAGATGTTGTGTTTTGTATATTTTATGATTAAATAATTTTTTTTGATAACACCATGTGACTCTTAACCATACTGACTGACTGTAAATGTTTTGACTTTCTGTACATAAATGTTTTCACTAGCAGTAAACCATACACCTGTTGATGTTTTGAATTGCTGTACACTTAAAATGTTTTTCATTGTACAGTATTTGTAAATAAATGTTTTTGTACTTACTCCACCAATAAAATAAAATGTTGATTTGTTTTAAATTGTTCCATTGTCTCTTTTTTATATTGTAACAAAATACAGTTTTTCTAGAATGTACAGTACTGTCCAGGCATACTGTACTGTATACTGTAGGCATGCTCAGTACTGTACATCACAAGAGTATTAAAACAATACATGCTGTACGGGTATAGAATACACATATGTACTGGAATACATGTAGCATAAATGCATACTTTTTATTTTCTCGGGTTTATTATACAGTATATATAAAAAAGTATTGTATACGGTCTGAAAACATAAGCATACTGTTTCAGGTATTCTATCCTAATCAATAACAACGGCCACTAAACTGTAGACTCCGGTAGGTTTTTTTTAAATCTGATTCAGCAATGTGCAGGCATTGTTATACAAAGCGATATTATCCATCGAAATCCCTCCATTTGCCGTTTTCCGCATGAGATGACAAAGTTTTCTTGTCTGAGGAAAAACAAAAGTAAAAGTTTTACTGTAATGGTCAGTCCCATGTTCACATGCTCATGCGCCTACCGTCAATGTGATGACACGCATGTGCGTTTCAAGAAGGTTCCATTGCGCATGCGCCTAGCTTTTCACCAATTGTGCAGTATCTTCTGTAGAAGCCGCTCAGCCAATGATATTGCTTACAGGAGAATCGCTTGACTTTTGAATCGCACTGATATTGATATTTTCAAAATAAAAAAACAGAATAAAATACGGCAACATTACTCACCATAGACTTTCCCAATCAGCTGGCGCCGAGCCACTGCCAGTCCCGTATTCTTGATCATACACGTCGTTGACAGGTGACAGCGGGACTACTACACCTGTAGTCAGCTGATGAGGCTGGAAATCGCATAGGTACATGCAAGTTTGCTCGAAGCTGCTCGCGAAATCCGGCTCAAGCTGCAGGTATCCATGCGGGGACAGACAGCAAGGGTTGTCACTGACAGTCGAACCGTTATTGGATGTCGGTGCTGGTGCTGCTGCATTGCTTGCCAGCGACTGACGTTTCTTAGTTGGTTTTAACACAACCTTTCGTCTTTTGCCGTCTGCATGATCATAGATACGGGAAAAACCCGGTGATACACACCAATACCCTCCAATAAAATCGGGATCAATACAAAAAAAACATGTATCGCTACATAACTTTTTCCTTATTGCATACTTCCACACATGAGGATCTGGTGAAAATTTGTAAAAGTCTTTGGGGGCTATGCACTAAGCTCAATGGCTTTGCATTCTGATTTTGCAAAATAGCAAGTTTGTTAAAAAGTGATGCCGGGGACACGATTCACTAAGGCCTTGAGCCCATTTTTTAACGTACCTGCTCAAAATAGCTCAGAACAGCCACAGCGTACGTGATGCTTTTTTTCCCCCTGCTAGCGTTCTTAACCTTTACGTACGCTAGCTGATATAAAAAAAAGCCACAAGTAACATTTGCATGGAGATTTGCAATCTCCATGCAAGACTGTTACAGGCGATCGTACACTAAATAAATACATTTTAATAATAGTGTACATGAGCAGGGGGTCTCAGGACCTGTACCGCATTGGTTTCAGGTCCGAGGACCCCCTACTTCAGGAGATATAGGCCCCGTTATGGGGTGCTGGTGTCCCCTACACTTTAAAGCTCCCGCGTCACGTGACCGGGACATTTAAATTCTGCAGGGGATACCGGCACCCCATAAAGGGGCCTGTATCTCCTGAAGTAGGGGGTCCTCTAGGTTATTAACCGCTACAGTCATTAAGGGGTTAACCCACCCTCACCCACCACTCAGGAGGCCTACATACCCTCCCCCACTATCCCCCCACCCCGTGAGGCCTAACTACCCTCACCCACTACGCAGCCGGGAGGCCTACCCTCATACCCTTGGGGCCAATACCCCCTCCCCCCAACCCCAGTACCAACAATAAAAACAATACAATGCCCCACAATAAACATCATTATATTTTTTAAATACATGACCCAAACCCTGTGCCCCCCCATAAATACATGATTTATTCTTTTACATACAGGGTTCATACCCGAGGCCCACGTGAGTCCCCGGTGGGCCTGACAGGTCACCTCACAGACCTACAGGTTACCAGCAACTTGTTTCATACAGGTTCTGGAGGCCTGTTGGTGGGTCCCACAAGGCACCATGGCCCACCAGGTGGTCTCGGTGGGTCACCATGGGCCACAACTGGGTCCCCACGGTAGGCCCGCAGATGTCTGGGGGTCCCGGGTCAGACCCACAGGTGTCTGAGGGGCCTCGGGTGGTTCCCAAGGATGTCTGGGGACCCACGGGTGGGCACTTTGGGTCCGCGGTGCCCCCACAGATGTGTGGCAACCGTTTCCTCCCCACACACTACGGGTCCACGGTGCCCCCACAGATGTGGGGCCACCGGTTCTTCCCCGCAGGTGTCCCCCATGGACCACGCAGCCTGGTACCCGTGAGATACCCGAGGATACCGCAGGTGGTCTCCAGAGGTCTCTCGTAGACCAAAGGAACAAACCCTGTATGTAAAAAAAATAAACCGGACCTATACATTAAATACATACATCCACCTCCCCCCCCCAACATATACAGTACAATAATGTGCAAAATAACTACTATCCAGATATGGATAATAGATTATTTGCCCATTATGAAACACATAAAACATGCATAAATCAAAACATGAATTCTTAATCTAAAAATCACCACATTGCATGTTAAAATAAATCCTGCAACAATTGTAAATATAAACCAACAAACCAGCAGCTACACAAATGTATATGAAATATCACACAATTGCATTGAGTGTGTACATGATGCAATTAATCTGTGCATCATGTAACACTATGCAAAATATATTTAACAATAAAATACACTATGAACAATGTCCCCTAACCACCAATGCCATCCTGAAAATCAAATAGAAACTAAGCAACATCAATACAATTAGCATCAATCAATTAATCCATTTCCTCAAACAATTACAATACAATACAAATCAATTATACAATTCCCTATTCAATTCCTAAAGCCAAACCATTGCCAAAAGAATTCTAATTTAAAGTAACCACCATCATTCTAATCTAACTACCAGAAATAAGCCATTACAAATAACCTGTGACTAAATAAAAATTAAATTATTCACAACAATGACAAAATTAAGCTGATATATACATTAGCCATACATGAAAAGAACATAAACATTAGCAAAACAATCAATTATTATCCCTGTATGTCTATCCATATAGATAGATAAACATAACATACAGGGGCAATAATAGAGCATAAAATACAATGCATTTACATACAAAAATCCCATAGTATACACCCATTCAGTGTCCGGGAATGTATGTATATACATAGATACATTCACGGGCATTAAATGGGACAGAAAAAATAAAAGACATGAATCAAAAATCCAAAAAAACTGTAAAAGTAAAAATAATAAACTTTTCTTGTTTACTCACCATTAGATGCTCACTCACCGAAATCCAGGCGACCCGGAAGCACTGGAACCAATCCACAGGTAAACATAAAATAATAAACCCTTACAATCCACGTCTGTGTCTTTTTTCTTCTAATTGTAATCCTTCCCGTCTGTCATGGGGTCTTCTATTCTTCTTTGGGGTCTTCTCCGTCTTCTTCCGTCTTCTTCCGTCTTCTTCCGCCACGCCCTTCTTTTCTTCTTAGGAGGGGTGGTGTTCCCTGCTCGGCGACTGGCTTCAAAATGAGGCGACATAGGCTTTTATAGACCTATGACGTCACATTTTGTTCAAATGTTTCCCACGGTCCTGATTGGGCCGTGAAAAACATGTGATTTGGCCGGAAAAACAAAATAATGATGACGTCATTTGAAGGCAATGAAAGCATAGCCAATCAGAATGGCTATGCTTAAATTGCCTTTAAGATGACGTCATGAAAAGAAAGATGGCTGGCCTCACATGGTACGGTAGCCAATCAGAGCGTGGGAAATACATCCCAACTCTGATTGGCTCTAGTAGACCATGTGTCAGAGGCTTGGGGGAGAACGAATGTGACGTCATTGAAAGCCTGTCACATGGTACTAGAGCCAATCAGAGTTGGGATATATTTCCCACGCTTTGATTGGCTACCGTACCATGTGAGGCCGGCCATCTTTCTTTTCATTACGTCATCTTAAAGGCAATTGAAGCACAGCCATTCTGATTGGCTGTGCTTTCATTGCCTTTAAATGACGTCATCATTTTTTTTTCCCGGCCAAATCACATGTTTTTCACGGCCCAATCAGGACCGTGGGAAACATTTGACCAAAATGTGACGTCATAGGCCTATAAAAGCCTATGTCGCCTCATTTTGAAGGCAGTCGCTGAGGAGGGAACACCTCCCCTCCTAAGAAGAAAAGAAGGGCGTGGCTGATGAAGACGGAAGAAGACCGAGAAGACCCCAAAGAAGAAAAGAAGACCCCAAGACAGACGGGAAGGATTACAAATAGAAGAAAAAAGACACAGACGTGGATTGTAAGGGTTTATTATTTTATGGTTACCTGTGGATTGGTTCCAGTGCTTCCGGGTCGCCTGGATTTCAGTGAGTGGGCATCTAATGGTGAGTAAACAAAAGAAAAGTTTATTATTTTTACTTTTTTATGTTTTTTGGATTTTTGATTCATGTCTTTTATTTTTTCTGTCCCATTTAACGTCCGTGAATGTATCTATGGCTTTATACATACATTCACGGACATTGAATGGATGTATTCTATGTGATTTTTGTATGTAAATGCATTGTATTTTATGCTCTATTATTGCCCCTGTATGTTATGTGTATCTATCTATATGGATAGACATACAGGGATAATAATTGATTGTTTTGCTAATGTTTATGTTCTTTTCATGTATGGCTAATGTATTTATAAGCTTGATTTTGTCATTGTTGTGAATAATGTAATTTGTATTTAGTTACAGGTTATTTATAATGGCTTATTTCTGGTAGTTAGATTAGAATGATGGTGGTTACTTTAAATTAGAATTCTTTTGGCAATAGTTTGGCTTTAGGAATTGAATAGGGAATTGTATAATTGATTTGTATTGTATTGTAATTGTTTGAGGAAATGGATTAATTGATTGATGCTAATTGTATTGATGTTGCTTAGTTTCTATTTGATTTTCAGGATGGCATTGGTGGTTAGGGGACATTGTTCATAGTGTATTTTATTGTTACATATATTTTGCATAGTGTTACATGATGCACAGATTAATTGCATCATGTACACACTCAATGCAATTGTGTGACATTTCATATACATTTATGTAGCTGCTGGTGTGTTGGTTTATATTTACAACTGCTGCAGGATTTATTTTAACATGCAATCTGGTGATTTTAAGGTTAAGAATTCATGTTTTGATTTATGCATGTTTTATGTGTTTCATAATGAGCAAATAATCTATTACAATCAGACAAAATATAAGTACCAAAAACAATACAATATACAAAAGCAAGCCTCACCATGACCTAAAGTACAGCATACAACACCAAAAATTACATCTATCTAATTCCAAAATACATTACACACACATTTATGCATAGCAGCATAGCCCAAATCATTTTAAAGACAGCAAAACAAGCTTTTACAACAAAATCATTTCTTACCCTGTATGTATATATCGATCTAGACATACATACATTCATACATACATACATACAGTGACGAGAAATGATCTTAACAAAAAAATATCACATGTAAAAAAAAAAGAAACATGTACAGCCGCGGCCCCTTTTATTCTCCAACATCTCCGCATTTTTCCGGCATTTTTTTTCGAATGCCACGCACTTCACCGCGTTCATGCCGCATTCTGACAGCATTCATATCGCATTCATGTTGCATTCACAGCCGCGGTTGATGTGCGGTTGATGTGCTTGATAATTATTCGAATTTAATTGGTTGCAATTCTTCGCGTATCCGCCAGATGGCAGATATTCATGAATTGTAATGCGCATGCGCTTCAGTAATGTGTCGACTTGCAGGTGTTTCGTTTAATACCACAGTGGTCTATTGTAAATTGGCCTTGGGACTGAAGGAAGAAGTTACAACAATGTATCAATTTAGGCTTTTCATATTTCAAAAAGACAAGCACCATTTCTGGTCTGGTTATTGTCCTGAGAGTCCCGCCATGAGTGCACAATTGCAATCCGTGTTCCAAAAACCCGACAGAATGTACGCTTATTTAATATGGGCCGCGATTAATGCAACAGATGATAAGATGGTAACAGTTGTTCAAATTTATCAGTATTTTATCAGTATTTTATCGAAAACTATGGGGGTCATGCACTAAGCTCTGATAAGTCACTCCGATAAGTTGAGCTCAACCCGATGCACTAAGCAACGCAAACAGGCACTTTGAGCTCTTAAACTGACCTTTTTCTGGAATTTTTTCAAAGTCCAACTTTGCTCGTTAGTAACCTTGTTTGCGTTAAATTCTGACCTTAAGCTGGATGCACTAAGCAACGCAACCTTAGCGTACACGAAAGTTGCGTTGATCAGAACACATCAGGTCAGAGTAGACGCAAAAAAAGCTGGACTTAGAAAAAATTATTGCTTTTCATTTTTGCATGCGCAAAACCAATACAACAGGCCGGCGGGTGTCCCCAGTTGACCCCGCGGTGGTCCGGGGGTGGGGTCCCCGGCTCAACAAGCGGGGGTCTCCGCAGGAGTGCGGAGGTCCCCGCGGGAGTCCCGGGGTACCCACGGGCCTGCGGTACCAATGTTGCGCCTCCAAAAATAATAAAAAAATATTTATAACTAAATACACCCCCCCTAACACATACTATACAGTAATGGGCAAAATGACTATTATCCACATATGGATAATAATGCATTTGCCCATTTTAAATACATATAAATTACAAAAAATACAGTTAAAACATATTACACTTACCTTTTACAGGCACCCACAATGAAGGCCTCATCCTCATCTTCATCCTGCCCATGCCCCTCCGGTGCTGCAAAACATGCAAAACAATCACAATAGCCAATGTAATGTCCCCTAACCCCTTAATCACCATAGCGGTTATTAACCGCTACAGTCATTAAGGGGTTAACCCACCCTCAACCACCACTTGGGAGGCCTACATACCCTCCCCCACTAACCCCCCCCCCGTGAGGCCTAACCACCCTCACCCACTACCCAGCCGGGAGGCCAAACCACATACCCTTGTGGCCAATACCCCCTCCCCCCACCCCAAGTACCCACAATAAAAACAATACACTGCCCCACAATAAACATCAAAATATTTATTAAATACATAACCCACCCCTTTGCCCCGCCATAAATACATGATTTATTCTTTTACATACAGGGTTCATACCCCAGGCCCACGTGAGTCCCCGGTGGGCCTGACGGGTCACCTCACAGACCTACAGGTTACCAGCAACTTGTTTCATACAGGTTCTGGAGGCCTGTTGGTGGGTCCCGCCAGGTGCCTTGGCCCACCAGGTGGTCTCCGCGGATCACCGTGGGCCACAATTGTGTCCCCACGGTAGGCCCGCGGATGTCTTGGGGCCCTGGGTCAGACCCACAGGTGTCTGAGGGGCCTCGGGTGGTTCCCACGGGGGTCTGGGGACCCACAGGTGTGCACGACGGGTCCGCGGGGCCCCCACAGATGTGGGGCCACTGGTTCTTCCCCGCATACTACGTGTCCGCGGGGCCCCCACAGATGAAATAGTTAATTGTGTAATTGTTATGGATGGCATTTTAATTGTTTTTTGATTTGATTAATGAATGCTAATTGATTTATGGTGACTTGCTTGGTTTAAATAATAGACTTGTTTGGATTTCATGGTATTTTGTTTGGAATATTTTATTGTTAACATTGTTTGGCAGTGTACATGGTGCATAGATTGTATGCATCATGTATACAATGTCAATTCAATGTTTTGATTGGCTTTTGATTGGAAGATTTTTTTTTATTATGAAATAGGATTTTAATTAACTGTGGCTGATATGGAGAAGTGACTAAAGAAAAAGAATGGTGTAAATAGCGCTAAAAATATCAATTTAGATCAAAATAAAATATTACACAATAAAAACCACAATGTAGTATGTTAACTAAATATAGAACGGCTGCCAGGAAAAGAACTAACCCAAACACAGTTAGTGAAAAGCACAGAGAAAACAATACAGACCGGCGCTGGTCTGTATTCTGTATTGTTTTCTCTGATATGGAGAAGTGGTATTTTTATTAGAGCATGTTTTTGATAACTCTTACACATTTCTTTGTATATTGGTTCATCATGTATATGTATATGTATATGTATATATATATATATATATATATATATATATATATATATATATATATATATATATATATATATATATATATATATATATATATATAGTTGCATGATGAAGCCACTGTACAAATGAATGGGTGAAGAGTGGGTATCGGGCCAAGGTGGCTTAACCCCTTAATTACCTTTGCGGTTATTATCCGATAAGGTGATTAAGGGGTTAATTGATATCAGAATGTAATTGCAATTTATTGGCTATGTATTTTTTTGGCAACGGAGGAAACGGATTTTGCTGGCGAGGGGGCTTCTTATTGATGAGGTTAGTAGAACTTTATTTATTTTATTATGCTACTTCATGTGTTTAATAATGGGCAAATAATCTATTATCCCTTTCTGGATAATAGTTATTTTGCACATTATTGTACTGTATGTGTTGGGGGGGGGGATTGATGTATTTAATGTATAGGACATGTTTATTTTTTTTACATACAGGGTTGGTTCCTTTTGGTCTGCGGGAGACGTCTGGAGACCACCTGAGGTATCCACAGGCTTTCCACGGGGGACACCTGCGGGGAAGAACCGGTGGGGGGCACTGCACCGCACTGCACTGCACTGCACTGCGGACCCTTAGGGACAACCTGTGGGTCCCCAGACCCCCATGGGAACCACTAGAGGCCTCTCAGATACCTGTAGGTCTGACCCGGGACCCCCCAGACATCCGCGGGCCTACGGTGACCCGCGGAGACCACCTGGTGGACCATGGCGCCTGGTGGGAACCACCACCAGGCCTCCAGACATGTGTGAAACATGGTGCTGGGCTACTGTAGGTCTGTGAGGTGACCCGTCAGGCCCACCGGGGACTCCCGTGGGCCTGGGGTATTAACCCTGTATGTAAAAGAATAAATCATGTATTTATGGCGGGGCACAGGGGGTGGGTTATGTATTTAATAAATATAATAATGTTTATTGTTAGGCTGTGTATTGTTTTTATTGTGAGTATTGTGGGTGGGGGAAGGGGGTATTGGTCCCTAGGGCATGTGGGTAGGCCTCCCGGCTGGGTATTGGGATTGGGTGGTTAGGCCTCATGGGGTGGGGGGGGGGGTAGTGGGGGAGGGTATGTAGGACTCCCGAGTGGTGGGTGAGGGTGGGTTAACCCCTTGTCTATATATATATATACCACAATTATTAAGGTTATGGTGGGTAAAAAAAGTGACAAAAACCCTCCACAGTAAAGCATAAAGCAACTGTAAATATTACTGTATGTTCGTTTGCATGTATTAGACAGGTCTGCAACCCTGTCTCTCCCCATATATATATATTTATATATATATTTATTTAGTGTGGGGCTGTTGTGTGTGTATTTTTTTTATTGTGTGTATTTTTTTTATTGTGTGTTGCGGGGGTGGGTGAAGGGGGTATTAGCCCCAACGGTGGTTGTTTAGGGCTTGCGGGTGGGTAGCGGGAGGGCTTAACCCCTTCATGACCGTAGCAGTATTAACCGCTAAGGTCATGAAGGGCTTGCACCCGCAAGCCCTAAACAGCCACCAAGGGCCAAATACCCCCTTCACCTACCCCCGCTACCCACAATAAACCTGGCACGGCTTGTTAACCCCTTCATTGCCTTAGCGGTTAGCTGCTAAGGTAATGAAGTGGCCTTTAAATGCATTTTTCCTGCCTCGGATGCATGCCGGGGGGCTCCGGTGCTGGTATTAATGGGTATCAGCTCCGTAGACCCCCGGCATCAATCACAGGCAGGAAAAAGGCCTGATTTTTTCTAAGTGTCGACCTTGCCGATGCTTCTCCACCACCAACTTGCCTACTTTTTTTGGCGGGACGAATTAGTGTTAAATTCTCAATTCTAGAGTGCCGATCAGCAGGGAAAAGCTGATCGGTGTTACTAGAATTCAGCCGATTTCAAAAAGTGCCGAAAAGTGGCTTATCGGCACCCGCATGCCGATAAGATTTTATCGGGAACAAAAATTGCCGATTTTGACCACTTTTCGGCGCTTACTGAATGGGTAAGGCATTTTTTGCGGAAAAATGGCGAAAAAAGCCTTATCGGCGCTTACTGCATGAGGCCCTAGATCTTAGTATATTACGTCAAAGAAAGTCAGCAAGGAAGGAAAAGAAGAAAAGAGGGGGAGAGGGGGGAAAAGGGAGGGGGGGAGGAGAGGGAAGGGGGAGGAGAAGGGGAAGGGGGGAAAGGGAAAGACAGGAAGGAAAGAAAAGTAAAGACAGGGGCAGAGGATAAAATTACAATAAACCTACAAATGAATAGAAAAAATTAGTATAATGCATGAATACAGCAAATGGATTGCAATATATGGATTGCAATATAAAATATAAAAAATTATACATATGATATTACACTGGCGACACGTTTTATTCTTATTGGGCTAGTTCCGCAAGCCGGGAGATTTCCCGGCTTGCTAGCCAAATCCCCTCGGCGTGCCGCGCATCACTGATGCGCGGTCACGCTTCATCGGGTGCCTGCGCCCCATGCGCGCATTCCCAGGGCTCCCCGAGGGAGCCTTGGTGTCCCGCGATGTGGGGGACGGCGGTGGGGGGTTCCGAGGGACCCGGCGGACCCGGAGAGGGGAGGGGGAAGCCCCGATTGGAGGACCGCTCCTCCGAGGCTTCGGCGCGCGCACGGAACACCCCGGCGCGCGCCCGGTTACTGTCGCGGCCGAGTCCGGGCAAATGTAAGAATAAACTCGGCCGCAAAAGTATAAGAAACAACGCAGATCCCATTCTACATTAAGTCGTTCGGTTGCAGTGTATTCAGTGCAAAGATCCAATGAGCTTCTCGCTGATGCAAGATATTAATCCGATCTCCTCCGCGTGGAGGTAATGGAATATGCTCAAGAGCTATACATTGAAGAGAACCCACTGAACCCAGCGGACAGGTGTTGAAATGTATTGATACAGGGTGCAGTATATCTTGATTATGTATAAGCCTCAAGTGCTCTAAAATATGAATCTTAAGGACTCTACTAGTTAGGCCAACATATTGTTTGCTGCACTTGCATATCAACAAATAAACAACAAAATCTGTCTGACAAGAAATGAATGATTTGATCTTAAATCTGCGTGTCTCATCACGGTAAGAGAAATGTGTGGATTTACTCATATTTGGACATAACGACCACATTTGTATGAACCTAGTAGTTTAGGAAACAGGGATAACATATTCTTCATTGGCTTATTGGGCGGTAGCATACTTGGTGATAGGGAATTTCCTAATGTGGCCGCTTTATGGAAAACAACGCGAGGGCCAGTGCAAACCATTTTTATCAACAGGTCCAAAGATAATGAAACCCAGTGTTTTCAAATCTCCAAAATCTGGCAAAATCTCATTTCCTTGAACCTTAAGAAATGACACTGTGTCGTTTTTACTGCCCCTAGGATGAAGAGTTCGTTTGAAAGCACCTTGTATTGTCCCCGAATATATTTGTATATAGTGTGGCAGGACGGTCTCGCGACAGGGTCAGTAAGACGATAGAAACGGTATGAAACGTTAACTGTAGTGGTTTATTAGCCACAAACAAATAAACTCCGGGTGCACTGTCCCTTTAAAAAAAACAAATCATAGAAAAATGAACACCTATTCCCTTTAGGGAAAGCTAATTTCACTATAGCTTTCGCCCTCACTAACTGCATGGCCAGCTAAATTAGTTCCCAAGCCAAAACATGCCCTGGCATATGCCATAGTGTAACACAGTCTCTGCATACAGTAATAGGGGGTTTGCTTATCGTAGTCCTTTGGAGCAGACGTCCCTGCTTCAGCATGTTCTCTCCTCGTTTCTACCTAGGGGCCCCATGTTGAGCCCAGCGAAACTCCTCTGTAGGTCCTCTATAACAGCTTAAGCACCTGGGGAGCACTTTTATCACCCCCATCTTCTCTAGGGAAATCAGTCTGTCTGGCAGCTTCCTGTGTCTTTTAAAACACTGCCTCATTCAGTTCATTCAGACCAGGCTGATTAATTAGGCAGCAGCTGCATTAGCCATTCCAATGAGGATTAATTCTCTGTGAGCTGGAAAAGTAAACTTACTGCACTGTTCCAGCACCTAGTGATACCTGATGGTATCATATATCCCTCCCCCCAGCGAAACATTGTCCTGTGAGCAGCCTGTGCACTTTTCCCATGCACCAGCATCTTTGTCAGACATGTCTGACATCCACCCTGTCTTTCCTTGCCTTCCAGGTGAAGAGTCTTTCCTTCGGGGCAAGTACTAGGCCTGCAGGTTCTTTGCTACCTCTTTATCTTGTGCCAGCCAGAGTCTAGGGTTGAAGCTCCGCCTTTGTTGTGTCCCCTTCTGCAAAGGTTCCAGAGCATCCTGCTGTCTGCCAGGACCCTCTGCCGTTCTGTGAAACTGATCTGCATATCCTCAAGATGCATCTCTGTACTCTTCCTCTTGTGCTCAGAGTCTCCCGTACCCTGTAGAGCCTTGATCTTGGTCAGCTCATTGCATACACTCGCCAGTGACTGTTTGGCCTTCTTTTGTGACGACAGCAACTCTGCTTTAGCGATGATAGCTTTTGGACCCCTCTCCATCAGCGTACCTTCAGTGTTGGGTTACACACCATTTATCTTCAATACTTCAACTTTGGCGGGATTCTTATTAACCTGAAGTGCACCCCATGATGCCACTCTATTACAGTGAGCAGACTCGCAGGCATGGGTCTTTATTTTTTGACTCCTTAACTTACTCCTTTGGGAGTGTCTCTGGACAATCTGTGAGGTATTTCTCATCTTACGATCGCGGACACACTGCCGTCCCATTCACGACTGTCTCTTCTCTGTGGCTGCCCTTATGGCAAGGAATCTACTTTTGGTCCCATGGGCACTGCAGAATGACTGAATCCTTACTGTGCTACTCCATTGCACCTTGGCCTTCCCATTCCGTGCCTTGTGGAAACTAGACTATAGTACAGCAAAGGTATTGCAGTCATGCTTCCTGGAGCGCCTCAATTGCTCAAGCGGTTCCAACTTTATCTGAGAAACCTCTTGCTGGGCAGCACTAGAGTTCAACATAGCATCCCACTCAGTCTTCAGAGCCTTGAGCTCCTCGCCCAGGTCGCGCTTTTGTTTCTCTGCCATCTTGCGGCAAGCACACTCAGACTCCAGGTCCTTCCTCAGCTCTGGAAGCTGTCCTTCTGAATTTCTTTTTTCACTCAGTGCAGCTGCTAGTAAATCTTCTTTGGCTTTATGTCACGATTCCATATTTCCTAGCAGACTCAAAACAAGGCTTAAATCTGTTTCTTTTCCTCAATTTCTGACCTGCAGCTGCCGGTTATCATCCCGGTCCTTGTCCAGGCTTTTGGGTGTATCGGCCATCTCGGTCTCATAGTGTAGTGTCAGGTCAGCCACTTGACGGATGGACACCCCCACTCTCGGTAAGGTATATTTTGCACTCTGCAATCTGTGTCTTCAGTTTGATCCTACAAGTCCTCTCTCAGGGCCTTCACCTTTTTCCGGTGCTTGCTCTGTGTTTGCATCAGCGCCTCCTTCATCTTTTGGAGCTCTGCAGTTTTTGTCGCTAGGATCGCTGCTGCTTCTGTTTTTCAATGCCTCTTTCTCCTTGTCATACTGACTCATGGGGATGGAGCTGCCTCTCTGCTTCTCCAGCTCTTGCTCCAGTTTCTGGACCTTTTCCTGCTCCTTCCCATACAGTCCCTGGCATCTAAGCTCCACCTCCAGCGACCCTCTGGTGCTGCTCAGTGTGGCCTACAGCTCCCCATGCTGCTCTGTGGGGACATACTGTGTACTCAGCCATTCCTGTAGCACTTGTACAAGTTAGTAACCTGGACACTTGCTTCCTGTAGAACTCGCTGTTTCTCCTTGGCCGCTTGCAGACTTGCACGTAGCTCTTGCAGCTGGCTCAGCTGTACAGTAGGTGCGCTGTTTGTTTGTGCTGCACCAGGGAGACACGTTGCACCCTCTCTGCATTCTGCAGTTCTTCCTGCACTTCTAACTTTTCCTGGATTCATTGCTTCTTCACTTTTTCTGCTTGGTGAAGCTTCTTATCACCTTCACTGATCTGGTCAGTCAAGTCTGAAATTTCCTGTCTCAGACTTGTATTAGCTCTGTTTACTGACTCTAAATGAATCAGGGTCTCTTCCTCAGAATCCTTAAATTCACAGACCTCTGTGCTGAGAGCATAGACCACATGGCGTGAGTATTTCAGCTCTATGTTGAGAAGGTGTATCTCTTTCTGGGAGACTTTGAGTTCTTTATGCAGCTTCTTTCTGCGCTCTCCTCGGCTTTCTGCACTTTAGAATTTTCTTGTGTAAATACTTTCTTTGTCTTAACCAATTCTGCTTTGAGCGCACAAGCCTCTTGCTGAGAAACTTCTAATTTTGTGAAGAAGTTTTGAATGTCTTTCTGGGACATCTCATAGTACAGTTTCCAGTCGGTACTTTTTTTCTCTGATAAGCTTGGCACTCTGTAACTGGGTAACCTTTGTCATCCCTAGGCTAATTGTCATTCCTGGGACAATTGCGCCAGATGCTCTGGGCTGTAGCTCATCTCGGGTCTGGTGTACGGACATTATCATTTGTTGCCACGGTTTAATTTGGAGACTTTAGGGACACACTTCTCCCTGGTTCCTGACAGACCCAGCATGCTAAATCCTTTAGAAAGTCACCTGGTTTCCTTTTAGCCGACATGGCTCCAAATTCCTGGGCATTGACTCCAAGGTTGTGGGGTCCTGCACTCTGGGCGCTGGTCACTTCTGCAACTTTCATCTGCGGGTGCGGCTCTCTTCCTGGCCTGAAGGGACACTGTTTTATATGGTTACATTCATTATAAAACAAACATTTGACGTCGGCCATTTTAAAATCCTGTTTTTTTCTTCTCTCTATTCTCTTTCACACCCGATGGGGCAGACTTTTTACAACACACGTGAGTTGTACAATGTTTGAACCTTCTTGGTTCTTCTTAAGGCAAAATCTTTACATAAATCAATTTTTACTTTTTCAAACCCCGGCAGGGTAAACTTGACACTCAATACTTTGCTTATGGCGTTTGCTTTACACAGCACAGCAATCCTTCCATAACCAATGGGGCAAAATGTACACTCTGCACTTGCTAGCTGCAAATTCACTTATTTCAGCAAAATAAAAATGTTGTTGGTTTTCTGCTTGGGTTCATGAACTTAACACAACTTCATCTGCTGACCCCCAAAGGTGTAGCATCCCACTTCTCACACCACCTGTGGCAGAACGGCCTCATGGCAGGGTCAGTAAAACGCTATAAACGGTATGAAACGTTACCTGTAGTGGTTTATTAGCAACAAACAAATAAACTCCGGGTGCACTGTCCGTTTAATAAAACCAAATCATAGAAAATAAACACCTATTCCTTATAAGGAAAGCTAACTACACCATAGCTTTCACCCTCACTAACTGCATGGCCAGCTATGCTGGTTCCCAAGCCAAAAATATGCCCTGGCATATGCCACAGTGTAACACAGTCTCTGCATACAATAATAAGGGTTTTGCTTATCTTTGTCCTTTGGAGCAGACCTCCCTACTTCAGCACGGACTCTCCTCCTTTATTCCTAGTAGAACTCAACCCCACGTTGAGCACAGAGAAACTCATCTGTAGGTCCTCTATGCCCGTTTCCGCAGTGGGGGAGCACTTCTATCCCCCTCCCTGCTTTTTCTGTGGAAAACAGTCTCTGTCTGGCAGATTTCTGTGTCTCTTAAAACGCTTCCTCATTTAGTTCATTCAGACCAGGCTGATTAAATAGGCTGCAGCTGCATTAGCCATTCCAATGAGGATTAACTCTCTGTGAGCTGGAAAAGTACACTTACTGCACTGCTCCAGCACGTAGAGATACCTGATGGTATCACAATAGTTATCATATCCCCTCTTAGACACCTCTTTTCTAAAGTAAACACATCTAATTTATCTAGCCTCTCTCATAAGTATCCATCCCTTGTATTAATTTGGTGGCTCTTCTCTACAGTCTCTTTAGTTCTATAATATATTTTCTAAGGTGTGGTGCCCAAAATTGTACTCCATTTTCAAGCTGTGGTCTTACTAATGACTATTAATACTTCCCTTCCATCCATTGTCTGTTTAATGCAAGATAAGATCTTGTTTGCCTTTGCAGCTGTAAGGAACCGGGAGTCACATCCGTCCTCAGGGCTCCCTGGCACATCCTCAGGACCTCCCCGCAGCGCTATGCCCGGGTGCGTGCCCTTATCCCTGCCGGGACACTGGCAGAATATCCCGCCTCTGGTTTGCATTTGCGCACCAGTGGAGCGTGCACGTTACGGGTGCGCAATGCACACCAGTTCCGCATCAACAGGTATAATCATCTTCCCATAGCCTCACATGTCTCCTGCACCTCTACCTATACCTGGTCCCACTGAGGACGCACCTCCGTTCCACCTCTTCTCCCATTGGTCCCTCACTTCCTTATATGCTCAGCAGTGCCACTGGCACATAGGCTGAGCATAGTCCTTGTTACGTTGCTGTTTTCCACAACTCTGCCTCCCCTGTCTTTCCTTGTGGAACCTTGTTTGTGTACCGACCCGGCTTGTTCCTTGGACTCCAAACCTCCGTACTCCAGACCACGGCTACTCCTGACCATCCGCTTCTCTCCTACCCTGACATTGACATTTAGACAACAACAACTTTCCACTCTCCAACCCTGACCACGGCTAATAGTACCTCCAATGATCTGGACATCTCCTACCCTGACCCCAGCAAGTATAACGACAACCCGTACCTCTCTAACCCCGACCAACCTACACTCCAGACACGCCCTCGTGGCTGTGTGTGGCGTTTATACCAATTCCCACCTCCGCTCCGGGGTCCCACCTTGTTTGTGGTGAGCACAGCTACTGCATTACTTTGGGCACTATTGCTAAGCCTGCAAGCACAAGCAGTACAAGCACTCTTAAATCCTTCTCCATCAAAGATTCTCCTATTTTATCCCTATTTAATTTGTAAGTTGCCTGTTTATTCTTGTTTCCCAAATGCATTACCCTACATTTTTCTGTATTAAACCTCATCTGCCATTTACCTGCCCAAGTTTCGAGTCTATCCAAGTCCTTCTGAAGAGAAATTACATCCTGCTCTGATTCTACTACCTTACACAATTTAGTGTCATCAGCAAAGATGGGGATTTTTCTCTCTATGCCAACCCCAATCAATCAATCAATCAATCAATCAATCAATCAATCAATCAATCAATCAATCAATCAATGGGATTTATTATATGTGTAACTAAGTGTTATTAAAGCAATGCCCTTTGTCGTCAATAGTGTACAAATAGACAATTAGAATAGAAAATCAAGCTAGAGTTCAATCCTGGCTATATTATCCTTGACTGTTCATGCCAAAAATTGAAAGTTAGAATTAAGCTGTTCTGGAAGCTTAATAATTATTCTTTAGATTGTTTTTTATAGTAATATTAATACTAATAAAATATGCTACTATACAGATGCAGTGGCTGTTATTCGAACACTTCACGCGTTGTATACCTTGGAATACCCACGTCATGGTGCGTGATTTCTTCCAACCGTACCACCTTAAGACACGTGTTTACTCGTGTTTTTATCGTATGCAGAAAATGGCATTTTAGCGTTGTCTGCAATACTGTCAAACTCAAGTGGGCAATCGCGAGTTGTTGTCTTAAAAATCTATGTAATATCAATTCAACCTGTCTTTTATTGCCGTCAGTACAGTACTTCAAGCGTCTGTAATTGTAATTTGAAGATTAACGTTACGAGTTCATACATTATAGTATAGTGTGCATGGGAAAGAAGTCCTTTCTGAGGCTCCTTAGCCATACACAGATGAAAAATATGAGCACACATACAGTAACAAAAGTATTTTTATGAATTAAGTGTTATATTTGTACAGAATAAAGGGAAAAGGAGTAATGCAAAAATACAATGTCACTTCTTCCGAATGTAAAATATTTTTTCCATGCATGCGTGCAAAGTACATCTAATTGGAACCTTGTTGAAACGCAAATGCGTGTCATCACAATTAGGCGCATGTGTGTATGGGCCTCATGCAGTAAGTGCCGAAAAACCTTTTTACGCCAAAAATGCCTCGGCGATTCAATAAGCGCCGATAAGCTGCCGAAAACACAGAGATATCGGCATTTTTCTTTGCCGAAAAGAAGTTTTCGGCAGCTACGTGGCGAAAAAGTCATTTTTCGGCACTCATCGCCACTATTTGAAACCCAAGAAATCTTCACACATGCTTGACAGGCCATGAAACGAGAAAAAGAAAAACAAACACAAATCATAGTGTAACACTGCAGGGTAAAACAGTACTACACTAAAAAACATAAACAGTGAGACTCCTAGTGACAATTATAATATAAACAATTTATTAAATCTAGGACTATGCCATAAAATAAGCACTGAAATAATATGAGAACAACTGGTCATCCGGTGGTGGAAAAATCAGAGCCCTACTTACAAAAAGCAGGGTGAAAACACGCGATGGAATAACAGAGTCCTCTCGGCGCAGGAGGTAATCCTTGAAGAGTTTGAGCTCTGCTCCGCCGGTACTCACGCTTCAGGGTACACAGCACAACAGCATGTCTGGCCTGCTCCCCTCACTTCCTCCTCCTGGTTCACAGGCTGTCTCAGCGCGCCCGCGCGCGAGTGTGCCCGTACACTTAAAGGGACAGGGGCTGCGGTCTGATTGCCGGGAGCTACCAGAACTTGAAAGCTCTAGACCAAATGTCCAACATAAAAGTTCAATGCCAAACTCAGAGTGACTGTGTCACCTGCCCTACGCGTTTCGTAGATGTGAATCTACTTCCTCAAGGGGCTACAAACAGATACCTCATGACACACTAATATACCCTATCCAATTAAAAATTAATTAGCAATTTAAAGCAATATCGCCTACATGTCATTAGTATCAAATCACTATGCTCACATAACTCACACAACCTGACAAACATACAGTACATAAACATTACATAACATAAAATAAATGACCACATACCATTATGATATCTCAACAAAGTGCTTAACTTTATACAATATAAATACCAAAAAAAAATTTGGAATACCAAAAATTGGCCAAGGATCATTCAAAACTCCAACAGTGTTTCTAATCCAATAATTCAAACCCTCAAAGATTCCAAATGACCACTAGTTGGACTGGCAACAGACAGGTATAATATTACCCAATTTACTTGAATCAACACATACTACTACTTATAACCTATATTAAGTCACAAAGTTTCATATATGTTAATAATACTTCAGTTACCCAAAAAGGAACCCAGCTCAAAATCAATATTAAGCCCGTTAGGAGAAAGAGTTTTAAGTTCATATATCCAAAAGGCCTCTCGTCTATTGATGTGTTTAAACTTATCTCCACCTCGCCAATTGGGTGTACACAATTCAATAGGTTGACAAACAAGGCCTTTGGGATTTTTATCATGGTGAACCAAAAAATGGTGGGACACACTGTGCGTCGTTAAACCCTTCTTAATATTATAGACGTGTTCATAGATGCGTCTTTGAAAGGTTCGACCTGTGCGTCCCACATATTGCAATCCACAAGGGCACTGCAACACATAAATTATAAACTCAGACTTGCATGTAATATGGGACATGATTTTATAGACTCTTGCAGTAACATTGGATCTAAATTATCTACTGCAAGTGCTATACTTGCAGGCTATGCATTTTCTGCATGGTCTAAACCCATTTTTGTCTTGAATGTTTTTCACTTTTTTATCTCCTTGATTTTAAAGGGCAGCTGGTTGCCAGTTTATTCCTGAAATTACTTACTTTTTTAAAGACAATAGATGGATGCAGCGTTAATATCTGTGATAAGGTTGCATCCTGCAACAATATTGGCCAATGTTTGGCAAAGATATTCCTAATCTTAGGGGCCATGGCACTGTATTGTGTAATAAAGGACATTTTATTGTTTCCTTGTCCATCCCCTTTATCTCTATATTCTAGGAGTTTATTCCTGTCCATTTTTTGAACTAAAGATATAGTGTTTTCAAGTTCCTCCTCTGGGTAATGTCGTTCAATAAATTTATTCTTCAGTTCATCCGCCTGTTTAGAAAAAGATTCCAAATTGGAACAGTTTCGCCTCAGACGGATGAACTGTCCTTTCAGGATATTCCGAATCCATTGTGGATTATGATGACTGTTGGCCATAACATAATTGTTGGCCTCTATAGGTTTGAATAATGTTTGGGTCTGAATAATACCATCAACAATACTTATATTCAGATCCAAAAAGTTAATAGCAATTTTGTCGTATTGGCATATGAATCTCAAATTCTTTTGGTTATCATTAAGGTACAAAATAAATTCATCCAATAAATCCAGATTACCGTCCCAAATAAATATAACGTCATCAATGTAGCACCGCCAGAGCACGAGGCTTGCACCAAATGGGCAGTTGTTCCAAATGGCTTCCTTCTCCCATTGGCCCATAAAAAGTTTCGCATAACTTGGTGCAAACCTTGTGCCCATGGCGGTACCACATATCTGCAAATAATACTGTAAATTAAAACAAAAATAATTGTGAGTTAGTATAAATCTAATCCCATCCATCAGAAAGGCCTTAAGAGCAGATGACATAGTGTGATCTTCCTCAAATGCCTCATTAATAGCCTGACATCCCAATTGGTGGTCTATTATTGTATAAAGGGATGTCACATCTCCTGTTACCCATACACTGGCGACACACTTTATTCGAGCTCGGCTAGTCCCACGAATTCGTGTATACCCGGGTGTATTGAGGTTTGTGACTGTTTTCTGCCCGAGTGCATTGGGTTATTTTCCAGGCAGGGATTGAAGCATTTTATTCCCGCTGGCTGCAATACTGCACAGTATATATATATATACTGCATTACAATTCATGAATTTATGCCATCTGGTAGACACGCGAAGCATTGCAGCCTATTAAATCCTAATCATTATCATTTAACAGATCAGCCGCCCGTCAGCCAGGCATGAACCCAGGCTGGGAAGGCAAACGCAACGGGGCTTGTCAGAGGTGAGGAGCGGCGCATTCCAGGTATCTGCCAGGTACATACTGGGTATTTGCTCGAATAAAGTGTGTCGGTGCAGTACATAACTTGATTTCCAATCAATCCCACGCAGGATTTGTAAGTCTTGCGTAGTGTCTTTTCAATGTGATTTTAACTTAACTACCAGTGGTTGTAAATAAAAATCAATAAACTGGGATAAATTAGATGTAAGTGATTGAATGCCAGAAATGATAGGGCGACCGGGTGGGTTGTGAAGGTCTTTGTTAATTTTAGGAATAAAGTAAAAGAGTGGTATACGGGGGTGAAAATTAGTGATGGACAGTAGTTATTACGTTCAAGAATCATCAAGACTTCTTGGTGACACTGCCACTTACCTCCCCCTTGTCAGTGAACCCATGGACATTTACTATTCTGAATTAGTTACCCTTTTGGATAAGGGACTTGACAATCAAGCTATCACGCAGGATGAGTATGACTTTTTGAATAATTTGCACCCCCGTATACCACTCTTTTACTTTATTCCTAAAATTCACAAAGACCTTCACAACCCACCCGGTCGCCCTATCATTTCTATCATTAAAAGTGAAAAACATTCAAGACAAAAATGGGTTTAGACAATGCAGAAAATGCATAGCCTGCAAGTATAGCACTTGCAGTAGAGAATTTGGATCCAATGTTACTGCAAGAGTCTACACTGGCGACACACTTTATTCGAGCTCGGCTAGTCCCACGAATTCGGGTATACCCGGGTGTATTGAGGTTTGTGACTGTTTTCTGCCCGAGTGCATTGGGTTATTTTCCAGGCAGGGATTGAAGCATTTTATTCCCGCTGGCTGCAATACTGCACAGTATATATATATACTGCATTACAATTCATGAATTTATGCCATCTGGTAGACACGCGAAGCATTGCAGCCTATTAAATCCTAATCATTATCATTTAACAGATCAGCCGCCTGTCAGCCAGGCATGAACCCAGGCTGGGAAGGCAAACGCAACGGGGCTTGTCAGAGGTGAGGAGCGGCGCATTCCAGGTATCTGCCAGGTACATACTGGGTATTTTCTCGAATAAAGTGTGTCGGTGCAGTATAAAATCATGTCCCATATTACATGCAAGTCTGAGTTTATAATTTATGTGTTGCAGTAACCTTGTGGCTTGCAATATGTGGGACGCACAGGTCGAACCTTTCAAAGACGCATCTATGAACACGTCTATAATATTAAGAAGGGTTTAACGACACACAGTGTGTCCCACCATTTTTTGGTTCACCATGATAAAAATCCCAAAGGCCTTGTTTGTCAACCTATTGAATTGTGTACACCCAATTGGCGAGGTGGAGATAAGTTTAAACACATCAATAGACGAGAGGCCTTTGGATATATGAACTTAAAACTCTTTCTCCTAACAGGCTTAATATTGATTTTGAGCTTGGTTCCTTTTTTGGTAACTGAAGTATTATTAACATATATGAAACTTTGTGACTTAATATAGGTTATAAATAGTAGTATGTGTTGATTCAAGTAAATTGGGTAATATTATACCTGTCTGTTGCCAGTCCAACTAGTGGTCATTTGGAATCTTTGAGGGTTTGAATTATTGGATTTGAAACACTGTGGGAGTTTTGAATGATCCTTGGCCAATTTTTGGTATTACAAATTTTTTTTGGGTATTTATATTGTATAAAGTTAAGCACTTTGTTGAGATATCATAATGGTATGTGGTCATTTATTTTATGTTATGTAATGTTTATGTATGTTTGTCAGGTTGTGTGAGTTATGTGAGCATAGTGATTTGATACTAATGACATGTAGGCGATATTGCTTTAAATTGCTAATATATTTTTAATTGGATAGGGTATATTAGTGTGTCATGAGGTATCTGTTTGTAGCCCCTGAGGAAGTAGATTCACATCTACAAAACGCGTAGGGCAGGTGACACAGTCACTCTGAGTTTGGCATTGAACATTTATGTTGGACATTTGGTCTAGAGCTTTCAAGTTCTGGTAGCTCCCGGCAATCAGACCGCAGCCCCTGTCCTTTAAGTGTACGGGCACACTCGCGCGTGGGCGCGCTGAGACAGCCTGTGAACAAGGAGGAGGAAGTGAGGGGATCCGGCCAGACATGCTGTTGTGCTGTGTACCCTGAAGACCAGCCTCCATCACCGGCACTGTTCCTGTGTACCTCTGAAGGGATTTTCGGGCGTGAGTTCCGGCGGAGCAGAGCTCAAACTCGGCAAGGATTACCTCCTGCGCCGAGAGGACTGTTATTCCATCGCGTGTTTTCACCCTGCTTTTTTTAAGTAGGGCTCTGATTTTTCCACCACCGGATGACCAGCTGTTCTCATAATATTTCAGTGCTTATTTTATGGCATAGTCCTAGTTTTAATAAATTGTTTATATTATAATTGTCACTAGGAGTCTCACTGTTTATGTTTTTTAGTGTAGTACTGTTTTACCCTGCAGTGTTACGCTATGATTTGTGTTTGTTTTTCTTTTTCTCATTTCATGGCCTGTCAAGCATGTGTTCAGATTTCTTGAGGATCACAGGACTTTCCATTTGAACTTTTGGCGCCAGGTTTTTTTCTTTTTCATGTTGTTATCTGTTTGTACTAGCAGTAGGTACCAGGCAGCCTACCTTTATGTTAAAGTTATTATTTATTATATATCACATTGGTGTTTAAACTTTAGCGCTTTTCACATTTTTTTTTTCACTATTTGAAACCGCTCAATTTTGGAAGCCCCACGCAGCTTTTCACAACTGATCGCCACTCTAGAATTGAGATTTTCCCGCAAATCCGTTCCGCCACAAAGTTGGCAAGTTGCTGGGGAGAAGTTTCGGCACGGGCAGCGGGGCGGCACTTAGAACATATTTTGGCCTTTTTTCTGCCTTGGATTGATGCTGGGTGTCTCCGGAGCTGATACCCATTAATACCAGCACCGGAGCCCCCCGGCATGCTTCCGATACAGGAAAGATGTATTTACAGCCCACTTCATTACTTTAGTGGCTAACCACCCGTTTAAGGGGTTAACCACCCATGCCAGGTTTATTGTGGCTAGAGGGGATGGGTGAAGGGGGAATTTGGCCTTTGGTGGGTGTTTAGGGCTTGTGGGGGGGTTGCGGGTGGATTTATCCCCTTCATGACCTTAGCGGTTAATAATGCTACGCTATTGAAGGGGTTAACCCACCTGCAAGGCCTAAACACCCACCGTTGGGGATAATACCCCCTTCACCCACAATAAAAAAAAAACTACACACTACAGCCCCACTACCTACCTCCTAGTCCCTCAATAAACATTAATAAATGAATAAATATATATATATATAGCAAATGGAAATATAACTGTATACTCATTTGCATGTCTTAGGCAGGTCTGCAACCCCGCCTTTCACCATTATCACCAAGCACACAGCACTTCCACTGCAGCAAGGGATTCTGGGAAATGACATGCAAATGAGCACACAGTGATTCAAAACCATTTTAAACATGGTTCCCTATAGGCTTAAGCTTGCTGCATGGTCACAGCTTTAAGCACAGCCAGGATTAAGATGCATAGCCATTAAACCCACCCACAGCTGTTTCAACCTTTATGGGTTTCATCTGTGTGGGGCTGGTTACACTGGCTATGCCAAGCTGAAGCAATGAGGATGGGGTTTACCATACTTAGTTAAGTTATGGTGAGTAAAAAAAGTGACAAAAACCCTCCACAGCAAACATATAGCAAATGGAAATATAACTGTATGCTCATTTGCATGTCATTTCCCAGAATCCCTTGCTGCAGTGGAAGTGCTGTGTGCTTGGTGATAATGGTGAAAGGTTGGGGTTGCAGACCTGCCTAAGACATGCAAATGAGCATACAGTTATATTTCCATTTGCTATATGCTTCTTGGAGGACCTGACTAATAGGTCCAGAAAAAATGTTTTTGTGGGGCGATTTACAATGAAAATGTAAATACTGAGGACGTAGCCTTTTGGCTTAAACAGTATTGTGCTGTGGTGTACGAGAAACCAGAAAGGTGTGTGGATGAGGACATTAAAACCGGTGTAATGAAGTACACTGTACTCCTGCAAGAGGACAAAGAGACATTAGAGCTGGTACATATACCAAATGCGATACATATTGGGCAATTGCATGGATCAGTATTTTATGCGGGACAGCCAAGAAGGTGCAGGCGATGTGGGGCACCTGATCCCTTACAGAAAGATTGTACAGAGGAATTCTGTACAAAATGCAACCAACTAGGACACAGTAAACATGACTGTACTGAAGAAATGAAGTGCAATTTGTGTGGCAAAAACGGTCACAGTTTCAGACAGTGCCCACAATCATACGCAAACTGAGCCAGAGGAGGTTGGAGGAGAAAGGAGACTAAAACAGAGGAGGAAAAAAAGATGGATACTACAAACGAATGCCATGAGGAAGAAAAGATGGCCGCTACAAACGAATGCCATCCGGCTGAGGAACCACAGAAGTCAGATGGAAAAAGTGGAGTGGAGCAGTGTGTGGCTATGGATCCAGATACCCCCACCCCAGGCTCAAGCAACACCTCAGGGCCTGGGGAAGCGGATGCTTTAAAGGAGGATGCGGGGGAGGAGCAGTTTGTAACTAGAGGAAAGATAAAGTTACAAAGCCAAAAAGAAACAGTTAAAAGAACAGTGCAACAAGTGGCAATGGATATGAGTGGACTGGACTCTAATGAAAGCTCAGTTGACGAGGATTTTCCAGCAACCCCAGAAATGGGAAGCTGGGCAGATGAGGAGGAAACAGGATCAGAATAGAGTGAATCTGATGGAGAGAATGGTGAGGAATGTAGGGAAGTAAAAAAGAGGATTGTGAGTGAGGAGAGAGAGCATTAAAGTTGCAAGGAAAAAATGGACAGAGGATGAGTGGAAGGGAAGGGGAAAGACTCTGATATATGTGCGCATAAAGGACAAAGAAACAATACGAACATGCGCTGATTGGGTGGGGAAGGAGGGAAATATGGAACGTTTAAGCTTGATTATGGATGATTGGAGGGGAAGCCCAGAGAAGTATGAAGGAATACTGAATGATGATTGTTTTGTTTGCTTGGGGAGGAGAGAAGGGGGAAAAAAAGGATGCCTATTCAAAGGATATTACAACTTGGCGTGCAAGGTTTATGAATATGAGGAGTTCAAAGCTGCGATGCCTCACCTGCAGCCATCTTTGATGTTGAGGATGTTTGATGAAATGTTAGAGACAGAAGGGTTTGTAAGTAAGACATTTTATGTTGATTTTTTTGACAAAAGGAAGTTAGTGTGGTAAATGTTATAATACAGTATGCAAGTTTAGTTTTTGCTGTAATAAAGTGAGAATTTACTGGTTAGAAATGTATTTTGTTTTTAGTTCAGTATTTTAATGTAATATATGAAGTTATATGTAAATGCGTTTTTTTGTTGTTATGTTTTTTAACTGAAGAAAGAATAGTTAATTAGTACATGATATAAGTTTAGTCCTGTGTGTTCTAATGATTGGGAAAATAATGTTTTCTGTTTTTTGTATTTCTATGTTTTGATGACATAAGCTGTAATGTTATATTATGAAAATAAACAAATTTATTTAAAAAACAAAACAGCGGTCTGTGGGTGGGTTTACTGGCTATGCATCTTAACCCTGGCTGCGCTTAAAGCTGTGACCATGCAGAAAGCTTAAGCCTATAGGGAGCCATGTTTAAAATGGTTTTGAAGCAAAAAGTGGCACAGTGGTGGTCATGCACTAAGCTCCG
The DNA here is from genome assembly GCF_040206685.1 of Ascaphus truei. Lineage (NCBI taxonomy): Eukaryota > Metazoa > Chordata > Amphibia > Anura > Ascaphidae > Ascaphus > Ascaphus truei. The sequence goes on along the minus strand of NC_134486.1, from coordinate 200,495,273 downwards.
ATAAGTCGTTTTTAGAACGCAAAGTGCTCTTAGAACGTGATGTTGCGCTTAACGCGATACACAGAGACACGCAAACCGGCACTTTGCGTTCTAAAACTGACTTTTTTCAGGAAATGTTTTCTAAGTCCAACTTTGCTCGTACGTTAACCTGTTTGCGTTCAATTCTGCCCTTATGCGGGATGCACTAAGCTACGCAACCTTAGCGAACACGAAAGTTGCGTTCAAGAAAACACGTCAGCTCAAGGTAGCCGCAAAAAAAGCCATATAACAGGCCAGCGGGTGCCCCGGCTGACCCCGAGGGAGGCCGGGTGTACCCGGGGGCCTGCGGTACCAATGTTGCGCCTCCAAAAATAATAAACAATATTTATAACTAAATACACCCCCCTAACACATACAATACAGTTAAGGGCAAAATTACTATTATCCACATATGGATAATCATTTGCCCATTTTAAATACATATAAATTACAATAAATACAATAAATACATATTACACTTACCTTTTCCAGGCACCTACGATGAAGGCCGTCTTCATCCTGCCCATGTCCCTCAGGTGCTGCAAACCATACACAAGAATAAAAATAGCCCCTAACCCCTTAATTACCTTAGCGGTCATTAACCGCTACAGTCATTTAGGGGTTAACTCACCCACACCCACCACTCGGGAGGCCTAAATACCCTCCCCCACTACCCAAACCCGTGAGGCCTAACCACCCTTACCCACTAACCCAGGCGGGAGGCCTACCCACATACCCTTGGGGCCAATACACCCTTCCCCCACCCCCAGTACCCACAAGAAAAACATTACACAGCCCCACAATAAACATCATTATATTTATTCTATACATAACCCACCCCCTGTGCCCCCATAAATACTTGATTTATTATTTTACATACAGGGTTAATACCCTAGGCCCACGGGAGTCCCCGGTGGGCCTGACGGGTCACCTCAAAGTAGCCCAGTACCATGTTTAAAACAGGGTCTGGAAGCCTATGTGTGGTCCCCGCCAGGCGCCATGTTCCACCAGGTGGTCTCCGCAGGTCACCGTGGGCCACAATGGGGTCCCCACGGGTAGGCCTGCAGCTGTCTGGGGGGCCCCGGGTCAGACCCACAGGTGTCTGAGGGGCCTCGGGTGGTTCCCACAGGGGTCTGGGGGCCCTCGGGTGGTCCCTAAGGGTCCACTGTGCCCCCAAAGATGTTTGGCCACCGGTTCTTCCCTGTAGGTGTCCCCTGTGGACCTGGCAGCCGTTTACCCGTGAGAAGCCTGAGGAGACCTCAGGTGGTCTCCATAGGTCCCCCGCAGACCAAAAGGAACCAACCCTGTATGTAAAAAAAATTAACCTGACCTATACATTAAATACATCAATCCCCCCCCCCCCCCAACACATACAGTACAATAATGTGAAAAATAACTATTATTCAGATAGGGATAATCGATTATTTGCCCATTATTAAACACATAAATCAGCATACATAAATTGTGTTCTACTTACCCCCTGGCAATGATGGGCATCCGGTCACCCACCCTGCCCCCTTTCATTTGTACAGTGGGTTATATAATATATATATATTTTTATATATAGTTTTATTAAAGATTCCTCAATTTATACAGTATTATGCTATAGAGCTGCCTTTAAGATGACGTCATCAAAACAAAGATGGCCGGCAACACATGACACACTCTGATTGGCTGAAGAAAAGCCTCTGTCACATGGTCTACTTGAGCCAATCAGAGTTGGGATTTCGTTCCCACGCTCTGATTGGCTACTGTACCATGTGTCGCCGGCCATCTATGTTTTGATGACGTCATCTTAAATGCAATTGAAGCTCAGCCATTCTGATTGGCTGGCGTCATTGCCTTTAAATGACGTCATCATTTTTTTGGTTATTTCACAAATCACATCATTTTCACGGCCCAATCAGGGCAATGGGAAACATTTGACCAAAATGTGACGTCATAGGCCTATTAAAGCCTAGTCGTCTCATTTTGAAGTTAGACGCCGAGGAGGAAGGACCTCCTACCGAAGAAAAAAGGAGAGGGTGTGGCCGAAGAAGAGAAGAAGACCCCGGAAGAGAGCGGAAGAAGATAAAAGAAAGAAGAATATAGGTGAAGATGGATTACAAATAGAAGACCCCTGGATTGTTATGGTTTATTATTTTATGGTTTATTATTTTATGGGTTCCTGTGCGTGGATTGGTTCAAGAGTAAGGTGTTCAACGGGAGTCGGTGAGTTGGTCAAGTAATGATAAAAAAAAAACATTTCTTTTTTTGACTTAACTTGTACATGTTTTTTTTTTAATTTTTACATTATATATTTTTTTTATTACAGATCATTTCTTGCCACTTTACTGTATGTATGTTTGTCTCAATAAATATATACATACAGGGTAAGAAATAATTTGGTAGGAAATGCTTGTTTTGCTGTCTTTAAAATGTTTTTGGCTATGCTGCTATGCGTAAATGTGTGTGTAATGTATTTTGGAATGAGATAGATGTAATTTTTTGGTGTTGTATGCTGTACTTTAGGTCATGGTGAGGCTTGCTTTTGTATATTGGATTATTTTTGATACTTATATTTTGTCTGATGGTATCTTGTTTTGTTTAACGATTGAAATAGATAATTGTGTAATTGTTATGGATGTTATTTAATTGTTTTGGGATTTGATTAATGAATGCTAATTGATTTCTGTTGACTTGCTTGGTTTAAATAGTATACTTGTTTGGATTTAATGGTATTTTGTTTGGAAAATGTTATTGTTAACATTGATTGGCAGGGTGTACATGGTGCATAGATTTTATGCATCATGTATACAATGTAAATTCAATGTTTTGATTGGCATTTCATGCTTTTGATTGGAAGATGAGATTGATTTTTTTTAGGAAATAGGATTTTATTTTACCATGGCTGATATGGAGAAGTGGTATTTTTATTAGATCATGTTTTTTTAACCCTTAAACATTTCTTTGTATATTGGTGTTATATGTGTGTGTGTATATATATATATATTGTGGCAGGACGGCCTCGTGGCGGGGTCAGTAAGACGCTAGACACGGTGGGAAACGTTCAACTATAGTGGTTTATTAGCCACAACCAAAATAAAGTACAGGTGCACTGTCCCTTTAAGAAACTACTTTCTTGAAAATTAAAGCCTGTACCCTTTAGGGAAACTAACTCACTTCTTGAGCCCTTACTAACAAGACAGCCAGCTAATCTGGTCATGCCCAAAACATATGCAACACAAAGTATAACCAATAAGTGTAATAATAAAGTCTTATCTGTTGCAGCTCCAAACAGCAAACAGGAACACGGTTCCGGGGAGCAGGCTGTGTCCAGCCTCGCAGCAATGTTTATCTTTATCCTGGGTTGGGGTCCCAGCTGGTCCCAGCAGCAAAGCTCCTCGCAGGACTGGGGGACCAGAGCAGCAGCAGCTGCTATGGCTTCCAAGCCGGGAGAGTTCTCTCCACCTTCCTGTGGAAAAACAAGCTCTCTGTGTGTGTGTAACTTCCTGCTTTTAAACCTGCCATCTCTCAGGCCTCCTGCTTAATTAGGCTGCAGGTGTGCTTCTTTCTGTCTGAGGAGATTAACACTCTGTGAACTGGCTGCAGCGTCTCTCCATTCACTGTCACAGCCTGCTGAGTCAGTGACTCTGTCACATATCCCTCTCCCCAGCGAAACATTGTCCTGTGGAGCGGCCCGTGCACCATTCCCGTGCACCAGCATCTTTGGCGAAAATGTCTGACGTCGGCCCTTCCCTCCCCCTTTTTTTTTTCTTGCCTTCCAATTTAGGCATTTTCTTTTGGGGTAATTACCAGGCCATCTGGGCCTGAGGACTGGTACCTCACTATCTCCTTGTGTTCAGAGACTCCTTCACCCTGTAAAAGAGCCTTGACTTTGGTCAGCTCATTGCATACTCTTGCCAGTGACTGTTTGGCCTTTTCCTGTGAAGACAGCAACTCCGCTTTAGCGGTGATGGGTTTTGGACCTTTTTCCATCAGCATACCTTCAGTGTTGGGTTTCACATCCTTTATTTTCAGAACTTCAAATTGGGTGGGGGTCTTTTTAACCCCAAGTGCACCCCATGATGCCTCTCTTTTACAGTCGGCAGACTCGAAGGTTTGGGCCTGTCTTTCTTGTCCCCTTAACTTACTCCGTTGGGAGTGTTGCTGAACAAACTGTGAGGTCTTTCTCATCTTATAAACATGGACACTCTTTTGTCCCATTCTCGACTGTCTCTTCACAGTGGCCGCCTTCCTTGCAAGGAAACCACCATGGGTCCCATAGTACAACTGGCTTCTTACTGGGCTACTACATAGCACCTTGGTCTTCCCATCCCGTGCCTTGTGAAAAGTAAACTGTAACACTGCAACGGTATTGCAGTCACGCTTCTTGGTGCGCCTCACTTGCTTTATATCTACCACCTTTTTTCCCATGGACTGCTTCTGTGACCCAAGGGTCTGTCTTAGGGTTGTTATCTCTTTCTCCAACTACAGCTGAGGAATCTCCTGCTGGGCAGCATTAGAGTCCAACGTAGCATCCTGCTCAGTCTTCAGAGCCTCGAGTATCTCATCCAGGTCACGCTTTTGTTTCTCCGCCATCTTGCGGCCAGCACGCTCAGACTCCAGATCCCTCCTCAGGTCATGAAGCTGTCCTTCTGCATTTCTTTTTTTACTCAGAGCAGCTGCCAGTTCATCTTCTTTGGCGTCGAGACGCCATTCCACATCTCCTAGCTGGTTCAGCGCAAGTCTTAAGTCTGTTTCTTTCGCTCTATTTCTGACCTGCCACTGCCAGTGCTCCTCCCGGACCTTGTCCAGCTCCAGCTGCAGTCGGGCCATCTCATTGGACGTGTGGTCCAGAAGCTTGCGGGTATCAGCCATCTCGGTTTCATAGCGCAATGACAGGCAAGCCACCTGTCGGACGGTCACCTTCTCCCGCTCGGCGAGCTGTTTCTTGTGCTCAGCAACCTGCGTTTGCAGCTCTTCAATTTGATCCTGAAAATCCCCTCTCAGGGCCCTCACCTCTTCCTGGTGCTTGCTCTGGGCTTGCGTCAGCTCCTCCTTCATCTTTTGGAGCCCTGCAGTTTTTGTCGCCAGTATAGCTGTTGCTTTTGTCTTCCAGGCTTCTTTCTCCTTGGCATACTGACTCATAGAGATGGAGTTGCCTCTCTGCTTCTCCAGCTCTTGCTCCAGTCTTTGGACCTTCTCATGTTCCCTCTCACACAGAGTCACCTGGCTTCTAAGCTCCGCCTCCAGCGATGCTCTTGTGGCGCTCAACATGATCTTCAGCTGCTCCAGGGTGAGGCATTCTTTTTCCAGCATTTTCTCTGCATTCTGCAGAGCAGCCTGTACTTCATTTTTTTCTTGCGCCAATTGTGTCTTCACTTTCTGCGCTTGGTGAAGCTTCTCAGTCCCATCACTGACCTGACCAGTCAGGTTTAAAACCTCTTCCTTCAGGTTTATATTCTCCATTTTCACAGTCTCTACATCCCTTAGGACCGTTTCATTGGCTTTCTTCAAAGTACCCAGCTCTGCCCCTAGCGATGCTCTTGTGGCGTACAGCGTGGCCCTCAGTTCCTCATGCTGTTCTGTGGGGACATACTGGGTACTCAGCCGTTCCTGTAGCACTCGCTGCTTCTCCTTGGCTGCTTGCAGATTTGCATGTAGCTCTTGCAGCTGGCTCTGCCATATGTGCGTTGCCTGTGTGTGCTGCTGCAGGGAGACACGTTGCATCCTCTCTGCATTCTGCAGTGCTTCCTGCACCTCTAGCTTTTCCTGGATCAATTGCTTCTCCACTTTTCCTGCTTGGTGGAGCTTCTTATCACCTTTACTGATTTGATCAGTCAAGTCTGAATTTTTCTGCGTCAGACTTACATTCTCCTTCTTTACAGTCTCTAAATCCCTCAGGGCATTCTCATGGGTTTCCTTCAACATACTCAGCTCTGTGTTTAGACTGTAGCCCTCCTGGCATGAGAGCTCCAGCTCTGTTTTGAGCGTGCTAGCTTCTTGGTGAGAAACTTCTAAGTCTTTGATGAAGTTTTGCACATCTCTCTGGGACATCTGATAGCATAGTCTCCAGTCAGGACTTGTTCTCTCTGATTCCATGTTAGCAATTGCGGTGTTGGCTTTATTCAAACTTGTCGTCAGCTCCTCCAACTCACTCCGCAAGAGATGCTCTGTTTTCTTTAATGCCGCATATTCTTGTATAGCTGGGAGTATACACCTCTGTACCTCGGCATTAGCTTCTCGCTCCCTTTTCAATTGTTCCTGCAAGACATCATAATCACGCTGGGCAGTTTGGAGTGCAGAAATTAAGGCCTCTTTTCCCTGGATCAAGGATTCAGCTTCCCTTTGCTTCTCCTTTTCCTTTGTCACCGTTCCTGTGACAATTCTGCCCATCACTCCGGTCTGCAGCACATCTCGGTGGCTTGCTGACGCCTGTTGTCCTGATATCGCAGGCTCAAGTGGTTCGGTCACTTCCTCTGAGACTTGAAAAATATTTTTATTTTTCTTCTTTCTCTTTGTTTTATTAGTTCCAGAGACATCAGTGGTACTGGGCACACACACACTGGACACTTTTGCAGCTTTCATCTGCGGGTACATCTCTCTTCTCGGGGCCACATATACGTCATCATAATCATCATATGGCCTGAAGGGACACATGACGGCGGCCATTTTAAATCCCCGTTTTTTTTCCACACCCGACGAGGCAGACTTTGCACAACACACGTAACTTGTATGGGCTTTACAATCTTTTAACCTTCTGGGTTCTTCTTAGGGCAACATCTATGCCAAAATCCATTTTCAATTTCCTTTTACCAGACAGGGCAAACTTTACCTCACAGCACTTGCTAGCTGCAAATTCACTCGCTTCAGCAAAAGGCAGTAGCTTTACACAGCAATCCTTTCATACCCGACGGGGCAAAATTTACACTCAGTGCTTGCTGGCTGTAACTTCCATGCTTCAGAAAAAATCATTTTTTTTTTTCGCTTGAGTTCAGTGTCTCAACACATTTTCATCTACTGACCCCCAGAGGCGTAGCATCCCACTTCTGACACCACCTGTGGCAGGACGGCCTCGCGGCGGGGTCAGTAAGACGCTAGACACGGTGGGAAACGTTCAACTATAGTGGTTTATTAGCCACAACCAAAATAAAGTACAGGTGCACTGTCCCTTTAAGAAACGACTTTCTTGAAAATTAAAGCCTGTACCCTTTAGGGAAACTAACTCACTTCTTGAGCCCTTACTAACAAGACAGCCAGCTAATCTGGTCATGCCCAAAACATATGCAACACAAAGTATAACCAATAAGTGTAATAATAAAGTCTTATCTGTTACAGCTCCAAACAGCAAACAGGAACATGGTTCCGGGGAGCAGGCTGTGTCCAGCCTCGCAGCAATGTTTATCTTTATCCTGGGTTGGGGTCCCAGCTGGTCCCAGCAGCAAAGCTCCTCGCAGGACTGGGGGACCAGAGCAGCAGCAGCTGCTACGGCTTCCAAGCCGGGAGAGTTCTCTCCACCTTCCTGTGGAAAAACAAGCTCTCTGTGTGTGTAACTTCCTGCTTTTAAACCTGCAGTCTCTCAGGCCTCCTGCTTAATTAGGCTGCAGGTGTGCTTCTTTCTGTCTGAGGAGATTAACACTCTGTGAACTGGCTGCAGCGTCTCTCCATTCACTGTCACAGCCTACTGAGTCAGTGACTCTGTCACAATATATATATATATATATATATATATATATATATATATATATATATATATATATATATATATATATATCCCACTGTACAAATGAATGGGGGCAGGGTGGGTGACCGGATTCCCATCATTGCCTGGGGGTAAGTAGAACACAATTTATTTATGCTGATTTATGTGTTTAATAATGTGCAAATAATCTATTATCCATATGTGGATAATAGTTATTTTGCCCATTACTGTATTGTATGTGTTTAGGGGGCGGGGGGATGTGTGTTGTATATTGCTATGTTTATTGGGGGCAATTGTCCCCAATAAACATGCTATTGTTCCTAAACCCCTTCATTGCCTTAGCGATTACCCGCTAAGGTAATGAAGCTGCTTTAATGTATTTTTATTAATAGTGTGCGGGAGAAGGGGGTCCCCTGAGCAGAACCGCATTGATTTCTGCCTCAGAGACACCCTGTTTCCCGAGTTACAGGCCCCGGTTTGGGGCATCGATGCCAGTGTAGCATCCACGTCGCGTATGGGACGCTATAAAGATGGCGGCAACACTGGCACCAATGCCCCATACCTTGCCCTGTAACTCAGGAAGCAGGTTGTCTCTGAGGCAGAAATCAATGCGGTTCAGCTCAGGGGACCCCCTGCTCTGGCACACTATTATTAAAATGTACATTAATGCAGCTTCATTACCATTGCAGATAGCCGCTACGGTAAGGAATTATTGTTTATTGATATGTGTTTTGAAAGTAGTGTAGATGTGTAGGGGGTCTCCTGAGCTGAATCGCATTGGTTTCAGCCTCGGGGACCCCAACTTCAGGAGATACAGGCCCTTTTATGGGTGCCAGTATCCCCTGCAGAATGTAAATATCTCGGTCACGTGACGCAGGAGCTTGAAAGTGCAAGGGATACCGGCACCCCATAACGGGGCCTGTATCTCCTGAAGTAGGGGGCTCCCGGACCTGAAACCAGTGCTGTTCAGCTTAGGAGACCCCCTGCTCGTGTACACTATTATTAAAATGTATTTATTTAGTGTCCGATCAACTGTAACAGCCTTACATGGAGATGCCAAATCTCCATGCAAATGTTCCAAGCGGCTTTTTTTTCTATCAGCTAGCGTACGTAAAGTATAAGAACGCTAGCAGGGGGAAAAAAACCAACACGTACGCTGTGGCTGTTTTGAGCCCGTACGTTAGAAAAAGGGCTCAAGGCCTTAGTGAATCGCGTCTCCGGCCTCACTTTTTAACGGACGTGCTTTTTGTTTTCATCCGGATGCAAAAGCCTTGAGCTTAGTGCATAGCCACCTGTGTGCTCATTTGCATGTCATTTCCCAGAATCCCTTGCTGCAGTGGAAGTGCTGTGTGGTTGGTGATAATGGTGAAAGGCGGGGTTGCAGACCTGCCAAAGACATGCAAATGAGCATACATTTATGTTTCCATTTGATATATTCTTTGCTGTGGAGAGTTTTTGTCACTTTTTTACTCACCATAACTTAACTATATATATATATATATATATATATATATATATATATATATATATATATATATATATATTTATTTATTTACAACACCAACCCCCTGTGCCCCCAACAACCCCTATACCCCCTAACATACAGTACATATATGTAATTTTTGGGATGCACAGCAATGATACTATAGGCCTGCGGTGGCCCTCGGGTGTTCCCCGCAGGTGTCTGGGGGTCCCGCTTGCCTGCAGTACCAATTCTGTGCCCCCAAAAAATAATTAAAAAAACACATAAATACTTATAAATAAATACACCCCCTGCCCCCTAACACATACAGAATAGTAATGGGCAAAATTACTATTGTCCACAAATGGATAATAGTGCATTTGCCCATATAAAATACATAAAGCAGAAAAATAAAATAAATACATATTGCACTCACCCTTGCCCGGCTTCCACGATGAAGGCTGTCCTCATCCTGTTAGATAGAGATGAAGAAGCGCTCAAATGCTAGGTATAATAACCAATGATAGCCAAAGCCAAAGTCCAAGGATAATCCAGAAACAATAACAATGAGTGAGAATAACAGCTAGGAATATTGGGTAATATGCCTCCTGAAGACTGGTAATGGGTAGGAATAACCCCCCACGATCAGTCTCATTGGAAGCAACCCTGTAGCAATGAAGTACTCACAAGTCCTTGGTTGGGGCGGGCAGGATGCGCAGCTACCAGTAGTAGTAGATGCAGGAAATGGAAAGGAGCGCATGGTCCAACAGGAGCAAGGAGAGGACCCAATGCTAAAAAATATAAACTTTATTGTGTCATAGACCTAAAATCCAACGTGTTTCGAACGCTGAACGCTTCTTGATAAAGAACGCACCAGCGTTCGAAATGCGTTGGATTTTAGGTCTATGACACACTAAAGTTTATATTTTTTTGCATTGGGTCCTCTCCTTGCTCCTGTTGCATCGTGCGCTCCTTTCCATTTCCTGTGTCCTCATCCTGTCCATCTCCCCCTCCGATGCTGCAAAACATACAAGAATTAAAACAGCCAATGTAATGTTCCCTAACCCCTTAATCACCTTAATGGATATTAACCGCCATAGTAAAACACCCTCCCCCACTACCCACACGGGAGGCCTAACCACCCTTGGGGACAATACCCCCTTCCCCCACCCCCACTATCCACAAGAAAAACAATACACAGACCCACAATAAACATTACTGTATTTAATAAACAATACATAACCCACCCCCTGTGCCCCCCAATTAAACATGATTTATTATTTGACATACAGGGTTAATACCCCAGACCTACCGGAGTCCCCGGTGGTCCCGACTGGTGTCCGCAGGCCCTACAGTGCACCAGTACCCCAGGATCTGGAGGCCTCAGGGTGGTCCCCGCCAGACGTTTGGGCCTTCAGGTGGTCCCTGCGGGTCACCGTGGGCCCCAAATGAGGTCCACTGGTGGGCCTGCGGGTGTCTCGGGGTCCCCGGGTCAGCCCTACAGGTGTCTGAGGCCCTCGTGTGGTTCCCACGGGGATCTGGTGCCCTCGGGTGGTCCCTGAAGGTCCGCAGGGCCGCCACAGCTGTGGGGCCCCCGGTTCTTCCCCACAGGTGTCCGTGTGTGGGTCCGCAGGTGGTACCCATGGGCGTCCGGGGGTCCTCAGGTGGTCTCCAGAGGTCCCCACAGACCTAAGGTACCAACCCTCTTTATAAAAAAAATAAAAATTGTCCTACATTAAAATAAATCAACCCCCGCCCCACCCCCCGCACTACCAAACAAACATACAGTACAATAATGGGCAAAATAACTTATTTGTCCATTATTAAACACATTAACTAGCATAATGAAATAAATACAGTTCTACTTACCTCAGCAATAAGGGGTTAAGCCACCCTGCCCCGATACCCACCCTTCGCCAATTCATTTGTACAGTGGCTTAATCATTTGTGTGTGTGTGTGTGTGTGTGTGTGTGTGTGTGTGTATGTGTATGTGTGTGTACCTACAGCTGATTAGGATCTCTGAAAAAATGAACTTGTCACTATATCCAATTGGATCAGCTTGGGGATATTACTGCATCTGTTGAATCTGTTGATTAATTCACTGTCAAAAGAATTATGGTTAATAGGACTTGGTAGTGTGATAATCAGTACAGCGCTGAGATGGATAGTAATCTTCTTAAAAATGATATTTATTGTAAAAACTTTTAACCACCATTAGGTATGGAATAAAAAAAATGCAATATGCAAATGTGAGAGAGGGTCACAATTAGTGGATTGTATGTGGAGATGATGTCCCAATATGAATCCAAGTCTTTAAAAAGACTTATTATCTCATAAGATACAGTTCGTATGACATGTGATGATGATAAGAAAACAATCTTAGTAGTTCTCCTTACCTTCCGTGATGATTTTCTGGGTGGTGGGTTTTTTAGGATAAAATTGCTTATTTGCAGTGTAGTATGCAAGACGTTATTTGGAGAGAGGGAGGGTGGGGGGAGGGAAGGGGCTGGCCTGCCTCTCCTTCCTACAGTATCTCTCCATCGGTTCACTTACCCCTCTTCATTGTGCACGTGAATCGATGCTTTCAGTGTTTCCAGACGCACTGCTTTCCTCTACCTCAATTACCACATGCGTGTCTCTGAATCAAGTATCAGTACTTTCAGCATCTTCAGACGCGCGGCTTTCCTCCACCTCACTCACCGCTTCTGCATCACGTGAGGGAGCCTGTTTGAGTCTCTTGAGATGTCCGAATTTGGAGCTACTCCGTCTGAAGCTCTATCCACAACACAGTCTATTTAACCTAGTCTGCTCTGGAAACAGACCTAGGAAAGGGGGACGATCTTCTCACAATGGTGATCCTCTCTCAAATGATTAACCCTACACGTTTCAACATTGATGTCTTCGTCATATATACAGTGTTCGACAAATCTGGTCACCCGTGGTGATTGGATTTAGGCCGCTGTGGTTCTGTTAATTCCTCTGCTCAAGCCAAATTTTTAAAAATAAATAAATAATCCCCCTCCCTGATTGGGCTGATGCGGGGAAGAGGGCCGGCTGGCTGGCAGCTCTGGGTCAGACCCCCCCCTCCTGCCTTTCCCCCCTCCTGCCCCCAATCCCCTCTCCCCGATCCCCTCTTTCTGCGGGAGGTAGGCTGGGGGTGGGGTCTCCGTGGCTGCTGCCCCGGGCTGGAGGAGCAAGGTAGGCGGGTGCAGGCTAGTCATGCGCTTCCCCTCTGTCCCATATTCCTTTGGCACCCGCATGGGCAGGGAGCGGGGAAGAAGGGCAGGCTGGCAGATCTGAGTCCCCTTTCCCCATGGCTGCAGCCTGGGCGGGAGGTAGGGAGAGCGGGGTGCACATGCAGGGGGGGCAAAGTTGGCTGGTGGGGGCTGGATCCAGTGCGTCTCTGTCCGGCCATGTTTGCCCTTGGTTGCCCTGGCAGGTTTGGAGGGAGGGCGGCGGTGGCAAAGACATTCCGGTGGTTGGTGCGCGCAGGGCTTCCCTCGATCGGGAAGGTTGGTGTTATGTGACTGTGCGGCTGGTGCTCCCCCCTCCTCGGTTACCGCTTCTGCTCCTCCCCTCCCCGATTACAGCTGCCACTCCCCCCCTTCCCGATTACCGCTGGTGGCTGTTTGAGCGGAGGGATGATTGGGGAGACGGTTGCAGTGGTCCTTTGGCCTGAGTGCCAGTGCCCCCTCTCGGCATCCACTGCCCCCCCTCTTGACACCATCCCCAAGTTAAGTCTGAATTTTATATGTATTGGGGTGGTGGGCATATTTTGTATATGTATTGGGGAAGTGGGCATATTTTGTATATACTGTATATTGGAGTGGTGGGTTTAAAAAAAATGGTTTGGGATCTTTTTAAAATGTATTGGGGCCCAGTCATTCACCCACCCACCCAAGTGTCAGACAGTCACCCACCCAGTCAGTCAGTCAGTCAGTCAGTCAGTCACCCAGTCACCCACCCACCCAGTCAGTCAGTCACCAACCCAGTCAGTCAGTCACCCACCCAGTCAGTCAGTCACCCAGTCAGTCACCCTGTCACCCACCCAGTCAGTCAGTCACCCACCCAGTCAGTCAGTCAGTCACCCAGTCAGTCACCCACACACCCAGTCAGTCACCCAGTCAGTCACCCACCCAGTCAGTCAGTCACCCAGTCAGTCACCAAGTCACCCACCCAGTCAGTTAGTCAGTCACCCACCCAGTCAGTCAGTCAGTCAGTCAGTCAGTCAGTCACCCAGTCAGTCAGTCACCCACACACCCACCCTGTCAGTCAGTCACCCACACACCCACCCTGTCAGTCAGTCAGTCACCCACCCAAGTCAGTCACCAATCCAGTCAGCCAACTATCCACCCACCCAGACTAGTCACACACACACAATCCTTATTAGTAATTTATTCCATTTATTAAAAGTGGGGATGGGTGAGGGGCGGAGCAAGGTGGCAACGGGCGCTGCTAGGTGGCAAGTAGATTTTTGGGTGATTTGTTGAATATTATATATATATATATATATATATATATATATATATATATATATATATATATATACAGGAGATCTACAAGCTCATATTAAACCCCCAAAATAACCACAACATATATATAAGCATATAAGTGTCACCAAGTGGCCAAATTGTTGAAAGCCCCTGAGCCACTACACGGCAGACCACATCTCAAGGGTCCCTAACACTAATATAAATTCTAAATAACCTGTGCATTACCAGGAAGAATGATTTATAATAAATCTGTCAAAACTGGTTGCATAGTTCTAAGTCTGATTGAAGCTTTTATTAACCTGTACATTACCAGGAAAAGCACTCTGTATTAGATTTGTCACAATCATATTGCAAGCAAGCAAGTTCCCCTGAGAGTGGGAGATGCTATGGAGTGAGCTTTTAACCATTTAAATGTGGGAGGGGGTGAGCTTCAATTAGGTAGGAGGTTGCCACCCTCCAATCAGCTAAGACTAGCTGAACAAGAATTGCAAAACATACAGGACACCTACAAGCTCATATTAAACCCCCAAAATCACCACAACATATATATATAAGCATATAAGTGTCATAGAGGAGTGCTACTGAGCATGGCAATATATATTGTACCGTGTATAAGTTTCACTGGATGTGCACTGAGCTCTGTCTGTGTTTTATGTTCTGTCTCTGGTTTTAAATATTAAGGTTATTAAGAATTTATATTAGTTTTAGGGACCCTTGAGATGTGGTCTAACGTGTAGTGGCTCAGGGGCTTACAACAATTTGGCCAAATGTTAAACTAAAAGACCATTTTATTTAATAGATATCTATACATATATATTTAGGCACTGTACCGTGTATAAGTTTCACTGGATGTGCACTGAGCTCTGTCTGTGTTTTATGTTCTGTCTCTGTGTTTTATGTTATGTTCTATATAGCAACCCATCACATGAACAACCCTTAGCCAATGAATGCTGCTTTAGACACAGCTTTTAAGCAAGAGCTTGGGAGATGCATAGCCAGTAAACCCACACACAGAAATGTGTGAGCTTGAGATAGGTGGCACTGAGTGCTCATTTGCATGTAATTTCCCAGAATCCCTTGCTGCAGTGGAAGTGCTGTGTGTGTGTGTGTGTGTGTGTGTCTGCTGTGTGTGTGTGTAGAGCTGCTGTGTGTGTGTGTGTGTGTGTGTGTGTGTGTGTGTGTGTGTGTGTGTGTGTGTGTGTGTGTGTGTGTGTGTGTGTGTGTGTGTGTGTGTGTGTGTGTGTGTGTGTGTGTGTGGTTGAAAACAAGGGGAGAAGGATTAAAAGAAGAGGGGGACTCACATCTACCAATATATATATTCCATGAGGCAAAAGCACTTTGCTCATTTGCATGTAATTTCCCATTTTACCCACCATAACCTTAATAAGTGTGAATATATATATATATATATATATATATATATATATATATATATATATATATATATATATATATATATATATTGAAAGATTCAACAGTGCCTGGGTGTGTACTAGCCACACAGTAGACTCCTGACAACAAACAGATCACAACAAATGTTAGCACAGATGACCCGTATAATACAATTGTAAAGATGTATTGTTATAAAATATATATAGGATCTCAAATGGTGGTCATAAGTATTGTTAGTGAGTGTGTGTAAAAAATCTAAAAATATAAAAAATGGTACAGGTAAACCCCGTTATAACGCGGTCCTCGGGGTCCACCCCGAGACCACCGCGTTAGTAACGGGGTCATGCTAATTTAAAAAAAAAATGGCCGCCGCGCACCTGATCGGGAGGGAGGGAGTGAGGAGGGAAGGAAGAGGCCTGCACAACATGCGGCCCGTCTGGCCTCTCTGTGGGGCCCGCGATGACTCTGGCCGGGCACCATTTAATTAAATACATTTTTAAAAAAAAGTTTAAAAAACCGGTGGCGATTCATCTTTCCTCCCTCCCTCCCAGCCCTCTCCCTCTCCCCCAGCCCCCTACCTCTCCCCCAGCTCCCTCCCTATCCCCTCCCTCTCCCTCCCAGCCCCCTCCCAGCAGCCGTGTGTTTTTTTCCTTCCGGAGAGGTCAGAGCATGAGGGGGCAGGGCTTAGGCTTAGTACCGGGGAGAGAGGATGTGCTGATCAAAATATGGGGGTGGTGTGTGTGTGTGTGTGTGTGTGTGTGTGTGTGTGTGTGTGTGTGTGTGTGTGTGTGTGTGTGTGTGTGTGTGTGTGTGTGTGTGTGTGTGTGTGTGTAAAACGGGCTGGTGGGGGGTGGGCTGCTGACATGTGAGGGGGGGATGGGCTGCTGACATGTGAGGGGGGGGTGGGCTGCTGACATGTGAGGGTGGGGTGGGCTGCTGACATGTGAGGGGGGGTGGGCTGCTGACATGTGAGTGGGGAGTGGGCTGCTGACATGTGAGGGGGGGTGGGCTGCTGACATGTGAGGGGGGGTGGGCTGCTGACATGTGGGGGGGATGGGCTGCTGACATGTGAGGGGGGGTGGGCTGCTGACATGTGAGTGGGGGTGGGCTGCTGACATGTGAGGGGGGGTGGGCTGCTGACATGTGAGAGGGGGGTGGGCTGCTGACATGTGAGGGGGGGTTGGTTCTGACATGTGAGGGGGGGTGGGCTGCTGACATGTGAGGGGAGGGGTGGGCTGCTGACATGTGAGTGTATTGTGAGAGCTGTGTGCTGTGAGAGTGTGTGCAGTGAGTGTGTGTGCTGGGAGTGTCTGGTGTGTGCAGTGTGCAGTGGGAGTGTATGCAGTGGGAGTGTGTGCAGTGGGAGTGTGTGCAGTGGGGGAGTGTGCAGTGGGGGTGTGTGCAGTGGGGGTGTGTGCAGTGGGGGTGTGTGCAGTGGGGGTGTGCAGTGGGGGTGTGCAGTGGGGGTGTGCAGTGGGGGTGTGCAGTGGGAGTGTGCAGTGGGAGTGTGTGCAGTGAGTGCTGGGAGTGTGTGCAGTGTGCTGTGAGCAGAGTGTGTGCAGTGAGAGTGTGTGCAGTGAGAGTGTGTGCAGTGAGAGTGTGTGCAGTGAGAGTGTGTGCAGTGAGAGTGTGTGCAGTGAGAGTGTGTGCAGTGAGAGTGTGTGCAGTGAGTGTGTGTGCTGGGAGTGTCGAGTGTGTGTAGTGGGAGTGTGTGCAGTGGGAGTGTGTGCAGTTGGAGTGTGTGCAGTGGGGGAGTGTGTGCAGTGGGAGTGTGTGCAGTGGGAGTGTGTGCAGTGGGAGTGTGTGCAGTGGGAGTGTGTGCAGTGGGGGAGTGTGCAGTGGGGGAGTGTGCAGTGGGGGAGTGTGCAGTGGGGGAGTGTGCAGTGGGGGAGTGTGCAGTGGGGGTGGTGCAGTGAGAGTGTGTGCAGTGAGAGAGTTTTTTTTTTTTTTTAAACGGGAGCCGCGTTATAACCGATTCACGTTATAACGGGTCGCGTTATAACGGGGTTTACCTGTATATGTGTAATTGTTGTGTGTTAAAAAATATATTGAATAAAAATGATAAATGATGAACTATTATTGCAAAAAACACTGAAAAATATGATTGTCGAAATATATAATAATTGGGTGAAATGTATTATCCAAAAAATGAAAATGTTGTAAAAAAAACAATATATCAATAACCGTGTGCAAAATAAACTGAAAAAATATATGTGTTTTCCACAAAAAAAAAATTGATGATTTTGTATGGAGATTACAACGTCCGGGCTGCTTCTTCTTTGGGGTCAGCTACCTCCCAGCAAATTCTATTGGAGAAACAAGAGAAAAAGCGCCCGATCCCTGTGTAAAATCTGGTAACAAAATTTTAATAAAAAATCACAAGACAAATGCACACTCACAATTTGTCAATGCAAAATAAGCATTGTATGGGTAAACCCATGCACCAACTAGTATCTGCTCACCGCATGTTCGCTTCAGTACATCAGACCTCACTGCTAACGGGGCATCACAGTCAGATGTCCCTCCGGAAATTCAGGTATACAGTCTGTTGTTCCAGCATGAGATGCAGTGTGTGGCTCAGGGAACGTCCTCCTTCTCCTGGCAGCAGACGCACGAGCTATTCCACCAGAACATAGCTCCTTGAAACCACGTGCCCTACGCGTTTCTTCCGATTGACGGATTTCATCAGGGGATAACGTGCATTCTTATTGGGCTACTATTTAAAGGAAATTCCATCCAATTGCAAAATTCAAGTAAAATACACCCAATAATGCCCTAAAATGGGTCATCTGTGCTAACCATATTGAGTTGTAATTGAACTACTTTATACATATTAACTAATGACTATATAAAACACAATGATATAGATAGGATGAAATATAATCAAAATACAGACATACATAGATTTCACATTTGTAAGCATGTAACTGCAAATGTATATTAAAAATAACGTTATCAACTTGTTTTTAGAAGTTGCTATATTTATATTAAATTGTTATCCTATATTAATTGGTAAATGAATAATAGATAATTGCAGTCACATGATTGTGAAGCAACAATTTTTTGAATGTATAATCTGGAATTAATAAAATGACAGAGACATAGAAAATCATTATTACAATGTTGGTAAATGTTTACTCTTAATTTAGATGCATATATAGTGATATTATTACATCATTATGATATAGGCTTTTTTGGGGGATAGTATAGATATAATGAAATAAATATATGATTGAGATATAGGATGATTGTTTTCAAATAATAAAATTAACCATGTAAACACTGTGTTAAATAGCTTGTATCTTAATAAAATTTACTTGGAAAAGTAATTGTATATTGATCAAAAGTTGATTACTAAATGAAAATGAGAAAAGGAAAAACAATAAAAATATACACAAATATTCTTTTTGACATGATTATCATAATAAATGAAAAATGAAAAATAAAAAATAATAAAAAATAGAATAAAAAAGAATAAATATATATATATATATATAAATAACAGACAATATTGTACATGAATTTGAACTTTAACTAAATGACACTGATGGAATATATCCTTTAGGATGAAAAAAATTATTAGAAGACATGTCTAGATTCATGATGTTAATAGTTAACATGGAGATCTTTTGATCTCTGCTAAGAAAGGATACAAATGATGCAAGTATTTTATAATATCTTGATTCATAAAGACATAGAAGGGACCATGCCACAGATATAGCATAAATGACATATCTATAGACAAATTTAAATGGAATATTCATTAGATTTTTATCGATTGTACCAAATTGATGATATACAATATGATTTTCCTGTAGTTTTTTGGACTACAGGTTATAACATGTAATTAAATATAAATGCCTATGAGTACTAGACTCAATGAACAGACTATATTATAAAGGTTTTTTCGCTCAAGAAATTCAAAGATTCATATATTTGTAAGAGGGATCGCCCAAGGAGAGAAATAAAAAGCAAAACTAGCAATCCAGATAGTATAATTTATTTCAGTTTAATAATCTTTAAAAGTATAATAAATGAAAATTTTGTGATCTAATTATCATGTGCTCGTAACTATAATATTTTAATTATATAATTTTTATGTAGGTATTGTACAAATGTGAATGTAAAATAAATTAATTTATCTAAGTGTAATAGATTAATAGTAATATAGTGAAAAATGCTTGAATTTATTAATATATTTAATGTGAAAAGTAAAAATGTGTGTTAAATGTATATGCATGTGACCCAACTACTCTGTGTATATAAATTGTGTTATATCAGAACTAGCCAAGAAACCTCCCATCTGCCACAGTCCACATAAAGGAACAAAGGGAACATGCTGAACATGTTCAACCCAGACCTCCGTTCCTCCACAGAAGTTGTGTATCTAGGGACCTCTCTACACTATGGTGCTTGTATCAATGCAATCATTGAGACCTCTTGGACTCAACGTATCTAATACGTAGATCCAATAAGTCTCTCTGGTGTTTAATTTTTTGTATCTGTCACCACTTAATAAATTTGAAGGAATATGTTCTAAACCTGATATGGAATGTGAAGAAGGATCCTTGTTATGTTTTTCAAGGTAATGTCTTGAAAGACTGTGAGTGGTCATGCCATGAATAATATTACGCCTATGTTCTAGGAAACGCGTACTCAAAGCACGCGCTGTCCTGCCTATGTATTGATAGCCACAGGGGCATGTGATGATATAAACTATAAATGTTGATAGGCAATTCACATGACCCTTCACAGTATGAACTGTTTGATTGAAGTGTGATGTGACTTGATCTACTTTGTTTAAATGTCCACATGTCAAACATCTTGTGCGCCCACAAGTAAAATTTCCATTTTTAAATATATCTTTGTTATTAGAATAGTCCACATTTTGTTTTAAACGACTTGGTGCTAACATTGTTTTTAGATTTCTTGCTTTTTTAAAAACTACAGGTATTTTTGGTGGTAATTTGTTACCTATAATTAGGTCTCTCAAAATTATATTCCAATGTCGATTCAGAATGGATATGATACCCCGTGCAGCATTATTATATGTTGTAATAAAGAGAGGAGAATTATTCAATGATTTTGAATCATTTGATATTTTGTTTTTTGATTTGTTTCCTAATGTTTTCTCCAGCAGGGAGGCGCAATTGAGTGCACCAACCTGTCTGAAAGTTTCATGTATGACATGTGGATTGTATCCTTTTGATAGAAATCTTTTAACCAACAAATCCCCCTGGGCCAGGTAGTCAGAGTCAAGAGAACAATTTCTCCTGACTCTAAGAAACTGGCCCTTGGGGATATTGTCCAACCATTTTTTGTAATGATTACTTTTACTGTGAAGGTAGCCATTGGCTGCGACTTTTTTAAAATGTTTTTTAGTGACAATCTTAGACTCTTCACTGACACAGAGTTCAAGATCCAAGAAGACCATTTTATCCTTATTTTTTTCAAAGGTGAATTTTAAATCCATATTATTGTCATTAAATGATCATGATAATCCATCCCAGATGATAATGAGATCATCTATGTAACGGCCATAGAACACAATTTATATACACAGAGTAGTTAGGTCACATGCATGTACATTTAACACACATTTTTATTTTTACACATTAAATATATTAATAATTCAAGCATTTTTCACTATATTACTATTAATCTATTACACTTAGATAAATTTTATTTATTTTACATTCACATTTGTACAATACTTACATAAAAACTATATAATTAAAATATTATAGTTACGAGCACATGATAATTAGATCACAAAATGTTCATTTATTATACATTTAAAGATTATTAAACTTATATAAATTATATTATCTGGATTGCTAGTTTTGCTTTTTATTTCTCTCCTTGGGCGATCCCTCTAACAAATATATGAATCTTTGAATTTCTTGAGCGAAAAAAACTTTAAATATATTCTGTTCATTGAGTCTAGTACTCATAGGCATTTATATTTAATTACATGTTATAACCTGTAGTCCAAAAAACTACAGGAAAATCATATTGTATATCATCAATTTGGTATATTCCATCAGTGTCGTTTAGTTGAAGTTCAAATTCATGTACAATATTGTCTGTTATTTATATATATATTTATTCTTTTTTATTCTATTTTTTATTATTTTTTATTTTCATTTTTCATTTATTATGATAATCATGTCAAAAAGAATATTTGTGTATATTTTTATTGTTTTTCCTTTTTTCATTTTCATTTAGTAATCAACTTTTGATCAATATACAATTACTTTTCCAAGTAAATTTTATTAAGATACAAGCTATTTAACACAGTGTTTACATGGTTAATTTTATTATTTGAAAACAATCATCCTATATCTCAATCATACTGTATGTTTATTTCATTATATCTATACTATCCCCCCCAAAAAAGCCTATATCATAATGATGTAATAATATCACTATATATGCATCTAAATTAAGAGTAAACATTTACCAACATTGTAATAATGATTTTCTATGTCTCTGTCATTTTATTAATTCCAGATTATACATTCAAAAAATTGTTGCTTCACAATCATGTGACTGCAATTATCTATTATTCATTTACCAATTAATATAGGATAACAATTTAATATAAATATAGCAACTTCTAAAAACAAGTTGATAACGTTATTTTTAATATACATTTGCAGTTACATGCTTACAAATGTGAAATCTATGTATGTCTGTATTCTGATTATATTTCATCCTATCTATATCATTGTGTTTTATATAGTCATTAGATAATATGTATAAAGTAGTTCAATTACAACTCAATATGGTTAGCACAGATGACCCATTTTAGGGCATTATTGAGTGTATTTTACTTGAATTTTGCAATTGGATGGAATTTCCTTTAAGTAGTAGCCCAATAAGAATGCACATTATCCCCTGATGAAATCCGTCAATCGGAAGAAACGCGTAGGGCACGTGGTTTCAAGGAGCTACGTTTTGGTGGAATAGCTCGTGCGTCTGCTGCCAGGAGAAGGAGGATGTTCCCTGAGCCACACACAGCATCTCATGCTGGAACAAAAGACTGTATACCTGAATTTCCAGAGGGACATCTGACTGTAATGCACCGATAGCAGTGAGGTCTGATGTACTGAAGCAAACATTCGGCGAGCAGCTACTTGTTGGCGCATGGGTTTACCCATACAATGCTTATTTTGCTTTAACAAATTGTGAGTGTGCATTTGTCTTGTGATTTTTCATTAAAATTTTGTTACCAGATTTTACACATGGATCGGGCGCTTTTTCTCTTGTTTCTCCAATATATATATATATATATATATATATATATATATATATATATATATATATATATATATATACAAGATGTCCTCAACCCTTAAACATGAGAATATGAATAAGACCCAGAAAAAAATAATATACAGTTAGGTCCGGAAATAATTGGACACGGATGCAATTTTTTTTATTTCGGTTGTGTATCAAAATAAATTTAAGTTACAGTTAAATAATGTATATGGGCTTAAAGTGCAGTCTATCATCTTTAATTTGAAGGTATTCACATCCAAATTGGTGGAAGGGTTTAGGAATTACATCTCTTTAATATGTAGCTCCCTCTTTTTCAAGGGACCAAAAGTAATTGGACAATTGACTCAAAAGCTGTTTCATGGACACGTGTGGGCTATTCCTTCGTTATTTCATTATCAATTAAGCAGGTAAAAGGTCTGGAGTTGATTCCAGGTGTGGCATTCGCATTTGGAAGCTGTTGCTGTGAACCCACAACATACGGTCAAAGGAGCTCTCAATGCAAGTGAAACAGGGCATCCTTAGGCTGCAAAAAAAAGAAAATCCATCAGAGAGATAGCAGGAACACTAGGAGTAGCCAAATCAACAGTTTGGTACATTCTGAGAAAAAAGAACACACTGGTGAGCTCTGCAACACAAAAAGCCCTGGCCGTCCGTGGAAGACAACAGTGGTGGGTGATCATAGGATCCTTTCCATGGTAAAGAAAAACCCCTTCACAACATAAAGCCAAGTGAAGAACACTCTCCAGGAGGTAGGCATATCATTATCCAAGTCTACCATAAAGAGAAGACTTCACAAGAGCAAATATAGAGGGTTCACCACAAGGTGCAAACCATTCATAAACCTCAAGAATAGAAAGGCCAGATTAGACGTTGCCAAACAATATCTAAAAAAGCCAGCCTAGTTCTGTAAGAGCATTATTTGGACAGATGAAACTAAGATCAACCTGTACCAGAATGATGGGAAGAAAAAAGTATGGAGAAGGCTTGGAACGGCTCATGATCCGAAGCATACCACATCATCTTTAAAACACGGTGGAGGCAGTGTGATGGCATGGGCATGCATGGCTTAAAATGGCACTGGGTCACTAGTGTTCATTGATGTTGTGACAAAAGACAGAAGCAGCCAGATGAATTCTGAAGTGTATAGGGATATATTGTCTGCTCAGATTCAGCCAAATTCAGCGAAGTTGATTGGATGGCGCTTTACTTTACAGATGGACAATGACCCAAAACATACTGCGAAAGCAACCCAAGGGTTTTTTAAGGCAAAGAAGTGGATTATTTTGCAATGGCCGAGTCAATCACCTGATCTCAACCCGATCAAGCATGCATTTCACTTGCTGAAGACAAAACTTAAGGCAGAAAGACCCACAAACAAACAACAACTGAAGACAGCTAAAGTAAAGGCCTGGCAAAGCATCACAAAGGAGGAAACCCAGCGTTTGGTGATGTCCATGCGTTCCAGACTTCAAGCAGTCATTGCCTGCAAAGAATTCTCGACAAAATATTAAAAATGAACATTTTATTTATGATTGTGTTAATTTGTCCAATTACATTTGAGCCCCTGAAATAAGGGGACTGTGTATGAAAATTGTTGCAATTCTTAAATGTTTCATACGATATTTTTGTTCAACCTCTTGAATTAAAGCTGAAAGTCTGCACTTCTATTGCATCTTGGTTGTTTCATTTCAAATCCATTGTGGTGACGTGCAGAGTAAAAATTATGAAAATTGTGTCAGTGTCCAATTATATCCGGACCTAACTGTATATAAATAAATTAGAACAATTAAGCAAACTTGATAGTCCAGGTAATATTCCAAGCTTCAAGCCAGGGAGAATCTAATAACCAATTGTTGTAGCGGGGGGCAGCCGAATCCAAGGGAGGAATCACTTCCACAACTGAAATGAAAAAGAAAAGAAAAAGCGCACCCCCTAGTGCATTATCTTCACAGTAGGAAGATGAATATTTTATTATAAAAAATAGGTGGTAGGCAATGCACACTTACAAGAAAAAATATGCAATGTTCACATAAAAGGTATCTTGAATGCCCAGCCGGTAGATGGATTATGGGCCCCTGACGAAGTTCGCAGTCGCAGACGAAACGCGTAGGGCTGATGTCACTAGAATCTCGGGTTACTTCCGCGTCACTATTGGAGAGACTTCCATTGAACTTTTTAGGAGCCTATTGATTGCCTGTTGCCTGTTGTCTGGCGGAGGACCCCGCGGTTAAGCCTGGGCTGTGAAATCGACCAACTAGCACAAGCTGTCTATGCTATGAGAGACGCCATCTGCCCAGTGTGATCGCAGTGAGTTGGTTGTGTCCCCATAATCCATCTACGGGCTGGGCATTCGAGGCTCCTTCAAGATACCTTTTATGTGAACATTGCATTCACATAGTCACTTGTGCACTGCCCTGAGAAAGGTCCCTCTACATGGACCGAAACTTTGGCTGCCTGGTGTTCTTAAATACACTTCTTTTTGTATACGTGCGGTGTGCCGTTCTTTTTTCTGTCATCAGGATCCCCCTGGTTACTGCATACATATTCCTATGCTATGGGACAAGCATCTGCTTTCACCAAAAACGTGAGTGCAAACTGCCATACCAATGGCGGTTGTTTTTTAAGAGTTTTTGCACCTCTCATATATTCTTTGATTACCCTGACCTTAGCTGGTTCTTTTGGTTTTTTTTTCTACTTTTTAGCTACTAGTGACTACATACGATTGGATTTGAGACCTTTTTTCAATGGAAGAATGTGCAGACTTTGCAGGGATCTTTACCACCTTATCAGACACTGCTAGTTATAGTGATGCAGAGATTGCCAATATTCGTTACATGGAATCTTTTTCATCGGTATTAGGACCGGATAAGTCAGTAGACATCTATAATGAACTTATAAAACTTAAAAGGAAAGTTGATTTCTTTCTCCACGGAGTGACATTATCATACTATCACAAAGAAAAGCTACTTCCCAGTGGTTTTCAAATTAGAAACCAGCCAACTATTGGACGCAATGATCCAGACTTTTTTAAGAAATGGATTGTCATTCTTAATAAATGTTCCAGTGACCTTATGATACTGGTCATTGAGCAGTCCAGTAAGGAAATTGCAAAAATCAAAAAGGAAATAGATTCAATCAATGGGAAGCAAGGTGATACACTCACTGCTGATTCTAGTACAAACTGGACTGATAAAATTCAGACTACAATAGACAGCTACAGGGATAACCTTATCAAAGAAAGAAAAGCTTCGCCTTGTTACTACTGATTACAAAGAACGAAAGGTCTACCGCTGGTTACTTGGCCTTGGGGAACCGAACGCTGGGTGGGGGGGACAGAGACAGAACATATCACGTGCAAGGAAACCTCAACCGTCCCACAGGTCTGGATTTCCCACGAGTGACACTGACCTCTCATATAACACTGAAGGCTCTGGATCTTTTAGGCCCAGCCAACAGTGGTCACGCCAAGCCACCACACCCCGATACAGGTGTAAGGGACCAACCAGGAGGGGTTGATGAAAATCGGCGCTATCCAGAGCGCGAAAACAAGAAAGGCAGAGGATCGTGGGGACACAAGCCTGCTGGTAATATATAACCTTACAGACCTTACTCTTACCACTGCTCAGCTTAGTGTTCTCCAGAAAGGTCTCAGTTTTGTACCAACCAATATTCAAAATAGTTTCAACTGGGAAGTGGATATGTATAAATTCCATCGCCAATTGAGACTTAAGGTCTTTTTTAGTAAGCAAACTCATCACAGCGGGTTGTCTGACACCAGAATTTTTAAGACCAGCAGTAATTTTGATCCACAGACTAATAACCATAGCATTGCAGCCTTTATGAATGTTCTCAATAAGGAAACCAGCAGCAATGCTACAGTAGGAACAACAAAATCAGTTTTTATAACATCACACAAGAGGATAAGCTTACGATTGACACATTGAGGAAGGCTAAGGATATCATTGTCCGCGTCGCGGATAAAGGAGGTGGCATCGTGTTGCTTAAATATGCGGACTACAAAAAGGAGATTGAAGACCAGTTGGCCAACGAGACGACTTACAGACGCTTCCAGGGTATCCAACAGCGGAATATAAGAAAGAGGTTGACTCTATTGTGCAAATGTTGATCACAAACATTTGGATATCAGAAGAGATGGGAAAATTTCTTTTACATCCCTTTCCCAGAATGCCAATTCTTTATTCCTTACCGAAAATACATAAGTCCACCTCAAAGCCACCTGGAAGACCCATTATTTCTGCAAGAGGGTCTTTATGCCATCCACTTTCACATTTTGTTGACTTTTATCTTTAGCCGATGGTCATTGGTATGAGCACTTATGTAAAGGACACAACGGATTTCATTTTGCAGATTGGAAAAATCAAATTGGAAAAGATGGATTGTATTCTGGTAACCCTTGATGTTGGTAGTTTGTACACCATATCCCCCACAAGGAGGGTTTGGAAGCTATAAGAGTGAAATGTAATGCCCATTTAACACATATGGGTCACCTGTTGAGTTTCTATTGTTGTTTATGGAAGTCATCCTAAACAAAAAAAAATTCAGATTCGAGAAGAGTGTCTATTTGCAGCTCAGTGGCACCGCAATGGGGTCTAATATGGCGCCCGCCTATGCAAATTTGTTCATGGACATCTATGAGCATACTCATATCTTACATGATGCTCCTTATGTACAGTATATCAAAAAATATCTACGGTATATAGATGATATTTTCATTGTGTGGGAAGGACCAGAGTCTGCGCTCTTGGAGTTTATCGAATATCTGAATAAGATTCCGTCTACAATTCGTTTTTCTGCACAATTTAGCAACAAGGAAATTTCATTTATAGATACCACATCTATAAGATCAATGGAGGCCTTGCCACTAGGCTTTACCATATGGATACAGATAGAAACACGCTTCTGTACGCCACTAGTCACCATCCGGTGCCGCTTAAGAAATTACTTCCTTTTTCCCAACTGCTGAGTGTTAAGAGAGTAATTAGTAACCCACAGGAGGTTGAACCAGCACTTTTGGATATGGCACAGCGCTTTCGTGATAGGGGCTATGGCTCCAGTGATATAGATGATGCACTCAGGAAAGTGAGACGGATTGACAGAGCGGAACTACTAAAGCCACATGTCAAAGAACCTGCACAGGAACGTTACCATTTTGTCAGCACCTTTTCCACTGCATCTGGACGCATCAAACGTAGCATCCACAAAAACTGACAAATCCTGTCTAATGACAGCCAAATTGGAAAAATCTGTAAAGACCCCCCCTTACACTGCTATAGAAGTGGCTGCAACCTGGGTGATATGCTTACGCAAACAGATCCAGTTGATAAATATGCACCTGCTAAGTCTTGGCTCGGTAGAAAACCTGGGTCATATCAGTGCCATGGATGCACTAACTGGAGTTTTATGTAGGTTGGGTCCAGTTATACACATCCACACAGTGGGGCTCGCATTAGAATGAAGCACTTTCTCAATTGCGAATCTCGCTTTGTCGTCTATCTGATTAAATGCCCCTCCGGTCTCCTCTATATTGGAAAAACTTCACGCATGTTAAAGGAACGGATCGCGATACATCGCTCCACCATCCGGAAGGCACTTATGAGTACTGATGACAACACTGAACTCAAATATCTGCCTGTCGCAAGACACTTTAAACAAATGAGGCGTTCCCTGGCGACTATGCGTTGTATGCCTATCCTCCAAGTACAGCCACCACCACGTGGAGGGGATAGGAGCAAGCTGCTTCTGCAACAGGAGGCAAGATTGATTTACGAATTAAGGACCATGTCTCCTTTTTGATTAAACGAGGACTTGAAACTTAGCTGTTTTTTGTAAAATATACCTCTTTACTGCATTGTTGCATTTTTCCATGTTCCCTTCCCCTGTATATTTTATTCACGATTTGTAGATTTTGCACTTTGGTTTTTAATTCCATCACTTGAATTCCCAGGTTAAGGTCATTTACCGTAGTTTTTATATATATATATATATATATATATATATATATATATATATATATATATATATATATATATATATATATATATATATATATATATATATATATATATATATATATATATATATATATATAACAAGGGCAGAAGGCACACTGTAAACAAAAATGTGCCCTTCCCCTGTATGTTTTATTCACGATTTGTAGTTTTTTGCACTTTGGTTTTTATTCCATCACTTGAATTCCCAGGTTAAGCTCATGAACCATAGTTTTTTTATATATAAAAAAACAAATTTTGTGGCGCCAAAATATTACTAAATTGCTATGTGTATAAATGAACTGTAGTGCTATATCTAGTATATTAAAAATCATAAAAATATTTTATTTTATTTTAAATCAAATTCACATTTAGTTATTAGTACACACACAGTAATTATTAAGAATTATACACACATATATATAAGTATAGTGGACACTTCCCTGGAGCAATATAATAAAATATAATAAATCAATTAAGTTATTTACTAACATAAACTCATATATACAGTTTACGTGTATCTCTTACACCATTCCTTACAACTCTTTCTCTCTCCCATTTATACCCCTTGGACTCTTTGTTCCTTGATGGAATAACACATTGTTTACTACTAGTACTATTGTATGTGTCTATTAGTATAATTCAATGTCTAACTTTATCCCATGTGTTTTTTATAGGGAATATATTGTTATTTCATCTTGTCATTACATATAGTAACTATTTGACCAATAAGGTTATTTTTATTAGTGCTAGATGAATTTTGATTGTCAGTTAACTTATCCCAACATATGAATTACATCTATTTTTATTTTTAGAGTGTAATGTAGTTTTAATTATGTAATTTTATGTGCTTTGTACATGAATCAAGTTATTTAGATCCTCCCACATCAAGTGTTTATCTCCATATATAATGGTTATATATCTGCCTCTTTTGCTGTCAGTCATCTGTAGTATCCATTCATACACTGCCGACACACTTAATTGCAGTGCGGCCAGATCCGCAAGCCGGGAGATTTCCCGGCTTGCTAGTGGCCGCCCCTCGGCGTGCCGCGCGTCATAGACGCGCGGTCACGAGTCTTCGGGAGCCTGCGCCCCCTGCACGCGCGTCCAGGGCTCCCCGAGGGAGCCCTGGTGTCCCGCGATCGCGGGACGGCGGCAGGGGGTTCCGGGGGACCCGGCGGACCCGGCAGCGGTAGGGAGAGCGCCCCGATCGGAGGGCGCTCTTCCGCTGCTTCGGCGCGCGCCCGTCACCCTCGGGCGCGCGCCAGGCTACTGCTGCGGCCAAGAACGGGCAAATGCTCGAATAAACTTGGCCGCAGCAGTATGAGCAGCACCCTAATAGCAAATCAAGGGTTAAGTATCACTTTGCGATTGATCATTAATCATTGGACTGGCTGTATAAAAGGGCAGGACTCTTACCCATGAATCATCAGCCCTTTGAGAAAGTCGCCGATTGATGACGAAACGCGTCAGGGATACTGAGAAGCGCGATCACGTCACGAAGACGCTGCGCACGCGCACGAGGCCATACCCAGCGCGGGAAGAATACAGCGGCCATTCGGAGTGGAGAGCTGAATTTGAACAGCATACAGACGGTGTAACGGCGTCCTTATCCGGTTGGCGGTGATCCTGATCAGCTATCTGGAAGTGATTTCGCCCAGCAGTACCGGATGGTGGTGATATAATTCACAAACTGCCTTTTAAACCTTTTAATCTTGTGAGTGCGATTCCCCCCCCCCCCTCCATCCCTTCCCCTATTTTGTAATAAATCACGCAGTGTTATGCTATGGGGCGTGCGCTCTCTCTTTTTCTGTTTATATATATATATATATAACAAGGGCAGAAGGCACACTGTAAACAAAAAAAAAAAACAGATGGTGATCCGGAAAGGAGAGACAGCACACAGCCAAGTAGATGAAACAACTGTATTCACATGAACAATACAAAGCACTGCATTCATACATTAAAAATCCCCATAGTGAAGTGGCTATGTGAGCAGCCGACAAAGGTAAGTGTGACACTCTACAATAGATTATGGCTGCTCTATATAGACATAGGCTCTGTGGTATATTGGTGCATCACCTCAGCAGACTCCAATTCTCCCAATAAATGAATCCAATGTCCAGGAACAATGTATGTAGATGTGGATAAATTAACCTCACAGGGTGAAAAACAGGGACTTGTTGGTGCCCACACAGCTACCCCAAACTACGTCTCCAGTAAGCATAAATTCACCCCTGGGGTAATGACACAGAACAGTCCAGCAATGGAAGGTAAGAAATGATGGGCTATGCTCTTTACCTGGTAGAAAGTAACTGTCCTGCGCTTCAGCTTAACAGCAGGCACCA
Organism: Ascaphus truei; assembly: GCF_040206685.1. Classification (NCBI taxonomy): domain Eukaryota; kingdom Metazoa; phylum Chordata; class Amphibia; order Anura; family Ascaphidae; genus Ascaphus; species Ascaphus truei. The sequence goes on along the minus strand of NC_134486.1, from coordinate 200,464,583 downwards.
CCGGTGTCAATCCGCCGTGTCACTGGGTGTGAGGGAGCAAATAATGGGCCCTAGGGTGACCGGAGTGTATGGAGAGGCAAAAAAGATTGAAATCTCTTACCTTTATTCTCCACTCCGGTCTGGGTCCTTCTCACGCCTCTCCTCCGGTGTCTGCGTGCTGCCTTCAGTGGATACGAATGGTGGATGTGTGAAGAAGGCGCTACTGCCCTTTACCTTCCTGAAGTGGTATCCAGGTGAAAGGATTCTCCAGCGTGCAGCTCTCAGAAGGTAGATCCAAAATGGCAAAGAGAAGAGGGGCACAGCTCACAGCGGAAGCGTCAGCAAGCGCAGGTAATGAGGGCAAATCCAGACAGGGGTAAAATATACATGAATCTTTAATGGTCAGTTAAACACAAAAATAGGACCACGCACCAACGCGTTTCATCCATTAGGACTTTCTCAAGGTGCTCTATATAGACATCTAAATCTCATTTATCAAATGCTGTTCAGGTCAGCAGGTATTCAGTGGCGTCTGATTGTGAAAGATGTAAGGAAGTACAGTACAGAGGCCGCCATCTTGCCGAGACGCGCTCAACCAGTGCTTACAGAGCGCGTGTCTCTGGATTTAATTTATTCAATGCTCTCGGTCCTCGGCCATGCCCCCTGGCATTCGCACACATACCCCTCGGCACAGCTGTTCTCCAGATACGGATCCAATGCCGTCCAATCGCAGAGTGCTCCACGGCACACCCCTGCTCTGCCCCCTGCTTCCATTGGATCACCTACCTTTATAACCCCAGTCCTTCCGTTAGTTCATTGCTATGCATAGTCATTCACAGAAGTTGTGTTTCTGTGCCGTGCTTTCCTTGTGTACTTTCTTCAGGTTCTGACCTAGGCTGACTACTCTCTCTGGCTCTCGAACTCGGCTTCCTCCTCACTACGTGTACCTCTAAGACCCTCGGATTCGGCTTTAGTGCCATGACCACCCGGACATCTTTTATCCATGATCCTCGGCTTTGGAACCCACTGCGGCACTTCTACTACCCCGGATCTGGCAGGTACCTATCTCACAATACGTTTACTTCCTGGCCGGCTACGCTACAACCACACTCCGGACACGCTCTCTCCACTGCGGGTACATGTCTCTATACATCACACCTCAGTGCAGGGGATGGGTCTGGTCTGCGAGCAGCACAAGCGTAACATTATGCAGAGCCCAACAGACACAGACCAGACAGAATTAGGTCAAATACTGTCGGCCCTTATTCTACAACATCAAACTATGTCAGATCAAATAACCATCTTATCTCAACAGTTGGCTGATCTTTCTCTCCGGGAACCTCCGCCTAGGGTAACCCCTCCAGTACTACTTGACCCAGGAGGCACTGCGGCACCGGAACCTAGGATTCCTACTCCCAAGTATTATACTGGAGATCCCCAGGCTTGCCGTGGGTTCCTAAACCAATGTGAGATATAGTTTGAGATGGCCCCCACTCAATTTTCTTCTGGACGCAAAAAGGTAGCCTTTGTGTATTCATTGTTGTCTGGGAATGCATTGGCCTGGGCCTCCCCGATCTGGGTGTTATGTCCCGAATTGACCCAGGATTACCTCCGCTTTAAGCAGGAGTTCCAACAAGTCTTTGACACCCCGCTCACCCCGATACTACAGCTTCTTCTCTTCTCCATATGTCACAGGGTCGTAGATCCGTAGCCAAATACGCTCTGGAATTTTGGACCATAGCGGCAGAGACACGCTGGAACCAAGAAGCACTCGTCGCCGTCTTCTGGCAAGGACTAGCTGATCCGATGAAAGACGAACTCGCTGTGACCCCAGGCCCAAAGTATTGGAGGAGCTTATCACATAAGCCATCCGCATGGACCAGCACCTCCAGGAACTACGCTCCGAACGTCAACAGCCCCAGTTCCTGCCATTCGTCGCCTCATACCCTCATCCTCCTTCGACCTCAAGACCCCCTTCAACTCCATTGCAAGCCCTGGAACCTCCTGAACCAATGCAGGTAAATACTCAACAGACCCGTACATCTGCAAGGGACAACCGTCGAAACAAAGTTTTTTGCTATTACTGTGGGTCTCCAGAACATCTGGTATGCTTCTGTCCTCTGTGTCCGGGAAACTAGCACACCCAGTGGGGCTTTCCCTGGGATCTTTTTTTCCACGACCCCTCCCTAAAGAAGAGCTTCTCCGGAAGCTTCTGATTCCTGTTTCCCTTAAGGGACCCACCTTCCATGTATCTTCGGCCGCCTTCATCGATTCTGGTGCCGGCAGAAACTTTGTGGATCAAGCCTTTGCCATCCTAAACAACATTCCGCTCATCAGTAAAGAAGTTCCTATCGGATTAGAAGGTATTGATGGATGACCGTTACATCCCTCTTTAATCTCCCACTCATCCTATCTTCCACGGACGGGCATACTGAAACCCTAACCTTCGATGTAATCCACTCCCCCGGAACCCAGGTCACCCTGGGTCTGCCTTGATTGGAGATCTCGTACACCGATGCAATGGAGATCAAGCGTGGACACACGTCCTATACTGGTTATCATTCCTTCCACGTTGCTCACAGGGATTTAGCCTTCTACCTCTCCTACTTGCATCTTGAAGAAGGTCTACTCTGATTTCTTGGACGTTTTTAGCACGACAAAGTCCGAACTTCTACCCCCTCATAGATCTTATGATTGTCCTATTGACCTTGTTCCAGGCGCTACATTCCCCAAATCTAAATCCTATCCGCTGTCCCTACCAGAGACCGAAGCTATGGATGCTAACATCCAAGAGAACCTCAAAAAGGGATTCATTCGTAATTCTTCTTCACCCACTGGAGCCGAGTTCTTTTTCGTGAAGAAGAAGAATGGGACACTTAGACCCTGTATTGATTACCGGGGTCTCAATCGTATCATGATCAAGAATCGCTACCCTCTTCCCCTCATCTCCGAACTGTTCGATAGACACCAGGGGGTGAAGATATTTACCAAACTAGATCTCCGAGGGGCATACAACTTGATTCGTATCCGGGAGGGTGACGAGTGGAAGACCGCCTTCAACACCTGCAGCGGACACTACGAGTATCTAGTTATGCCTTTCGGCCTCTATACCGCCCCGGCAGTCTTTCAGGATTTCATTAATGAAATATTTTGTGATGTTCTCAATTCTTTTGTTATTTTCTATCTTGTAGACATCCTTATTTTTTCTAAGAACCTTCAAGACCATATTCTGCACAACAGGCTCGTTCTCTCTCATCTCCGGGTCAATCATCTTTATGCTAAACTGGAAAAGTGCCTTTTTCATCAATCCTCCACCTTCTTCTTGGGATATATTATCTCCGACAGGGGCTTTTCTATGGATCCCGAGAAACTCAAAGCCAGCTATCCAATGGATCCTCGACTCTAATTATTACCGGAAATGTATCCGTAACTTCTCCACGACAATAGCTCCCATCACTACCCTTACTAAGAGTGTTTTATCACTCAGCTTGGCCACCTGAGGCAGTATCGGCCTTTCAAACTTTAAAACAAGCATTTGTCTCCGCACCCATCCTCCGTCACCAAGACACCAGCCTGCCCTTCACGTTGGAAGTTGACGCCTCGGATTGTGGGGCAGGTGCGGTGCTTTCTCAGAGGTGTTCCCTGCAAGACAAGCTTCACCCATGCATTTTTTTCTCAAAAAAAAATTCCTCTGCAGAAAGGAACTACGACGTAGGCAATAGAGAACTGCTAGCTATCAAGTTGGCCTTGCAGGAATGGAGAAATTTTCTGGAGGGTTCTCTGGAGCCTATATCGATTCTAACCGACCATAAAAATCTCCTTTAAATTGAGAGTGCACGTCGCCTGGGATCTCACCAAGCCTGTTGGTCACTCTTCTTTTCAAGATTCAACTAAACCTTATACTACATCCCTGGTACTAAAAATGTTAAGGCTAATGCCCTGTCCAGACAGTTTTCCCCGGAGGAAAGGTTCAAAGACACTCCTGAAACCATCCTACCTTGGAAACACATTATCTCCACTGCCTCGTTCGACATCCTGGACAAAATTTTAGGAGCTCAAAGATATATTCCGAGAGGTCTAGTGGTACAAGAAGGAAAACTTTATGCTGCTCCTAAGTTTCGATCCAAGATTTTGGAATGGGGTCACTCTTCTCGCTCAGCAGGACATCCTGGTTTTAAGAGAATTTTGGATCTTATTCAGCGCACTTTCTGGTGGCCCAACATGGCAAAACGTATTCAAGAATTCACCAGTACCTGTCCGGTATGTGCGCAAAGCAAGGCTCTTCATCAGAAACCGTCAGGCTTACTCATGCCGTTACCTGTTCTGGAGCGCCCCTGGTCACATATTTCCACGGATTTCATTGTAGAATTGTACTGTGCTACAGTGAAAGGACTGTGGAGGCGTCTCACGAACCGATCGCTGACCGGAGGCGGGGGGTGAGCCAGGTGTTCACATTGATTCTCTTCCATCACATTTTTTTTTTTTCAACTTTCGTTTTTATTTGTGTAAAGCAGATATACAGAAACTCACCACCCATAGGCGTACATTACAGTCAGTCCACATTTTTGTATTTAACCGCTGTCGACATTAACAGCATCAGACGAACAACATAAAGGGAAACAAGACAAGACATACTCGACTCACAAGACTGGGGGGGGTACAGAGATGGTGGGGGGGAGCGGGGAGGGGTGATCTTGCGAAGCTCTGGAGGAGGGTCCCAGTGACCCAGAGTGACTAGGTATTCTCACCACTGAACCTACCGCCTAGTGTAACTGCTGGGTGGCTCTGTCTAATGTGTCCCTACGTCCGTGTCCAGTCTATCCCATCCAAGGAGAACGCATTTATCATTATTAGTGCAAAATTGAGGCGGCGTCCACCCCTGGGATGTGGGTTTGTTCTAGCCATGGGTCCCAGACTTTTAGAAATTTGGTGCCAGAGTCATTGACCCAACTCGTCAACTGTTCCATCTGGCAAACTTGCCAAATTCGGTTCCTGATTTTGGGGATAATTGGGATCTCATTCTGCTTCCACAATGCTGCAATTTCGCACCAGGTGGCGGTCGCGAAGTGCATGACAAATTTGTGTGTCGTTCTAGACATGTCCTGGGGCCGCCTGCCCACAAGGAACAGCCACGGGTCCAGGGGGATCTCTAAATCGAGAATCCCTTGCAACCAGTCTCGAATTTTTTCCCAAATCGGGGCCACCCTTGGGCACGACCACAGCATGTGTTTAAGGTCAGCTAATTCCCCGCACTGTTTTGGGCAGAGCGGCGAATAACATCTGACAAATTTAGATAATTTAGCTTGGGTATGGTACCACCGCATAAGGACCTTATATGCGTTCTCCTTCAACGTGACACATATTGAGCTTTTTGCGGCAGCTTGCAATATGTAATCCCATTCTTCGTCCTCTAAAGTATCCCCTAGCTCTGTCTCCCATTGTCGCATGTATCGTAGTCGGGGACTGTCTACTTGAGCCGGACAGACTACCTCCCTGTACATTCGAGATGTCAGTCCCCTCGTGTCCGTTGGATTTGAACACAGCTGTTCAAAATTAGTTCGTGCGGGACGAACAGGGAATTTGTTATAGAATGCCCTGACCTGGAGGAATTTAAATAACTCTACATTTGGTAATTTTGATTCATCTTTAATCATATCGAACGTCTTGATAGATCTTGTACCCTCCAGGTCCTTTAAGAGATTGTACCCTGCTTGCGTCCATTTTATACATTTATCGCCTAACAGCCCCGGAGCAAAATCCGGATTGCCCCATAGGGGGGTCATTAGTGTTTGTGGTGAGGTTAGGTTAGCTTTCAATTTGGATGTCTCCCAAACCGCTAAGGAGTTCGCTACAGCGCAGAGCGGCGTCCCAATGCCTTTTTTGCATTGTTTTGGTAGCCAGATCAAATCATGGAGTGCCACTGGCGCACAACATTCCCATTCCAGCTCTGTCCATCTTCTGTTTGTGGGGTCCGCATGCCAATGAATGATTTGGCTTAATTGTGCCGCTTTATAATACGCCATCAAGCAAGGTACCGATAGTCCTCCTTTTACCACTGGTTTTGTCAGTAGGCTTTTTGCAATTCGTGGGCGTTTTTTATTCCAAATAAATTGGATGATGTGAGCTTGAAGGGCTTGGATCTCAGATTTAACTAACGGTATTGGTAGGGTCTGAAACAGATATAGCAGCTTGGGCAGTAAATTCATCTTCACGCTATTAATCCTGCCGAACCATGATATCCCGTAACCCGCCCAAACCCTGAGATCCTCTTTTAGCTTCTTCATCATCTTGGGGAAATTTGCCTTATATAAAGTATTGTAATCCCTGGTGATATATACCCCTAGATATTTGATAGCGGAGGATTGCCACTTAAAATTAAAGTTTAGCTCTAATAGTTTTTCAATTGGTTTTGGCAGATTGATATTGAGCGCCTCTGACTTAGCCTGGTTAATTTTAAACCCTGAGACCATGCTAAAGGTGCCCAGGATCTCAAAGACATTGGGCAGGGCTGTCAGCGGTTTAGAGATAGTTAGAATCACGTCATCTGCATACAGCGCAGCTTTGTGATGTTGCCCCCCCCATTTGGATTCCTGTTATATTGGGCATAACCTAATGTGGGCTGCGAGCGGTTCAATACAGAGGGCAAAAAGTAATGGGGACAGCGGGCAACCCTGACGGGTCCCACTCCGTATATTAAATAGTTCCGAAGGGAAACCCTGGTGCCTTACTCTCGCTGTGGGTCCTGCGTACAGGGCCATTATTGTCTCTAGAAGGCGGCCTCCAAACCCAAACACCCCCAGCGTCTCTCGTAGGTAAGACCAATCGATACGATCGAATGCCTTCTCGGCATCCAGACTCAACACCATTGACGGTATGTGTTTCTTTTTTGCCAAATCTATCAGATCAATTATCCGTTTGGTGTTATCTGCTGCCTGTCTGCCTGCAATAAAGCCTACTTGATCCTGGTGTATCAGGCCCGGAAGGACACTACCCACCCTGTTTGCTAATAGTTTGGAAAAGATTTTTATGTCCGAATTAATCAGGGAGATTGGCTGGTAGCTCTTGTAGTCTGCCGGGTCCTTACCGGGTTTGTGGATCACTGAGATAGATGCCTGGAGCATCTGGGTCGGGAAGGGCTCCCCCTCCAGGATCCCATTAAATAACTTCAGAAGATGAGGGGCTAGGGTCTTGCAGAATTTTTTGTAATACAAATTAGAGTAGCCATCAGGACCTGGGGCCTTGGCTGGTTTGAGGGACTTAATTACCTCTGTTATCTCTTCCAGGGTGAAATCACCCTGTAGGGCCTCTTTCTCAACCCTGCCCAGGGTCGGAAGCTGCGCTTCAGACAGAAACCTCTTTAAGGTAGCTGATGTTTTTTGGATGTGGGTAACCTTATCTCCATCATATAGTGTAGCATAGTGTTTCCGAAATGCTTCCACTATCTGTCTCGGATCAGAGGTAAGGTCACCCTGCTGCGTTCTAATTGCCGCTATCCGGAAGTTTGGAAGCTTGTTTCGGAGCTTGTTGGCTAGTAAAGTATCTGGCTTGTTGGCTTTTTCGTAAAATCTGCGTTTGGACCAAGCTAACTCCTTCTCGGCCTGGGATGATAACACTAAATTAAGGGCCGCCTTAGTATCTATCAATTCTTGCCACGTGTTCTGGTTTTTGTCCGTGGAATGCTGTGCAGTGAAGAGTGTTAATTTCGCCTGCAGCTCTTTTATTTTAGACGCTTTCTCTCGTTTCTGCTTACCAGCTATATTCATGAGGAAGCCCCTGAGAGTAGCCTTATGGGCTTCCCAGAGCGTGGCCTGCGACTGCACGCTTCGATTATTTTCTCTAAAGAAATCTTTTATCCGGTCTCGTATCGCCCTTTCGGTAGCGGGGGCCTTGAGAAGAAGCTCGTTAAGCTTCCAGTTTGCTCCGGGTCTGTCTAGCCCTATTATCATGCACCTCAGCTCAATAGGCGCATGGTCGGACCACGAGATCTCGTGGATCTCTGTATGGCCTACCACTGGAACCACCCTGTTTGACACCAGGAAGTAGTCTATTCGGCTGTATCTGTCATGGGGGTGCGAGTAAAAAGTGTATTCTCAGGCCACTGGGTGTTGTTCTCTCCACACATCTGTCAACTGACAATCATGGAGGCCATTGCGTATGGTTAGTAGGTCCTGTCTGTGGGCTGTGTTAAGTTGGGTGCATCTGTCCAGGTCGGGGTCCATTGTGCGGTTTAGATCTCCCGCGAGGAAGATACTTCCCTTAGCCATTTTATGCAGTTTGGCAAAAAATTGCTCGAAAAAAGTAGGGTTTTGCTCACAAGGGTCATACACTGACGCTAAAGTTACTTGTTGGCCCTGTATTGTGCCCGTCAAGATTAGGAATCTACCTTCTAGGTCAGAGTGTTGTTTGTCTATGGTCAGGGCAAGCCTGTTATGTATAATTATTGCCACGTCTCGTTTTTTGACATCCGCAGATGCTAGATAAAATGTTCTATAGCTCTTATCGAGAAATTTTGGGTGGTTTAGGCGGGAAAAATGAGTTTCCTGTAGGAAAATAATGTCGGCCTTCCGACGGTTATATTCCCTAAAGGCGATGCTCCGTTTAGTGGAGCTGTTGAACCCTTTCACATTATGTGAAATCATTATAATATCATTACTCATCTGGGCGGTATATCGTGGATACTCTGTGTGATGACTGTTGTACGAGTTGGGATCTTTTCTCCTGTTGTCTCCTTCGCCGACCAGTCTCCCGCCTTTCTCTCTCCAGGATCAAAGGATTTGTATCTGGGATTGAAAGCAAAGGGGGGCTGACACAGAAGGGGGGTGGGGAGGGGGACACATAGACAAAAAAAAAAAACAGATATCAGAACATTGGTCACTTGACTTTGGTACCAGTACCGCGGTCCAGTGATCTTTGCCCCTGGGTAATCGGCGGGGGAGTTTTTCCGCACTCCCTCTTGGCATCCCTCCCCCTCCCATGCCGCCCAACCCTCCCAAGGGACTTTGTCGGTACTCACTAGCCTAATCCAGGCTAGTCCCGACTTGGAGCACATGTGGAGATCAGGGCAGGTCCATACTCCACCGCCCCTCTCCGTCTATCTAACATTAGCCAAGAATAAACGAATAACTTCAACTTTAACTATAACTTTAACCCCGAGCTGCACCCCGCCCCCGGACTCTTGCGCTGCCCTCTGCCTGTTCCTCCCCTCTCCTCCTTAAATCTGTGGGGACCTCTTGCCACCGCTCAGCTAACTCAGCTTCCACTGGCCCGGCCCTCTCCTTCTTCCGTGCCTTCCTAAGCAAGCGTGCGCTGTGCCACAACCCGCCATTGGTATTCTGCTTGTCTACAGACGGCTTTCTTTAACTCCCTACTTTTCCCTACCTACCTCCCTCTTCTCTTCTTCCTTATTCGGTACCCTGTCTACCTCTACTTTCCGCCACTAAAGGGCTCATCCTCCTATCTCACCTCTTCACCTCATCCCTTTCATTAACTTACTGCGTCCTTCTACTTGCCTCATCCCCATACATTCTCACATACCCTTCTTATCTTCACATGCTTCACCATCCTGACTACTTCCTCTTCTTCTCCTTCTCCTCCCTCTCTGTATACTCTTCCTCCAACTTTTCTTTTCCCATGCACTCACTTCTCCCCTCCTTTCCTATCGCTTATAATCACGTCCCCCTACCATCTCAGTACTTCTACCTACTCTTACACCTCTCTTTTGACTTCCACTAGCTACCAGCTAACCTATCTACTCTTCGTCTGATTTCTCCTGCCCCACTTACTCCCCTTGCTAACTAACTATGAGGGCCAGCGCTTCCTTCCATTGTTTGTTTCTCTCCCCCCCGCCGTCCAACTGCCGCTGTGCCAGCCTTGCTCTCAGTTCGCTTAGCTACGATCGGGCCGCCTCTCCGTGTCTGCGCATCATGCTCCGACCCTCTGCCTCCGCTGTGTGCTGCCAGACTCCATTTCCGTGCTGCCATCGCTACAGGAACTGCGTCGACTTCCGTACGCCGTGCCCCTGGTCCTTCCTCTCTATTCCGCCCCACTCAAGATGGCCGCCTTTGGGAACGCCCCTTCCGGTGACGTCTTTCCTCCTCCGCCATTTTGGATTAGGCGGTTCCTCGAGGAAGACGCATCCGAAGCCGCTCCTCCTGCCTGAGCTGTTTTCCCGCTTGGTGAGATCTTCCCGCCATCCCCTCTTCCGCGTCCTGCGTTCCAAGCTGGGCGGCCCTCCATCGCTAACCCGGCCGCCATGACTGGACCACGAGGTGAGCGGGAATTCTTAATGTTTTATTTTCCCCTCTCCTTAGGGCTCGTTGCAGTGTTGGTTATTGCAGGTGACTATCCTCTATAGGTCTTAGGGCATGGGGAGCACTGGCATATATAGTTCATCGGCGTATTAGCTGGGGCTGTGCAGCTTCAGAACAAAAAACTTTGGAAACTTTGCAACTTGGTGTTTTTTATTTAACAGTGTCGGATGAGTAGTCCCCACCTCAGGCGCTCCCTCCTCTGGCTGGGCTTCCTACCGTATTCCACGCTGGTCCCATTGCCTGAGCTTCAGGCTCCTCAGTTGTAGTGCTGGGAGCTGCCCCTAGCCCAAGCTTCTGGAGGAATTTGTTCCCTTCCTCTGGAGCTTTCAGGTGTATAGGACGGCCATTTCTGATCACCACGAGGCCGAAGGGGAACGTCCACCTGTAACGGACCTCTTTCTCCCTTAGTACCCTGGTGATAGGCCACAGGTCCCTGCGTCGAGCCAGCGTCGTGGGTGACAGATCCTGATACACCGCGATCTTGGCTCCTTCAAACTCCATGAAGGGAGTATTTCTTGATTTTTGCAGGATCTCTTCCCGTGTACGGTAATGATGTAAACGCACTATAACGCACTATAATGTCTCTGGGGAGCTCATTGGGCTGGGGCCTAGAGCGCAGTGCCCGGTGACACCGGTCCATCAAGAGCTTGTCCTTCTGGGCAGATATGCTCCATCCAATGCCCCACAAACTCCTCACAATCCACTATATCTTCAGGGATCCCGCGAAGGCGCACATTGTTGCGGCGATCCCTGTTTTCGGCGTCTTCTTGCCGGTCACGCGGTTCATTAATCTGGGTCTGTAGATCCGCCGTTGTTTTAGTGCCTTTTTGGATCGCTTTGGTGTTCGTGTTGACCCTCACCTCCAGTTCATGCGTCCGGGTCCCCAGGCCCCCCACCTCTTTGGCCAAGGCTCGTATCTCCGCTTGCAGAACATCTTTTAAGTCCTGGTAGAGCCGCTCAATATCGCATCGTCTGACCGGCAGAAGCCCCTGGTCACCCGGGTTACCTTCCCCCTCCGATTCGGAGCCTGTTCTAGATGCGGGGGCCATTGCTGAGGCCGCCCTGCAGGATCGACCCTCGCCAAAATACTCCGGCAAGCCCCTCTTTCCAGGGGTTTTCGTCGACTTCTTCGACATCCTGGGATTAATGTGCAGCGTTTGCGATATTTTCTGACTGATTTGGTTCAGTTATTCGTTTTGTGTGCTTATTTATGTTGGAGAGGGGCACAGAGCTACAGGATTATGCATCCATGCTCTCCAACCTCGCGCATGCGCTCTTCCTTCCATCACATTTTAGTGATATATGCGTTAATTTAACGTTTTTATTGTAAGTTTGCATTTTTGAACCATTATAAAGTTATGTTTTTTATGATTGGTCTGCACTATGGATATATTTCTTTTTTCATGCACCATCATCTTGCTGTGATCGGAGATCATCATCTTTTCTGAACCAGGAGTTCTTCATGTCGTCCATAATTGCTTCCTGTTGCCCGTAAAATACTGAGATCTTGTGAGTAGGCTGTACATAAGAGCCAAGAAATCCACAGACTTTATTCACATTGTTTTATTGTCTACACTTAGATTGTTTTTGTTTTATTTCCCTTATATGCTCCCCCTGGATTGCGAACAAATTTCATTGTAGAATTGCCAGCCTCCAGAGGTATGAACACTATTTAGTAAATGTAGATCGCTTCTCTAAGCAGGCCCACTTCTTTCCTCTCAAGGGCCTGCCCACCTCTCCCTCCCTGGCGGACATTTTTTCCAGAGAAATCTTTCGCATGCATGGAATTCCTATTTCGATAGTCTCAGATCGTGGCTTGCAGTTTGTATCTAAGTTCTGGCGGGCATTCGCCAAAAGACTTGGAATCTCTCTATCATTCTCCTCAGGGTACCACCCCTAAACCAATGGCCAGACTGAGAGAGTCAACCAGACTCTAGAGCAATACTTGCGCTGCTTTGTCTCAGAAGCTCAAGACAACTGGGTCGAGTTACTGCCCTGGGCAGAATTTGCCATTAACTCTCTGAGGAACACATCCACCCGTGAATCCCTGTTTTTCATTAACTATGGATTCCACCCAGCTCGGTTACCCATCTCTAACATCTCCTCTGGAGTACCAGCAGCCAACGAACGGATCACGTCTCTCCAGAACTTCTGGACCAAGATCCAGTCTGCCCTTCTGGAAACCACAAAAAATGTAAGATCCAGGCAGATCGACGCCTCCAAATTGCACCCAGATACAACCCTGGGGACAGAGTCTGGCTTTCGGCCAAGAATATCAGGCTGAAGACTCCAACTCCAAAACTAGCACCCAAATTCCTGGGACCCTTCGTAATCCTGGAACAAATTAATCCAGTGGCGTTTCCCGATGCCATGAAGATACCCAACTTCTTTCACGTTTCCCTCTTGAAACCTTTTGTACAGAGTTCTTACTTCTTGGACTACACCCGTAAACCCGACCCCCGTTACGGTCCAAGGACATGCTGAATTTGAAATCCAGTCGATAATAGACTCTCGCCTCTCCAGGGGAAAAGTTCAGTTCCTTGTACACTGGAAGGGCTATGGTCCAGAGGAACGCTCCTGGCTATCTCCTGAGAACATTCACGCTCCGTACTTCTGAGACAGTTCCATAAGAAATTTCCACTGAAGCCTTGGGAGGATTGTCCTTAGGCCAATCCTCAAGGGGGGGGGGGTACTGTAAGGAATCAGGGGCCATGTTTGCCTCGACTTGACCCCCCCCACCTCCCACAGGGTCCGCAGCTGCCGCTGCATCTCCTCTTCAGCGGTATCCCCATCGTGGTGCCGTTCGGTCTCCCAAACAGATGGCTGCCATCTTGCCGAGACGTGAGCAAAAAGTGCTTACAGAGTGCGCGTCTCCGGCTTTAATTTATTCACTGCTCCCTGTCCTCGGCCATGCCCCCTGGCATCCGTACTCACACCCCTCTGCACAGCTGTTCTCCAGATACGGATCCAACACCATCCAACCACAGAATGCTCCATGGCACACCCCTGCTCTGAACCCTGCCTCCATTGGATCACCTACCTTTATAACCCCAGTCCTTCCATTAGTTCATTGCTCTGCATAGTCTCATTCACAGCAGTTGTGTTTCTGTACCGTGCTTTCCTTGTGTACTTTCTTCAGGTTCTGACCCAGGCTCGGCTGACTACTCTCTCCGGCTCTGGAACTCGGCTTCCACCTCACTACGTGTACCTCTAAGACCCTCGGACTCGGCTTTAGCACCATGACCACCCAGACATCTCCAATCCCTGATCCTCGGCTTCAGAACCCACTACGGCACTTCTACTACCCCGAATCCGTCAGGTACCTATCTCACTATGGGGGCTATACACTAAGCTCCGATAAGTCACTTTTAGACCGCAAATTGCTCTTCGATCGTGATTTTTGGCTCAACCCGATGCAATAAGCTACGCAAACAGGCACTTTGCGCTCGAAAAATTACTTTTTTCAGGAATTTTTTCTAATTCCAACTTTGCTCGATCGCAACCCTGTTTGCGTGAAATTCTGCCCTTAAGCGGGATGCACTAAGCAACGAAACCTTAGCAAATGCGAAAGTTGCGTTGATCAGAACACTGCAGAGTAGACGCAAAGAAATCTGGACTTAGAAAAAATTCTTGCTTTTTATTTTTGCATGCGCAAAACCCATACAGCAGGCTGGTGGGTGTCCCCGGCTGACCCCGCGGGGGTCCTGATGGAGCCCGGGGGTCGCATGGCTGTCCCCGGCTGACCCCGCTGATGTCATGGGGTCCCCGGCTCACCAAGCGGGGGTCCCCGCGGGAGTGCGGGTGTCCCTGCGGGAGTCCGGGGGTCCCCGCGGCCATCCTGGAGTACCCGCGGGCCTGAGGTACCAATGTTGCACCTCCAAAAATAATAAACAAGAATTATAACTAAATACACCCCCCTAACACATACTATACAGTAATGGGCAAAATTACTATTATCCACATATGGATAATAATGCATTTGGCCATTTTAAATACATATACATTCAATAAATACAGTCAAAACATATTACACTTACCTTTTACAGGCACCCACGATGAAGGCCGTCTTCATCCTCATCTTCATTCTGCCCATGCCCCTACGGTGCTGCAAAACATGCACAACAATTACAATAGCCAATGTAATGTCCTCTAACCCCTTAATCACCATAGCGGTTATTAACCGCTACAGTCATTAAGGGGTTAACCCACCCTCACCCACCACTCGGGAGGCCTACATACCCTCCCACACTAACCCCCCACCCCGTGAGGCCTAACCACCCTCACCCACTACCCACAAGGGAGGCCTACCCACATACCCTTGAGGCCAATACACCCTCCCCCACCCCCAGTACCCACAATAAAAACAATTCACTGCCCACAATAAACATCATTCTATTTATTAAATACATAACCCACCCCCTGTGCCCCCCATAAATACATGATTTATTCTATTACATACAGGGTTCATACCCCAGCCCCACGCGAGTCCCCGGCGGGCTGGCGGGTCACCTGACCGACCTACAGGGTACCAGCAACTTGTTTCACACAGGTTCTGGAGGCCTTTTGGTGGGTCACGCCAATTGCCATGGCCCCCAGGTGATCTCCTTTGGTCACCGTGGGCCACAATTGGGTCTGCACGGTAGGCCCGCGGATGTCTGGGAGCCCCGGGTCAGACCCACATCTCCCTCCATCCCATCTCTGATTGGCTCTAGTAGACCATGTGAGAGAGGCTTGGGGGACAACGGATGTGACGTCTTTGAAAGCCTTCGTTGTAATCCAGGGGGAGCATGGAGGGAAATAGAACAAAAAGACAAAAAAACAATCTAAGTGTAGACAGGTTAAATTAGTGTAAGACTCTATGTCTTGTCTTGGCTCATATGTTGTGCCTACTTACAAGATGTAAGTTGTATTCAAGCGGTTTTGACACACAATGGTCTCTGCTAAGGATGTTTTTCTCCACTCTGTGATGCGGTCTCCAATTCTCAGCTCAGCAACCAAGTGTATGTGAAAAAAATGATACCATAGTGCAGACCAGTACAATAATAAAACTAGACTTTATAAGGTTTAAAAATGGACACTTACAATAAAAACATATAGTTTAAGCATTTTTCACAATCATTGTGATCAGGGAGAGAAGAGTGTGTAACTTCAGGCTCACCCGCCTCCTCCGATGTGACATGGTGTATTTCGTCTCTCTCTGGGACTGTGTGTCTCCGGCGGTGGACTGCGTCTTTCCAGGCTATATCCCCCCGTGGGCTATCAGACTCCCCTTCAGCTGTTATTCGCAGGTACTGCACTTGGAGCTGCCTCTCGGGTGGATAATCCTGCCTCTCTCTCCGCCGGTGCGTCACTTCCGCTCTGTCCAGATACGTCACTTCCGGGCGCGGCTAGGTGAGTTTCTGTATGGCAATCTCGCCTCTCTCCTCTCTCCTCTCAGAACGGCTCCCACTCTACGCGTTTCGCCAGAAAAGGGTGTGTGGCTTCCTCAGGAGTGTACTGCCCATTACTCTAAGGTGTCTTTTTATATCCTCCCCAATTGGTGATTAATCGTAAACACTTGTGGAAAACACAATCTATGTGGAAACATGGGATGAGATTATAGGAGTTTCCACATAGATAGGAACAGGTTAAATTGTAAAAACCAGACAGAGAATCTGTTTCTCAGTAAAAGTGCTCCACCATGTATATAGATGTAGAGATGTTAATCAGTGCAGACCATGTTTTTTACAAGTGTTTTCCACAAGTGTTTACGATCAATCACCAATTGGGGAGGATATAAAAAGACACCTTAGAGTAATGGGCGGTACACTCCTGAGGAAGCCACACACCCTTTTCTGGCGAAACGCATAGAGTGGGAGCCGTTCTGAGAGGAGAGAGGAGAGAGGCGAGATTGCCATACAGAAACTCACCTAGCCGCGCCCGGAAGTGACGTATCTGGACAGAGCGGAAGTGACGCACCGGCGGAGAGAGAGGCAGGATTATCCACCCGAGAGGCAGCTCCAAGTGCAGTACCTGCGAATAACAGCTGAAGGGGAGTCTGATAGCCCACGGGGGGATACAGCCTGGAAAGACGCAGTCCACCGCCGGAGACACACAGTCCCAGAGAGAGACGAAATACACCAAGTCACATCGGAGGAGGCGGGTGAGCCTGAAGTTAACACACTCTTCTCTCCCTGATCACAATGATTGTGAAAAATGCTTAAACTATATGTTTTTATTGTAAGTGTCCATTTTTAAACCTTATAAAGTCTAGTTTTATTATTGTACTGGTCTGCACTATGGTATCATTTTTTTCACATACACTTGGTTGCTGAGCTGAGAATTGAGACCGCATCACAGAGTGGAGAAAAACATCCTTAGCAGAGACCATTGTGTGTCAAAACCGCTTGAATACAACTTACATCTTGTAAGTAGGCACAACATATGAGCCAAGACAAGACATAGAGTCTTACACTAATTTAAAACTGTCTACACTTAGATTGTTTTTTTGTCTTTTTGTTCTATTTCCCTCCATGCTCCCCCTGGATTACAACGAAAGTGACGATTTGTGGGACTAGTGAAACCAGTCCCTACCAGCTGGGTCTGAGCAGGGGGTTTGAACTTTTTATTATCATTTGCACGTTATTTAAGCACATTATCATTGTTGAAAAATCAATAGATTTTATCAAGAAACTCACTATAAAGCTTAAGTGTACACTAATAGAGTTAGCGCCATTTCTTTCACCTTCACTTAGCACGTCTTTGAAAGCCTGTCACATGGTACTAGAGCCAATCAGAGTTGGGATGTATTTCCCATGCTCTGATTGGCTACCGTACCATGTGAGACCGGCCATGTTTTTTTTAATGACGTCATCTTAAAGACAATTGAAGCAAAGCCATTCTGATTGGCTGTGCTTTCATTGCCTTTAAATGACGTCATCATTTTTTTTTTCATCGGCCAAATCACATGTTTTTCACGGTCCAATCAGGACCGTGGGAAACATTTGACCAAAATGTGACGTCATAGGCCTATAAAAGCCTATGTCGCCTCATTTTGAAGCTAGTCGCCGAGGAGGGAACATCTCCCCTCCTAAGAAGAGATGAAGGACGTGGCGTAAGAAGACGGAAGAAGACGGAAGAAGATGGAAGAAGATGGAAGAAGACCCCAGAAGGCCCCAAAGAAGACACAGACGTGGATTTGTTATGGTTTTTTATTTTATGGCATACCTGTGGATTGGTTCCTGTGCTTCCAGGTCGCTTGGATTTCGGAGAGTGGACATCTAATGGTGAGTAAACAAAAGAAAAGTTTTTTACTTTTACAGGTTTTTATGATTTTTGATTCGTGTCTTTTATTTTTTCACTCCCATTTAATGCCCGTTAATGTATCTATGTATGTAATACATTCACGGACACTGAATGGGTGTATTGTATGTGAATTTTGTATGTAAATGCAATGTATTTTAACTGTATTATTGCCCCTGTATGTTATGTTTATATATAGGCATAAAGGGATAATAATTGATTGTTTGGCTCATGTTTAGGTTCTTTTCATATATGGATAATGTATTTAACATCTTTATTTTGTCATTGTTGTGAATAATGTAATTTGTATTTAGCTAATGGCTTCTTTATGGTACTTAGATTAGAGTGATGGTGGTTAATTTAAATTAGAATTGTTTTGGCAATGGTTTGGCTTTAGCAATTGAATAGGGAATTGTATAATTGATTTGTATTGTATTTTAATTCTTTAAGGAAATGGATTAATTGATTGATGCTAATTGTATTGATGTTGGTTAGTTTCTAATTGATTTTCATGATGGCATTGGTGGTTTAGGGGACATTGTTCATAGTGTATTTTATTGTTACATATATTTTGCATACTGTTACATGATGCACAGATTAATTGCATCATTTACACACTCTATGCAATAGTGTGATATTTCATATACATTTGTGGAGCTGCTGATTTGTTGGCTTATATTTGCAATAGATGCTAGATTTATTGTACAATGTGGTGATTTTAAGATTAAAAATTCATGTTTTGATTTATGCATGTTTTATGTGTTTCATAATGGGCAAAATAATATATTATCCATATCTGGATAATAGTTATTTTGCACATTATTGTACTGTATGTGTTGGGGGGGGGGGAGTGTATTGGCCCCAAGGGTATGTGGGTAGGCCTCCCTTGTGGGTAGTGGATGAGGGTGGTTAGGCCTCACGGGGTGGGGGGTTAGAGTGGGAGGGTATGTAGGCCTCCCGAGTGGTGGGTGAGGGTGGGTTAACCCCTTAATGACTGTAGCGGTTAATAACAGCTATGGTGATTAAGGGGTTAGGGGACATTATATTGGCTATTGTAATTGTTGTGCATGTTTTGCAGTACCGTAGGGGCATGGGCAGAATGAAGATGAGGATGAAGACGGCCTTCATCGTGAGTGCCTGTAAAACATAAGTGTTAAATATTTTGACTGTATTTATTGTAATTTATATGTATTTAAAATGGGCAAATGCATTATTATCCATATGTGGATAATAGTAATTTTGCCCATTACAGTACTGTATGTGTTAGGGGGCGGGGGGGATGTGTGTTGTTTATTGGGGGCAATTGTCCCAAATAAACATGCAAATGTGCCTTAACCCCTTCATTGCCTTAGCGGCTATCCGTTAAGGTAATGAAGCTGCATTAATGTATTTTTATTAATAGTGTGCGGGAGCAGAGGGTCCCCTGAGCTGAACCGCATTGATTTCTGCCTCAGAGACCCCCTGCTTCCCGAGTTACAGGCCCCGGTTTGGGGCATCGGTGCCGGTGCGGACGCCATCTTTATAGAGCCCACGTCACGTCTTGGACGCTATAAAGATGGCGGCGGCACTGGCACCCGATGCCCCATACCGGGGCCTGTAACTCGGGAAGCAGGGGGTCTCTGAGGCAGAAATCAATGTGGTTCAGCTCAAGGGACCCCCTGCTCCCGCACACTATTATTTAAAATACATTAATGCAGCTTCATTACCATAGCGGATAGCCGCTACGGTAATGAATTATTGTTATGTGTGTTTTAATACTAGTGTAGATGTGCAGGGGGTCTCCTGAGCTGAATCGCATTGGTTTCAGGTCCGAGGACCCTCTACTTCAGGAGATACAGGCCCCTTTATGGGGTGCCGGTATCCCCTGCAGAATGTAAATAACCTGGTCACATGACGCGGGAGCTTTAAACTGCAGGGGATACTGGCACCCCATAACGGGGCCTATATCTCCTGAAGTACGGGGTCCTCGGACCTGAAACCAATGCAGTTCAGCTCAAGAGACCCCCTGCTCATGTACACTATTATTAAAATGTATTTATTTAGTGTACGATCGCCTGTAACAGTCTTGCATTGAGATAGCAAATCTCCAAGCAAATGTTACATGCAGCTTTTTTTTCTATCAGCTAGCGAACGGAAAGGTTCAGAATGCTAGCAGGGGGAAAAAAAGCATCACGTACGCTGTGACTGTTTTGAGCTATTTTGAGCAGGTACGTTAAAAAATGGCCTCAAGGCCTTAATGCATCCCCGGCTTCACTTTTTAACGAACCTGCGTTTTGGAAAATTAGAATGCAAAGCCATTGAGCTTAGTGCATAGCCCCCTATATCCTTACTTCCTGGCCGGCTACACTACCACTACACCCCAGACACTCTCTCTCCACTGCGGGTGTATGTCTCTATACGTCCCACCTCAGTGCAGGGGATGGGTCTGGTCTGCGGGCAGCACAAGCGTTATAGTGTGTTATTCTGAAAAGAAATAAACTTACAGGTTTATTTTATCGCTGTCTCAATCCAATCAGTTCCCAGTGATTTTGTGTAGATACATTTGTGTCCACCGTGACAGCCATCCACCTCAAAGTACAGTATACATGACTGTAGTGTGGCATTTATAAGCTAGTGATTGAATGTAAGAATAGCAAAAATTGTTAAGCAAACCCAAATCAACGAAACAAAAAAGGATGTCTCTTTTTTATCAGACTTGAAATTCACATTGAATGAGAAGTAATTCTCGCCAAATCTCCCAGAAAGTGGAGTCAGTATCACACTCATCCGGGTGCCAGGATTATACCTGTACCTGTAGTTCAAAGACATACACACATGCACCTAAATTTGATGACATGCATATGCATTTAAACAAGGTTCCAATGAGACATACACGTATGCGCATAAAATAAACAGTTTGAAAAGAAGAGGAAGACTAGCAAAAGTTGAAAGTATTGAAGAATAAATAATACATATAGAATAAAAGATATACATTTTTATGTTTGGGGTTTCTTAGCAGAGTTAGTTACACATGCAAGTCTACTGTAATTATACTGCAAATGCAAACAAATTCAACGTCAATAAAAAAGTATTGAATATGAATCAATAAAAATTCACAATGCACAAGCAACATTTAAAAAAAGCGATATTAGAGGTCCATCGAAATTCTTCCTTTTTGCCTCTTGCCGCTTGATGTCAAAGTTTCATTTCTGGGGGGAAAAAAAGATGCTATGATTTCCGGTACTGCGCATGCATCAAGTCACGTCATTGGGAATTAAAGCAGCAGTTCAAGCAATATCCTACATGTCTGTATGATGAGAACAAACTTTTGGCTCTTGAGCCCTGCCCTCTCCGTAGCTGTCTACCAACTGTAGTGTATTTACTTTAGTACTGTAACTGCTCAGTCAATCATATTGCAGGACTACATTTTCAATAATTGTGCAAGAATTGAGTTAAATTAAATAACCTTGAGCAAAGTGATTGAATACAGGAGAACGGACCGATCTGCAGCTTACTGTAGCTAATCACTTGTCTGTGTGCATATTGTATTGATGCACATATTGTTTTTTAATAAAAAAAATTAAACACGGCAGCTTGAACTGCAGCTTTAAACTTAATACTGTACTGAATAGCGTATAGTATACTTTAGTACATTATATTTATCTTCATTATAAACTTTTCCAAACAGGTGGAGATGAGCCACTGTGTGGCGATTGAAGGGTTAATCAGACCATTAATAAAGGTATTCTACCTGGCTGATTAACCCCAACTCGCATTGGGAGTGAAGGGGTTAAAAGTATATGCATTACCCTGATGTATTTGCCCCTGTCCCAGCCTTCTTATCCCCATTTTACAGCCTGTTCTCTGCTTGCAGTAATAGGATTGCATACAAAGTGTGCTATTAGGTTTTCAGGCACAAGATGGCGTTGTGAGCACTGAAGCAAGCGCTGATTGAAGAAGCGTGGCTGTATATGGGAGGTCTGCTTTGAAGAATAGGTATCCATTTTCAAGCACTCAACCTCGTAACCGCAAGGTCAGGTCAATTGAATAAGTGCTTTGCGGTTAGGTCTGAAGTGGTTTTTCGATAGAATGTATCCGTGCCTTGTTAGCTTGTGTAACTTGAAAGGGGGAAAGTCTATTGCCGTGGGAAGTCATTCAATTGATGTGAGAACTAGGTGAACTTAGAATCTCACAAGAGAGCCTTTCAATTAAGCGGCCTAACTTGCGAATGGAGACAGCTACACTGGCGACACACTTTATTCGAGCTTGGCTAGTCCCACGAATTCGGGTATACCCGGGTGTATTGAGGTTTGTGACTGTTTTCTGCCCGAGTGCATTGAGTTATTTTCCAAGCAGGGATTGAAGCATTTTATTCCCGCTGGCTGCAATACTGCACAGTATATATATATATACTGCATTACAATACATGAATTTATGCCATCTGGTAGACACGCGAAGCATTGCAGCCTATTAAATCCTAATCATTATCATTTAACAGATCAGCCGCCCATCAGCCAGGCATGAACCCAGGCTGGGAAGGCAAAGGCAACGGGGCTTGTCAGAGGTGAGGAGTGGCGCATTCCAGGTATCTGCCAGGTACATACTGGGTATTTGCTCGAATAAAGTGTGTCGGTGCAGTAGCTGTCTCCATTCGCAAGTTAGGCCGCTTAATTGAAAGGCTCTCTTGTGAGATTCTAAGTTCACCTAGTTCTCACATCAATTGAATGACTTCCCACGGCAATAGACTTTCCCCCTTTCAAGTTACACAAGCTAACAAGGCACGGATACATTCTATCGAAAAACCACTTCAGACCTAACCGCAAAGCACTTATTCAATTGACCTGACCTTGCGGTTACGAGGTTGAGTGCTTGAAAATGGATACCTATTCTTCAAAGCAGACCTCCCATATACAGCCACGCTTCTTCAATCAGCGCTTGCTTCAGTGCAAGTCCAAGTAAAGAAATCATGCACCTGCATATCAAATTTATTACAATGGCATAAGCAGAACATATTGTTTTAATAAACTGTCATACACTGGCGACACAGTTTATTACACTGCGGCCAGATCCGCAAGCCGGGAGATTTCCCGGCTTGCTAGTGGCCGCCCCTCGGCGTGCCGCGCGTCATAGACGCGCGGTCACGCGTCTTCGGGAGCGTGCACCCCTGCACGCGCGTCCAGGGGCTCCCCGAGGGAGCCCTGGTGTCCCGCGATCGCGGGACAGCGGCAGGGGGTTCCGGGGGACCCGGCGGACCCGGCAGCGGTAGGGAGAGCGCCCCGATCGGAGGGCGCTCTTCCGCTGCTTCGGCGCGCGCCCGTCACTCTCGGGCGCGCGCCAGGCTACTGCTGCGGCACAGAACGGGCAAATGCTCGAATAAACTGTGCCGCAGCAGTATACTGTGAGTTTTAAATGTACAGTCAGGGAGAAACTTTTTCTGTAAGCCCGGTAAAAATCATTTAGTTTGTTAATATGCTAAGGTGGAATGAGCTGAGGGTATTTTCCTCCCTACACTTCAAAGAGCCCGTGCTAGGTAGGAGACTCTGAGTCTAGTGAAGTGCAGGGTTGAAAAGCCTCAGAGATTACAAGTGTGAAAATGGCCGGGAAGTTGCTGAGTGCAAGCTCCCGGTACTTGGCATGAGCCATTGACACCTTGGGACCAAACCCTAGACTGAGGGTCGCCAACCTGAGGGTGGACACCTGGTATGTTAAACCGAATAGGTGTCAGGCTGACACATGCGCTTTACATACCGGAAAGCTCTTTTTGCCCGGTCTGCAAACTTCGGGCAAAATCGGGGATTGGTGGGTTAAATGTTCCCATGGAGGGGATTGGGCATGCATGTTAGAGATAGGTCTGTGAACCCTATAAACCTGCCCGCCAAGCTATCCCCTGTGTGATTCATGACATATCCAAACTTTGCACAGGATTCTGTTCAAGTACAGCGGTTGCAGTTCCCGGACGCAAGGGGTTAACAACATTGTAACAAAGGATTTAACCCTAATTCAGGAATTCGTTATCCCTGGTGACTCCCAAATGAATTCTAATGAACAAGAACGAAATTCGGCAACTTGCGATCTAGCCAAACGGACTTTAGATCAGAGACTGCATTTCTTGCGCTTTCGTTCAAAGGACAATTTATTTAGTTTCCCCATGCCAGTAAGTGTTGTATTACAGGTGCGCCAACGAGTATTCTAAAACTTGCCTTAAACTTGCCTTGGAAAATCTTGGGCTTTCACCAACAAGATCCAGGTACATGCTGGGTACATGCTGCAACATTTCAGTGACTTTCTGCAGAGACTAATGGCCCATCTGATTAACACAAAAGGGGTCTGTTTGAATGGGACTGACAGGGACCCCTGCTGTTAATCCGATGGGCCATTAGTCTGTCTGCAGAAATGTCACTGAAATGTTGCAGCATGTACCCAGCATGTACCCAGCATGTATCTGGGTCTTGTTGGTGATTGCCCCAGATTTTTTTTAGAATACTCGTCGGCACTACAGTAAGTGTATTCTGAGGTTGTCACGTGTTTGTCTATCAAGGAAATAAATGACAATTTATTCTGCCCTCCTTGTTGTGTTCAATCGAGAATCCCAAAAATATAAAAGTGTTAATAAGTACTGGGCTACCGTGACAGGCTTATATTAAATTGTGGCGGCGTGTGGGATACTGATTGAACCTATGCTATAGTCTCCTGCGGGATTCTGTAGTATAGTGGGGGAGCTCGTGGCTTGCGAGCTCCCCAGGAAAGTGCAACTTACACACACTTCTAAAGAGCTCAAGATACTTCACTGTCCCTTTACCCATACCCCGATAGCATCATGAGTAACCTTTCAGGAAGGTTCCGATCCTGGCACCAGGCCAAAGATCATGGATAGTTGTGCAGGATATGGCTTACCGACAGATGGGTGGTCAAAGGTACAGCTGGAGGCGTATTTGGAGCTTCATGCGGCCAGGATGGGCCCACCAGAGAGGCATGTCCCTGGAGCTGCTG
Source organism: Ascaphus truei (assembly GCF_040206685.1). Classification (NCBI taxonomy): domain Eukaryota; kingdom Metazoa; phylum Chordata; class Amphibia; order Anura; family Ascaphidae; genus Ascaphus; species Ascaphus truei. Next base: position 200,440,044 of record NC_134486.1, on the reverse strand, counting down.
TGGCAGCGGACACTATTCAGCCCGGAGTGCAGGAGGTCCCTCCAGCTCCGGGGCTGCAAGGACATGAAGAGAGTGCCTGTGACAACCTGGATGTGGGTGGCTTGGCGCCAGGGAGTGCGGAAGGGGTAAACGCTGTGGCAGCCAGGCTTGCCATCCCTGGGCTCACTGCACTTCTTGCTGCATGGGGAGAGGGGGTTAGCACTGCAGAGCATGTACAGCTGCTGGCAGCAGTGCTTGGAAAAGCCCACCACTCTCACCTTGTAAACGGGGAATAGGAGCTTCTTCGGGCGGACCAGCACAGCTTCAGCAAGTTCATGGATGGCACAGACGACATTGATGAATTCCTCAATGATTTTGAGATTCAGTGTTCCCGTATCTGAATTCCAAGGAGGGACTGGGTGGTCAGACTGTGACCACTGTTATCTGGAAAAACCAAGCGACTACTGTCATGTAAAGAGTAGGCTGCTGACACAGTATGCCCTGACCCCAGAAGCATACAGGGGCAAGTTGCAGACGGGGGGGTACTCCCCAGGGATTCCTTTGCTGACTACCGGTCATATGGCCTTACACGGGACTCAGTGGGTGGAGGGGAATGGGGTTGCAAAATTCCATACCCTACTGGACTTGATCTTTCAAGAGCAGCTACTGCAGCAGCTCCCCTCGGACGTGAGGGAATTGGTCTTTGACCGCAAACCTCAGACCTATGAGGAGGCTAAGAAAATGGCAGACAAGTATATGGCCAGCAGGGCTGCAATGGATGAAGCAGAAGCTCCCAAAGGAACGGCCCGCATGGCCAAGGGAGCTAAAACTACTCCTCAGTGGACACACAAACCTGCAGCTTCAGTCAACGCACCCAAGGCTTCAGAGTTTAAACACGAGAGGCGATGTTTTGCCTGCAATAAGGTCGGTCATCTCAGGCCAGACTGTTAGGACCAGGACCAGTCCAAGCGACCCCATCAGGGGCAACAATCACCAGCTGCGAGGCCGGTCGCCCGTGTTTGACTGGCACACACAGAGGAGCCAAGCACAGCCGTGGAACCAGCCCACAGAGGGACGTCCAGTGGAGAGCCTGTGTTTGCCACCTCAGGACCAGCAGTGGAGATCGGGGGATATCAGGTTACGCCAGTCGGGATGCAGCCCAATGATGTCCGGCACAAGAAACTGCAGAAGGTGACCATCGGGGACCGGCAGGCGATGACTTTCTGGACTCCGGTGTCATGGTGACTCTGGTTAGCAGTAATATGGTGCGGCCAGAGGATTTGCTCCCGGGCACCGGGATGCAAGTGAAGATGCAAGTGACCATGCCAGATGGAGGACCGCAGTCACTCCAAGTTGCCCGGGTCTTTTTGGACTGGGGCGCCGGACGTGGCATGAGGGAGGTGAGGGTTTTGACCGGATGAGATGCCGAGTGTGACTATGCGTGGAAAAAGCCCCTGCGGCGTGTTCCTTCCTTACCTGTTTACTTCTGATCGCCCCCCTCTAGCTGCGAGTCAAGATCCTGTGTCTTTAAGGATTCTGAAGCAAACGACGCCATCTTGCTTCCTGGCAAATCCTGCCCTCTTCCTCCTGACAGGAAGTAAGCATCTCTCTGACTTTCTCATTGCTAACAGCTGCCGCTTCCTTTTAAAAGCAGTCAGTGGCTACCTGCCCAGGGCCCTGCAAAGTACTACCCCAGTACTCTATGCTGTTCCTGCCTGAACTTCCTCTGGGACCTGTATTCATCTCCTTTTGATTCCGGAAGACTGGGACAGTCACTCATTCTACCACTGAGGTTAGTTTACCGTTGGGTAGTGTAGGACCTGCTGATAGGGTTTACCTTGGCGTGGTAGCAGGCTTACAATACCTTGGCCAAAGTATTCAACTAAACAACTGAACTTAGTTTTTGCTGCACTCTTCTGTTACTGGCACTATGCCTTTAAGGAGGCTGGTCATCCTCCAAGAAGCAATTCTATTGTTATCTTGTGCTCTGTACTCTACCTCCCCTGCTCCTCTCTAGTTCTCGTTATTAGTACCTGAGTATCCTGAGGCCTGCTGCTACTCTAAATGCAGAGGCCTGCGTTCCTGATTTCCTGAGGCCTGCTGCTACCCTCCACGCAGAGGCTTGTGTCACCATGTTTCCAGAGACCTGCTGCTACTTTCCACACAGAGGTCAGTACTGCTACTCCCCCCGCTAAGGCCTGTGTTCCTGAGTTCTTAAAGTCTGCTGCTATTCTCCATGCAGAGGCCTGTTCCAGACTACTGTGCTGAAGCGTTGGCTTTTCCCCACGTTGGTGCCTGAGAACACGCACATCCCCGCTCTGCTGCCAGAGCATGCGCGCACATGCAGCTGGGCCAGTCGTGTCTCTGAGCTTTGCTCCGCACCTCCGGACATGTCACGCATTCTCATGCGCGCTGCGTGCTCACGTGACTACGTGCGCCGATCCCCAGCTGCTCGGCAACTCGCTCCCTTCGTGTATCTTGCAGATTCCCCACCTCGCAATCGGGACCCTTTCCTTTCCCTCGGCCTGTGTGTAGGAGCACAAGCGTAACACCGAGAACTTACTTGGTAATGACCTGGGGCACATTACCTGTGTCTTTACAATTGAGCTGGCGCCTGTTGCAGCGATCACCAGGAGCCAATCAGCAAGAATGGCAGCAGAACCAGCCCCTGTCCCCCGGCATTTGGGACCTACGATTCAAGTAGTCTCTGCGGAGGCCAGACAGGTAAGCCAGACAAAGTCACATTCTTATCCTGACTTACTGTTCCCTGTCCCTGTTCCCTGTCCCCCTGACTTAGGTATGACCGGAGGATGGCCAGTGTTAGGTACCCAGTTTAGGGATGCCTTGTGATCAGACCCCAGCTTAGAGGGCATGAGACTTCGGGCATCCGAGTCTAAGTCAAGTGAAGGGTCTGATTACTTCTTGTGGCACCACGGGCTCCTGTATAGAGAGCAAGGGACTACAGGCATAGATAAGGTATGGACAGGGAAGAGACAGCTAGTGGTACCCCGGGAGTATAGGCAGCAGTTGTTGCGGGTAGCCCACTCCATTCCACTAGCGGAGCATCAGGGGGTCGCTCGGATGTGAGCTCGGCTGTTGTAGCATTATTACTGGCCGGGGGCATCCAGTGCTGTGGTAGAATTTTGCCGGGCCTGTGATGCCTGCCAGCGAGTAGGTAAGGTGGGTGACAGTGTGAAGGCACCCCTGAACCTGTTACCGGTAATAGGGGAACCCTTCCAGCGGGTAGCCATGGACCTCGTGGGACCCCTCATGGTTCCCAGCTGGTCAGGGAAGCGCTACATCCTCACGTGGTGGAATTTGCCACCCGGTACCCTGAGGCAGTAGCGCTTGCCACTATTGGCTAGGGCCGTAGCTAAAGCCTTGTTAACCATTTTTTCTAGGGTAGATTTCCCTAGTGAGATCCTAGCCGATCAAGGGTCGCAATCCATGAGTGAATTGCTCCAGTGTCTCTGGGATGTGTGCGGGGTGAAGCACCAGTGCATGACCCCTAACCACCCCCAGACCAACGGACTGTGTGAGAGGTTCAACGGGACCCTGAAGCAGATGCTTATGACTTTTATACAGGCGGAGGTTCACCTGCAGCACTTGCTGTTAGCATATCAAGAGGTACCACAAGAATCTACAGGCTTCTCCCTTTGAGCTGCTATATGGTCGCAGCGTACGAGGATCTCTGGACCTATTTCGTGAGGGATGGGAAGGGGAGACTACCAACACTGATGCTTCTGTGCTTCAGTATGTGATAGATCTTAGAGACCACTAGAGATGCTCATGGGACAAACTTAGGGCTGCTCAGACCAAGCAGAAGACTTGGTATGATCAGAATGCCCGTAGCAGAGAATTCATCACAGGACAGCAAGTGCTTGTTCTCAAGCCCACTCAGGAGAACAAATTAATGGCTGCCTGGTCGGACTGTATCCGGTACTCCGAAAGATGAATGAGTGCAACTATGTTGTACAGGTAGATGCTGAGGCAGGAAGGAATAAGATCTATCACATAAATATGCTCAAGGAGTACATAGCACCGAGTGTGGCATCAGTGCAGGCCATTTGCAGCCCAGCGATGGGGGATCCGGCGAGCAATGCTCTGCCTGATCTCCTAGGGGAGGCTAGGCAGGGGGTACAGTAGAGCAGGTTGAGATAGGGTTTCAGCTGAGAGTCAGGCAGAGAGCAGAAGCTAGGGCTATGCTAGAGAAGTATAGGGCTCTGTTCACAGATAAGCCAGACAAGACACACATCACAGATCACCCAGTGCTTACAGGGGATTTGAGACCTCTGCATAAGCATGCTTACAGAGTGTAGGCAGAGATAAAGGACAGTATAGAGAGGGAGGTAGAAGAGATGCTGGCCCTAGGGGTAATTGTACCGTCCCAGAGCCCTTGGGCTTGTCCGGTAGTCCTGGTACCTAAGAAGGATGGGACCACCCTGTTCTGTATGGACTACCGGAAGCTCAATGCAGGGTCGGTATCAGATGCTTATCCCATGCCCTGCATGGATGAGTTGTTAGATGAACTCGCGGGGGCAAGGTACCTGACCACCATGGATCTCAGTAAAGGTTACTGGCAGATTCCCTTGACCCAGGAGGCTAGGGAGAAGTCATCATTCATTACCCCAAGTGGCCTCTATGAATTTCTAGTGATGCCATTTGGGATGAAGAATGCCCCGGTTACCTTCCAACGCCTGGTCAATCATTTGCTGGAGAGTATGCAAGGGTTTGCAAGGGCATAACTGGACGACATTGCTGTCTTTAGTAATTCGTGGGACTCACACTTAGTGCATGTAGCTGCGGTGCTAGCCAGGATTAGGGAAGCGGGACTCACCTTGAAACCCACCAAGTGCTTAGTAGGGATGGCAGAGGTACGGTACCTAGGGCACAGGGTGGGTGGTGGGCATCTTAAGCCAGAACCAGCTAAGGTTGAAGCAATAGTGAAGTGGCCCGTTCCCAAAACCAAGAAGCAGGTTATGGCTTTCTTAGGCACCGCAGGCTACTACAGAAAGTTTGTTCCTCAGTATAGTGCAATTGCCAAACCCCTGACTGACTTGACCCAGAAGCGACAGACTGTGCTGGTAGTCTGGTCTCCAGCCGGTGAGGTCTCCTTTCAGGCATTAAAGACTGCGCTGATCAGTGCCCCTATTCTCGCTGCACCAGACTATGCAAAAAAGTTCTTGGTGCAGACTGATGCCTCAGATTATGGCATTTGTGCTGTACTCAGCCAAGTGGGGGACGAGGGCAGAGAACACCCATTGGTGTATCTGAGATGCAAACTGCTGTCCATAGAGGTGGCTTATGCCACCATTGAAAAGGAATATCTGGCCATAGTATTGGCTTTAAGAAAATTAATGCCATATCTGTATGGCAGACCTTTTACAGTGATTACTGACCACAATCCGTTGAGTTGGTTACAGAGGGTGTCGGGGGGGATATGCTAAAATCTTGCGCTGGAGTCTTGCCTTACAGGAATTTGACTTTACTATCCAGCACAAGAACAAAAACTTCAAGAGCTGGCAGGCCAGCTCAACCACCGGACGAGGTGGTCAGGGCAGATCCTGCGCTTTAAGTGGGGGAGGTGAGGTGATGGAGGGGTTAATCAGGCCATTAATAAAGGTATTCTACCGGTCTGATTAACCCCAACTCACATTGGGAGTGAAGGGGATAAAAGTATATGCATTACCCTGATGTATTTGCCCCTGTCCCAGTCTTCTTATCCCCATTGAACAGCCTGTCCCCTCCCTGCAGTAATAGGATTGCATACAAACTGTGCTATTAGGTTTTAAGGCACAAGATGGCGTTGTGAGCACTGAAGCAAGCGCTGATTGAAGAAGCGTGGCTGTATATGGGAGGTCTGCTTTGAAGAATAGGTATCCATTTTCAAGCACTCGACCTCGTAACCGCAAGGTCAATTGAAAAGTGCTTTGCGGTTAGGTCTGTAGTGATTTTTCGACAGAATGTATCCATGACTGTCATGGTGGACTGACCAGATCAACAATTTTATATTTTGGGGTACGAGATTGAGCACACAAGTTGAGCAAAATAAACTTAGATTTATTTCCTTACTAGACAGACACATGGCAACATTAGAATATACTTGACAAAAACAATTACTGAGGGAGAGAACGGGATAGAATGTCCAGAAGTAAAACAAAGCCCGGTATATTGTCTTTTAAAATGATTGTCCTTTGGTAAGGAGTGCGCAGTTCCAGCCCAATAAGTCCGTGAATATGGCAAAGTTTGTTCTGGTTCGTTAGATAACCCCCAGCACTAACGAAATCCTGAAGCAGAGTTCTGTCCTTAGTTCAGATGAAAATAAATTGTTGCGTTCTTAATTCGTTGCTGCTGCTCTCATCCGCTTGTAGAAGCAAAGTGGAAATTCGTTCACATTGAAGAACAAAGACGAAAGACAACGGGGATAGCTCGGGGGGCATGTATATAGGGTTTGAGAACATATCTGCAACATACCCACCGAATCCCTCTCGTGGGAATTTTCCCATTCACCAATACCCTATTTGCCCACAGTTTGCAGAGTGGGCACTATAGGGATTTCCGGCTAATACAGCGCCTGTGCGACATTGCTACCTTGACTGCTTAGCATACGTGTATTCCCTTTTTTACCTGGCGTCTCCCAGGCTGGGAGGGGGCCTCAGGGTGTGAGTTAGCCCAGATGGCTAACAGGATCTCCTATTCAGCGGCCATCCCGGCTAATTCACACAGCCTGACTCTGGGGCTTTCATATGCAACACTTCCCTAGACTCACAGGCACTGCCTCAGCGTGGGGTCTATGAAGTCTGCATAGGCAAGTGGCATAGGCAAGTGGCCCAGCTCATAGGTGTTAAAACATTTGGTCCCTGGGTGCATTACAATGACAGCAGAAAAAAACCTCATCCTGCCTGTACATTTAAAACTGCAGCAAAAAATACACTTTATTAAAAATACATGTTTCACTTGTTCTAAAATTATATTTTTAATATGTGAGTGCTTGGGGTGTTACATTGGGGCTGCACACCAAATTTCAGGCTGTGGGCCCTTTTTCTTCCCGAGTTATGGCTTCTCCTTGAGTGGGCAATGCTGGGCTATGGACTTCTCACGTCAATTGACTTGCGGTTATGGAGTTCTCATGTCAATTGCCGGTTGCGTTTCACGTTACGCCATTAACCGGGACGGCGATACATTGTATCAGAGAACCACTTGAGACTGAAAACCGCAACTCTTTGATTTAATTGACTCTGCGGTTACGGCTTCCAGCCTCACTAATGGATACCTATACCTCTCACTGGAACAAAGAGACCGCGTCACGCTTATCCAATTAACTTGTGGTTTAGCGCTCACAGCGGCATCTTGTGTCCCAAACAATTAATGATGGTATACCAGGGAATACCTGACTTCAGACATACACATACACAGCCTGCAAAATGGGGACAACAAGGGACAGAGGGAAAATTAATACATGTAAGGTGCATAAAAAATTAGCCCCTTCATCCCCAATACGAAATAAGGGAACCAGCCGAGCATACTGCCTTTATTAAAGCGCTGATTACCCACAATTTCATTACACATCCCCCACTCAAAGCCCAAGGTTTGCCCTGGCCTCCTCCTCTGGTGGTTGGGCTGACCTGGCAGTTTTTGAAGTCGGTAGTTCCTTGGGATTGTCCTGCTGGGAGAAGCCATCAGCATTACCGTGCTCACTGCCCTTCTTGTGCTGGATGGTGAAATCGAACTCTTGCAAGGCAAGGCTCCAGCGCAAGAGCTTGGCATTCTCTCCCGACACCCTCTGCAACCAACTTATGGGGTTATGGTCCGTGATGACCGTGAATGTCCTGCCATACAAATATGGCTGTAGTTTCTTTAGAGCACATACTATGGCTAGACACTCCTTCTAAATAGTGGCATAGGCCACTTCTCTGGGCAGCAGCTTGCTGCTCAAATAAACCACTGGATGTTCACTGCCCTACTCTCCCATCTGGCTGAGCACAGCCCCAATGCCAAAGTCTGAGGCATCATTCTGCACCAGAAACTTTTTTGAATAATCTGGAGCAGCCAGGATGGGTGCACTGACCAATGCAGTCTTAAAAGCCTGAAATGCTTTTTCACAGGCTGGAGACCAGACTACCAGCACAGACAGTCGCTTCTGGGTCAAGTCAGTCAGGGGTTTGGCAATGGCACTATACTGGGGGACAAACTTCCTATAGTAGCCTGTGGTGCCTAGGAAAGCCATAACCTGCTTCTTGGTCTTGGGAGTGGAGCACTGCACTACTGCCTCTACCTTAGCTGGTTCTGGCTTGAGGTGCCCTCCACCCACCCTATGCCCTAGGTATAAGACTTCTGTCATCCCTACTAAGCAATTAGTGGGTTTCAAGGTGAGACCTGCCTCCCTAATCCTGGCTAGCACCGCAACTACATGAATTAAGTGTGATTCCCAAGAGTTGCTGAACACAGCAATATCATCCAGATAAGCCCTTGCATACCCTTGCATACCCTAGCAATCGATTGACCAGGCGTTGGAAGGTAGCCGGTGCATTTTTCATCCCAAATGGCATCACTAAAAATTCATAGAGGCCACTTGGGGTAATGAAAGCCGATTTCTCCCTAGCCTCCTGGGTCAAGGGGATCTGCCAGTACCCTTTGCTGAAATCCATGTTGGTCAGATACCTTGCCCCCGTGAGTTCATCAAGCAACTCATCCATGCGGGGCATGGGGTAGGCATCTGAAACCGTCCCTGCGTTGAACCGGGGTGTCCCATCCTTCTTAGGTACTAGGACTACCGGAAAAGCCCAAGGGCTCTGAGACGGTACAATTACCCATAGGGCCAGCATCTCCTCTACCTCATTCTCTATGCTGCCCTTAATCTCGGCTGAGACCCGGTAAGCATGCTTGTGAAGGGGTCTCAAATCCCCTGTCAGCACTGGGTGATCAGTGATGTGTGTCCTGCCTGGCTTATCTGTGAACAAAGCCCTATACTGTTCTAGCATAGCCCTGGCATCTGCTCTCTGACTGACACTCAGCTGAGCCCCTATCTCTACCTGCTCTATGGTACCCTACTGCCTAGCCTCCCCTAGGAGATCGGGCAGAGCATTGCTCGCTGGATCCCCCATCAGAGAGTTGTGAAGGGCTAGCACCAATGCCACAATGGGGGCTACTATGGCGGCCGCCTTTATCCTAAGGCGGCCGGATCCACGGTGCTCAGATAACCGCCGTCAGATGCAGTATGGTTTTTATTTCCGGAAAATATTGCTGTATATTAGCGCTCGTAATATTAGCATTTTATTATCGCTGTCTGCAATACTGCAATACCGTCTAAAAACTCAGGTGGGCGTTCGCGAGCTGTTGTCTTCGTAGTCTAATACTTTAGCAGTTCAACCTACGTCAGTACACAGTCTGCGTGTGCGCGCGCAGTAATTGTAAATTTGCATATTTACAGTGCTGTGCTGTATGTCTTATTTGAAAATTGTTGAAACTCATAGGCGTGTACAGTACTGTAACAGTATCACATTTCGACATATACTGTACAGCGCTCTCCCCTCGCTCGCCCACGCACACACAGGATAATTTACTGCACTGCAGGGTATTTCAACTTCTTATCTTCTCTACAGTGCAGTACACCTCTCCCACACCATTCCTTTGAATGTGTGTCTTTCTGGTTTCAATCACATTCCTGCTTGCTTGCGAAGTTCAAGAGTGATTTTTTATTTTTATTTTCTCCACAAGCATACGTCTGTAAATTCACCACTGCTTGCTTGCGAAGTTCAAATAGTTCAAATTTTTTTTTTTTTTCCTCATTTTTTATTTATTTTTTCTCTACAAGTCTGCCTGAACCATCTTGATATTACAATATTCAATCTGTGCTGTAGCTTTTGACTGCGACACTGTGCGTTTGACTGCGCATGGTTGATTTGTGTGCTTTTTATGTACTGTATTTGGGGGTGTAGGGATCAAATTATTATGATGACCTGCCTTTTGAAAATTTGCCATTTCTTTGAACTGCAGTACAGCTAATCCTTCATGCAGCTATACCCTGTACCCTCCTTCCCCACGCACACACAAGGCTCGCTCAAGGATTTGAAACTCTTATCGACAGACACCTCTACAGTGATTCAGTTTCTGAACCTTGCCATTGTGTTTTTAATCCGTCCCTTGCCGAGAATCACCTCTTTTCGCCTGCATGCCTAATTTTCTTATTGTTGTTTTAGAGTCACCTCTCTGTAATCCTCTTTGGGAAGGGAGCTAGCTGATGATTACTGCGCATGACTCACCCATCAACCCCCCCAACCCTTTGAGGCTTTGTTTACGGTAACGCTTTTGAAAATCCCTTCTCGAATTTGATATGTACACTGGCGACACACTTTATCGCAGTGCGGCCAGATCCGCAAGCCGGGAGATTTCCCGGCTTGCTAGTGGCCGCCCCTCGGCGTGCCGCGCGTCATAGACGCGCGGTCACGCGTCTTCGGGAGCCTGCGCCCCCTGCACGCGCGTCCAGGGCTCCCCGAGGGAGCCCTGGTGTCCCGCGATCGCGGGACAGCGGCAGGGGATTCCGGGGGACCCGGCGGACCCGGCAGCGGTAGGGAGAGCGCCCCGATCGGAGGGCGCTCTTCCGCTGCTTCGGCGCGCGCCCGTCACACTCGGGCGCGCGCCAGGCTACTGCTGCGGCACAGAACGGGCAAATGCTCGAATAAACTGTGCCGCAGCAGTAAATCTGATTTGCACAGCACTGTGAAAGTGAGAGTTAAAAAACACATTATCTGATTCATGTTGTTGATGCAGTAAATTACCACTTATTGTCATTCTTTCTTTTTCTTTGGTGTAGGTGTGGGGGGGGTTGTCAATGATTATGATTATCATGAATGTAAATAAATATTTCTTTTATCAGGAACAAAAAAAACAAATATAAAAATAATCATGAATAATACAAAAAGCAGTCTTTATTAAGTTCTTCTGTCAGATGGAAATTGAGGGCCGGTGGATAATCATGAATAATGGACATTGATAATAATATTAATTAATAATATGTAATATTATATTTTTATATATATATATAGTAATATAATTTGTTCCGTCTTTATCTTCTTCCTCATTCTGTGTACAGTACAGTAGTTCTTTGAGAGAGGAGAGGTTTTGTGTACATCATGACTGCAGTTTAGATACTGTACACTTAACTGTACAAACAGTTCACAGACTTTACACGATACCCCCCTCTCCCCCAGTCAGTCCATCCTTTTTTCTGAAAAGATAAGAAAACAAAAAATTAGTGCAGTTATGTGCATACAGGCATACCCCGCATTAACGTACGCAATGGGACCGGAGCATGTATGTAAAGCGAAAATGTACTTAAAGTGAAGCACTCCCTTTTCCCCACTTATCGATGCGTGTATTGTACTGCAATCGTCATATACGTGCATAACTGATGTAAATAACGCATGTCTAACAGGCTCTATAGTCTCCCCGCTTGTGCACAGCTTCGGTACAGGTAGGGAGCCGGTATTGCTGTTCAGGATGTGCTGACAGGCGCATGCGTGAGCTGCCGTTTGCCTATTGGGCAATATGTACTTACTCGCGAGTGTACTTAAAGTGAGTGTACTTAAAGCGGGGTATGCCTGTACTGTATTATGGCATTGTGTGCTGTGTAGTACTGTCAAACTAGTCTATACTGGAACTACTGTATACTGTGACTACTGTTAAATACTTTGTAACCAGATGGCTGGTTCTGCTCTCTCTGGAAAGAAAAAAAATGAGCAGTTAGGTGCATACTGTATTGTGGCATTGTGTACTGTATAGCTACTCCATATTGGACTTCAGTATGCAGTTAGTACTGTCAAACTAGTCTATACTGGAACTACTGTATACTCTGACTACTGTTAAATCTGTGCCATACTTACCTGTATCATACTGTACTTACAATACTACAGTACAGTACTATACCATACTACCTTCCTGATGCTTGCCCATTACGCGCGATCACAATGGACAACACAGTCGCAATATGGTCAATATATTTATTGCATCGTTCCACGGTGAGTACATCGTTCCAAAAACTATGTATGCCTTGCGCCAACTCAAACTTTTTGGATGGTTTCACGACTTTTCGGATATGGTCCTTCAGCTCATGCCAGACCATTTCGATAGGATTGAAGTCAGGCGATCTGTCATTGGAAGGGGAAAAAAAGTAAAATTAGTTTAAGAGAAACAGTACACAGTAAAAACAGTGGGAAAAAATGAGACACGGTTACCGCACTTACTCCGCTGGTGTCTTCACCCAGTTGATACCGTGCTCAAGGATATGCGCTGTTGACGCGGTGTGCTTTGGATCGTTGTCCTAGTAGAAACGGTAACCATCCTGGAACTCACGTGTGTTGTATTCCACAATCTCAGGCACAATTTTCTCTTGGAAGAAAGCTTTATTCATGATTCCTATAACAAGAAAAGAAAAGTGCTCAAAAACTGCACACTAGTACAGTACATTGCGTAAGGCACAAGCGTGTGACATACATTTTACTTTACCTTCAAAGATGACGATGCATCCTGGTCCACGCCTAGAGATGGCACCCCACACATGCATCTTCACTGGGTGTTTTGGACGCAGCTTCATAGATATGCAACCTTTTTTGTGGAATGCAATGATGGCAAATCTCTCCAGCGAAACAGTAGACTCGTCAGTGAAGATGCAATCCTGGAAAGTTTCTCCATGGTTTATCCATGCCTGGGCCTGGACCACTTTCTTGATTTTGTTAATGTCCCTTATCATACTGCTGCGGCCAGCTTCAGTCTCACACTTACCCGTCTTGTCCTGCGGCTTTTTTCAGGCTGGTGCCGAACTTGGCCGCGCGCCAGCAGCATCTTCCCCGCATCCTTCCCATCGTTCCCCTCCCCTCGCGACCTCTGCCTCTGCTTTTCCGGGTCCCCAGGGTCTCCCGGGTCCCCCTCTGCTTCCCACATCCCTCCTTACCCCGCCACCACCTTCAGGGAACCCTGGGCACGCATGCCACATGCGCACGCACCCTGGCACGCGTGACCGCACATCAGTGACTCGCGGCACGCGTCGGAAAAAAAGAAAAACAGCCGCGTCTGCACGCACATTGCGGTGGCGGCCGCAGAAAAGTCAGCTCGGCCGCCACTGGCGGGTACGCTCTGTAATGACAAGGAATAAATAATTTTAGAGGTAAAGTACAGTTTCTTAAACAACACTTTTACCTACTGTACTGTCCAGTACTAACCTCACATGTCCATATTTCCATCCAATTTTGCATCTCATCTTCTTCATGCTGGTCTCGGATACAGTAGATTGTGATTTTGCTGCAGAGTGTATTTGACCCTTAAGGCACTCCTCTCATCATTATATATATATATATCTGTGGCAAATCACTAAAGCGAAACAATAGACTCGTCAGTGAAGATGCAATCTTGGAAAGTTTCTCCACTGTCGATCCATGCTGGGCCTTGACCACTCTCTTGATCTTGTTAACTTCCCTTATCATAGGGTACGCTCTGTAATGACAAGGAATAATTTTATAGGTACAGTACAGTTTCTTAAACAACACTTTTACCTCCTGTACTGTCTAGTACTAACCTCACACGTCCATATTTCCATCCAATTCTGCGTTTCATCTTCTTTATGCTGGTCTCGGATACAGTGAGATTGTGATTTTGCTGCAGAGTGTATTTGACCCTTAATGCACTCTTCTCATCATTCTCTTCACTTATTTTGTCGACCAGAAGAGTTGTCTCCCTACAATGTACAGAAAAACAACAATTTGGTAAGTTACAGTGCAGTAGGCCTCAAGTACAGCACATCATTTGCAGTAAAAATAGTATAAAATAAGATAGATCTACACAATATAAAGTTCTATTAATATGCAGCAATATAAACAATAGATATACTGTAGTTATATAAATATACCGAAAAAACTATAAAATTAGATAGATCTACACAATATATAGTTCTATTAATATGCAGCAATATAAACAATAATAGATATACTGTATTATATAGTTATATAAATATACTTACGCTTTAGTTACCGCTGGTGTCCTCGTGCGTTGTTTGGTTTTTCCATGTGCATTATAGCACACGGTTGTTGATGGCACAACGAGGCCAGAAGCAGCTAACCAGCGTTGGATATCTGCAATTCGTTGTCCGCTCGTGTACATCTCCTTAATTCTCATGCTGAGATCCTTTGAAATCTTTTTAACAGGCATTGCTGCGAGTAGAAAGAAATACAAACACAAGAATGTATATTCGATGTTTAGTCGATGTGTATTCAATGTGCAGTGAATCCACAAAATGGATGGTGTATTTATACGGTAATGACTCACATTAGAGTACGCCCACTTTTAACACCTGTACCTCATCGCCATGCATAAAAGGTTATACACTTTGAATAGCCCACCACTCGATGATCTTTATCTGAGCTTGCCCTTGTCCAGATACTGCATTGTGCCATCTGCTTCCATGGATCAACCCCGATTCTACGGACGCAGGAAGCCACTCGCCTCTGCCGTGCCTGTCACGCAGAAAAAGCGAAAGGCAGGAGCCGTTTCCAAGCCAAGGCCAAAGCGACAGGCTAAGGCCAATAAAGAAAACCTTCTGCTGACCCCAAAGGCTAAGGGTTTTAAAACACGCAAGCCTTATTATGTCAAGAAGAAATTCGGTGATGTACACACAACGCAAAACAAATGGCAGCAAACCCATCGAACCCGCAGGCCACTTCCTCGTTTATGCATCGACGACTCTGCTGCCACTCTCCCAGAAATCTACAGCCCATCTTCTCCACTACTTGTCCACGACGCTGCCGCTCTCCCGGAAACCCACAGTCCATCTTCGCCACTGCTCTTCGACGACGCTGCTGCTGGTACCTCGGAAATCCACGGGTTACTTTCTGCATTACGCTTAGACGACTCTGCCGCTTCTCGCCCGCAAATCCACAGGTCACTTTCTCCATCCCTCTTCGACGACGCTGCCGCTTTTCCTCTCCCGGAAATCCACAGGTCACCTCATCCATCCTTCTTCGACGACGCTGCCGCTTCTCTCCATGGAACCATCATCTCATCCTCCGTAGCACCCATCCACCCAGATGTCCACAGCACCCCTTGCACAAGAACCAGCTCGTTACACCACATGCTGAATGGGTTAAGTGTTGATATTCCCGGGAACTCTACTATGCTGGTAAAGATAGATCTGCTTCTGGAGACCATGCTAAATATGGATCAACGGATGCAGAAATGGATCAGCGGATAGAGAAGATAGAGACTGACATAGA
The DNA here is from genome assembly GCF_040206685.1 of Ascaphus truei. Taxonomy (NCBI): domain Eukaryota; kingdom Metazoa; phylum Chordata; class Amphibia; order Anura; family Ascaphidae; genus Ascaphus; species Ascaphus truei. The sequence continues at coordinate 200,424,805 of NC_134486.1, read as the reverse complement.
GGGGATACATAATTTGCTCTGTGTTCATGCCCCTGTATCCCCAACGCCGGAGCAGGAAGGTGTGATGAATGGGACCTTCGACCGCCTTCCAAAACAAAGCGCACCCCCTCCACCAGAAGAATTTGTGTACATGAATGCCGTTGAGGAGGAGGATAACATGACAACCCCGTCAAGACTACACCAGGAGACAACACGGTGACCAAGACAGGAGGAAAGCTTCCTCCCAGACATCCTACCCTCGCCCGCTGCCACAAGTACACCCGCTCACAGAAGAACACCCGCTCCCAGAACCCAACATACATACGCTTGCATCGATACAGTGCCCTACATCATCCTGCGCGAGCTGACACCGGCACTCAGGGAGAAGTATAGGGTGATGAGTGCTGGTTTACCCCAGAAGTATGCCACATTAATTTTTAAGCACGACGTGTCCTACTTGGTGTATTGCGGGTGGGTCTACAAAGTGAACTACGAAGGAAATCGCGAAAAAAGGGCGCTTCCTGAAAATTTAAGGACTATTGTGGAGTAATTGCGGAGCTATTTTTCAATGACAGATCCTTTAATGAAAATCGTTCGAGACTCCATTAATGGCATTTTGCGCCATACAAGGCATCGGCCCTGGAAGGACAATCTGGTGTGGATCGAATTTACGTGACTGTTCAACTGTTGTTAATTTTTTGTAAATGTTGTGCTGTACATGTTTTTTAAATTTTCTGAATAAAGAATTTCTTTTAATAACACCATACTGTTGTGCTGTACATGTTTTGACTTGCTGTACTTTAATAAAGGAGATGTTGCGTGTTTTAACTTGTATTAATAAAGAAATGTTTTTACTTACTGTACACAGGACCTTTACACTTCCAGTCCCCGAGGGCCGCTAACAGGCCCGGTTTTCAAGGTTATCCTGAAAACCGGGCCTATTTGCGGCCCTCGATGACTGGAGTTGTGCAGGCCTGACTGACTGTTATGTACACCATCCTACTGTAAATGTTTTGACTTGCTATACTTTAATAAAGGAGATGTTGCTTTTTTTAAATTTTCTGAATAAAGAATTTTTTTTAGTAACACCATACTGTTGTGCTGACTGTAAACCATACTAACATAATACATGTAGAATAAATGCATAAATTTTATTTTTTCGGGTTTATTATACAGTATATATAAAAAGTATTGTATACGGTCTGAAAATATCAGCATACTGTTTCAGGTATTCTATCCTACTCAATAACAACGGCCACTAAACTGTAGATTCCGGTACGTGTTTTTTTTTACTCAGATTCAACAATGTGCAGGCATTGTAACACAAAGCGATATTTTCCATCGAAATCCCTCCATTTGCCGTTTTCCGCATGAGATGAGAATGTTTTCTTTTCTGAGGAACAAAAAAAAAGTAAAAGTTTTACTGTAATGGTCAGTCAGTCAGTCCCCTAAAGAAGTTCCCACAGTCAGTCCCACAAATAATTTTCTCGGGGGGCGTCTCCTGTTCATATGCGCATGCGCCTACTGTCGATGTGATGACACGCATACAGTATGCATTTCAAGAAGGTTCAAATGCGCATGCGCCTAGCTTTTCACCAATTGTGCAATATCTTCTGTAGAAGCCGCTCAGCCAATGATATTGCTTACAGGAGAATCGCTTGACTTTTGAATTGCACTGATATTAATATTTTCAAAATAAAAAAAACAATAAAATACGGCAACATTACTCCATAGACTTTCCCAATCAGCTGGCGCCGAGCCACTGCCAGTCCCGTATTCTTGATCATACACGTCGTTGACAGGTGACAGCGGGACTACTACACCTGTAGTCAGCTGATGAGGCTGGAAATCACTTAGGTACATGAAAGCTTGCTCGAAACTGTATGCGAAATCCGACTCAGGCTGCAGGTATCCGGGCGGGGACAGACAGCAGGGTTTGCAGGTCCCCAGGTTTTCACTGACGGTCGGACCGTTATTGGAAGCTGTCGCTGTCGCTGTCGCATTGCTTGCCAGCGAATGATGTTTCTTAGTTGGTTTTAACACGACCTTTCGCCTTTTGCTGTCTCCATGATCATAGATACGGGAAAAACCCGGTGATACACACCAATACCCTCCAATAAAATCAGGATCAATGTGAAAAAAACATGGATCGCTACATAACTTTTTCCTTATTGCACGCTTCCACACATGAGCATCTGGCGAAAATTTGTAAAAGTCATAGTTTTCGATAAAATATTGATACATTTAAACAACTGTTGCCATCTTATCATCTGTTGCATTAATCGCGGCCCATATTAAATAAGCGTACGTTCTGTCGGGTTTTTGGAACACGGACTGCAGTTGTGCACTCATTGCGGGACTCTCAGGACAATAACCAGACCAGAAACTGTGCATGTCTTTTTTTAATATGAAAAGCCTAAATTGATACATTATTGTAACTTTTTCCTTCAGTCCCAAGGCCAATTTATAATGGACCACTGTAGTATTTTTTTAAACACCTGCAAGTTGACACATTACTGAAGCGCATGCGCATTACAATTCATGAATATCTGCCATCTGGCAGATACGCGAAGAATTGCAACCAATTATATCCGAACCATTATCAATAAACACATCAACCGCGCATCAACCACGGGTGTGAATGCAACATGAACGCGGTATAAATGCGGTCAGAATGCGGCATGAACGTGGTGAAGTGCGGTGAAGTGCGTGGCATTCGGAAAAAAATCCCGGAAAAATTCGGAGATGTTGGAGAATAAAAGGGGCCGCGGCTGTACATACCTCTTGAGAATATTAATATGGTAGATTTTAGTCCTCCCTGTCTCAGCATCTACCTGTACAACATAGTTGCACTCGTTCATCTTTCATATTACCGGATACGGTCCCGACCAGGCAGCCATTAATTTGTTCTCCTGAGTGGGTTTCAGAACATTCTGATCATACCAAGTTTTCTGTTTGGTCTGAGCAGCCCTAAGGTTGTCCTGCACCAACCCCATGAGCATCTTTAATGGGTCTCTGAGATCTACCACCTATTGAAGCACAGAAGCATCAGTATGGGTAGCTTCCCCTTCCCATCCCTCACGGAATAGGTCCAGAGGTCCACATACCTTGTGACCGTATAGCAGCTCAAAGGGAGGAAAGCCTGTAGATTCCTGCAGTACCTCTCGGTATGCAAACAGCAAATGCTGCCGGTGAATCTCCCAGTCTTTCCCCTCTGCCTCTATAAACGTTCCAAGCATCTGCTTTAAGGTACCATTGAACCGCTCACATAGTCCGTTGGTTTGGGATTGGTAAGGGGTCGTGCACTGGTGTTTACCCTGCACGCATCCCAGAGACACTGTAGCAATTCACTCATGAATTGCGACCTTTGATCAGTTAGGACCTCGCTAGGGAAACCTACCCTAGTGAAAATGGAAATTAAAGCCTTAGCCACTGCCTTCGCATCAATAGTAGCCAGCGCTACATCCACCACCATGAGGATGTAGCGCTTCACTGTCCAGCTAGGAATCATAAGGGGCCCCACAAGGTCCATTGCCACCCACTGGAAGGGTTCCCCTATCACCAGTAACGGTCTCAGGGGTGCCATCACACGATCACCCATCATACCAATTCGCTGGCAGGCATCACAGGAGCAGCAGAAATCTGCCACCTCATTGGATGCCCCTGGCCAGTAGTAAGAGTAGTAAGAGCTGGGCGCTCGTGCGTGGGACCCCTTATGCCCCGCAAGCGGGATGGAGTGGGCAACCCGTAATAACAGTTGCCTATACCCCGCGGGTACCATTAACTGTCGCTTGCCAGTCCAAACCTTATCTAACCCTGTAGTCCCCTGCTCTCTATACAAAAGCCCACGGTGCCACAAGAAGTAATCAGACCCCTCACTTGGCTTAGACTCGGACGCCTGAAGTCTCATGCCCTCCAAGGTGATATCAGATTGCACGGCCTCCCTAAACTGAGTGCCCAATTCTAGCCACCCCCCTGTCATACCTGAGTCAGGGGGACAGGGAACAGGAACAGGATACAGTAAGTCAGTGTCAGAAGCATTCTGAGTCTGGCTTACCTGTCTGGTCTCCTCAGAGACTGCTGGAACCGTAGGTCCCAAAAGCAGGGGGACAGGGGCTGCTGCTCTGATCTTTGCGGATTGGTTCCTGGTAACCGCTGCAACCTGTTCAGCAGGCGTCAGCTCCATAGTAAAAACACAGGTAACATGCCCCAGATCGTTGCAAAGGAGCTCCTCAGCATCCAACCCGTGCAATACCCCCACCTCCCTTATGCCACGATCCGCCCCTCAACCCAAAAAGACCTGGGCAACCTGGAGTGACCGCGGTCCTCCATCTGGCATGGTCACTTGCATCCCAGTGCCCGGGAGCAAGTCCTCTGGCCGCACCATATCAGGGCGAACCAGAGTCACAGTGGCACCGGAGTCCAACAACCCGTCTGCTTGCCGGTCTCCGATGGTCACCCTCCGCAGATGCTTCTGCCGTGCATCGTTGGGTTGCAGCCCGACTGGCACAACCTGCTGCCCTCCATCCTCCACTGCAGGTCCTGAGGTGGCAAGGGTTGGTGCCTCCGTGGTCATCCCTCTGTTGGCTGGCGTCACGGCTGCGCTTGTCCTCTCGGATGGTGCCAGGAGGTGCCCTCCACCCACCCTATGCCCTAGGTATAAGACTTCTGCCATCCCTACTAAGCAATTGGTGGGTTTCAAGGTGAGACACGCCTCCCTAATCCTGGTTAGCACCGCAACTACATGAATTAAGTGTGATTCCCAAGAGTTGCTGAACACAGCAATATCATCCAGATAAGCCCTTGCATACACTTGCATACCCTAGCAATCGATTGACCAGGCATTGGAAGGTAGCCGGTGCATTCTGCAGACTGGTCCTGTTCTGGGCAATCGGGTCTAAGGTGCCCGACCTTGTTGCAGGTAAAACACCTCCTCTCGTGTTTGAATTTTGCAGCTTTTGGCGCTTTGCTTTTGGCTGCAGTTTTAACTGTCCACTGAGGTGTAGTTTTAGCTCCTGGGGCTGCTCGGGACCCTGCTCTGGGAACTGCTGGTTCTTCCAGGGCAATCCTTCTGGCCACAAACTCATCTGCCATCCGGGCAGCGTCCTCCAAGGTTTTGGGCTTGTGTTCGAAGATACAAGCCGTATGTTGGGGGGAAAATGTTGCATCAGCTGCTCTTGAAATATTCAGTCCAGCAAAATATGGTACTTGGTAGCCTCATCACCCGCGACCCACTGGGTCCCGTGCCTGACCATTCTGTTGGCATAGTCCGAAAATGATTCCCCGGGGTTCACATCCCCCATCTGGAACTTGCTCCTATACCCCTCGGGAGTCAGGGCATACTGGACCAGCAGCTTACCGCATCACATGCCCATAATCATCAACATCCACACCGGGAAGCTCCTGCAAGGTTCTTTTGGCTTTGCCAGATAGTAGTGGTCGTCGTTTGACCACCCAGTCCATGTTTGGTATTCTGAACCGGCCACACTGATTCTCAAAATCATTTTGAAATTAGTCAAGGTCATCTGTGCCATCAATGAACTTGCTAAAACTGTGGGGATCCGGCCGGGAAAGATCTTGTTCCCCGTTTACAAGGTGGGAGTGGAAACCTTTTCCAACCACTATCGTGAGGAGCTTTAACCTCTGCTTGTAGCTGATTCCCTCTCCCCAGGTGGCAAGCAGTGCGCCGAGTCCAGTGGCCAGCAGTCCGGCGGCAGCAGCCGCAAACCCCTCTGCACCCCCTGGCACCAAGCCAACCATGACCGGGTGGTCGGCAACATCCTCCCCCTGTCCTTGCAGTCCCGGAGTTGAAGGGACCTCTTGCACTCCGGGCTGAGTACCGTCCACTGCAACAGCAGTGAATAAGGCCGCTCTGCCCTCATATTCTTCTAAATCCTCCTCCTGCTGACTCTTGGAATGACCGTCTGTCGTTAAGCCATATCCCGTACATCTCTCCACGACTTGCTCTCGGTTCCAGGAACGAAATCTTCCTGAGCATTGACTCATGTTGCCCCCGGGGTATGGGTCAAGAGACCAGTGAAGTGTCTCGTGCTTCTTTGGAAGTGTGTGTAAGTTGCCACTTGTCTGAGGAACTCACAGGCTACGAGGTCCTCACTATATTACAGAGTCCCGCAGGAAACTGCAATACAGGCTCAATCAGAATCCCACATGCTGCCACCAGTAAATACAAGCCTGTCACGGTGGACTGACCTGATCAACAATTTTATATTTTGGGGTACGAGATTGAGCACACAAGTTGAGCAAAATAAACTGATATTTATTTCCTTACTAGAGAGACACACGACAACCTTAGAATATACTTGACAAAATCACTTACTGAGGGAGAGAACGGGATAGAATGTCCAGAAGTAAAACAAAGCCTGGAATATTGTCTTTTAAAATGCGTGTTCTTTGGCAAGGGTCGCGCAGTTCCAGCCCAATAAGTCTGTGAATATGGCAAAGTTCGTTCTGGTCCATTGGGGTTCGTTAGATAACCCCCAGCACTAACGAAATCCTGAAGCAGAGTTCTGTCCTTGGTTCCGATGAAAATAACTTGTTGCGTTCTTAATTCGTTGCTGCTGCTCTCATCCTCTTGTAAAAGCAAAGTGGAAATTCGTTCACATTGTAGAACAAAGACGAAAGACAACGGGGATAGCTCGGGGGGCATGTATATAGGGTTTGAGAACATATCTCCAACATACCCACCCAATCCCTCTCGTGGGAATTTTCCCATTCACCAATCCCCAATTTGCCCACAGTTTGCAGAGTGGGCACTATAGGGATTTCCGGCTAACACAGTGCCTGTGCGACATTGCTACCTTGACTGCTTAGCATACGTGTACTCCCAGGCTGGGAGGGGGACTTAGGCTGTAAGCTAGCCCAGATGGCTAACAGGATCTCCTATTCAGCAGCCATCCCGGCTAATTCACACATCCTGACTCTGGGGCTTTCATATGCAACACTTCCCTAGACTCACAGGCACGGCCTCAGCGTGGAAGGGGTGAAGATCATCGGGAAGCGCAAAACCATGTAAAACAGAAAAAAATCCTGATGGTGCAGTACTGTGATATGATTGTGAATAAATATTCAAGGTGCAGTGTGCTAGGTACTCACAAGTGTATGGTGAGTGATATTCCCATAAAGGTATCTTTGAGGGACAGCCCGTCTGATCGTAGTACAGGTGGGTCTAAGTGAATTGTTAAGTGCTGAGGACCTTAGGTAAATAACACAGAAACGGACATAGTGCAGACTGTATAAAATTCTATTAAAATGTAAGTGATAATACAATGCACTTACAATGTGTTAAAAGAATACGAGCGTTTAGATCACACAGATCGGATCTCAGTACAATGAAGCTGTCTCAGTCCCCCCTCCGCCTCGGCGTGCGTGTCACTGGTGCGTCTCACCCAAACCGGAAACCGGAAGTGACGTCATCTGCTCTGGGGGACTCCGATCCTGTAGCAATCTTCACTTCATCAGCATCACTCTACGCGTTTCTCCGTATTGCGGTTTCATCAGGAGTGTAATCTGACAAGTGCTAAGAGGCTATTTATATGCTACGCTAGAGTCCCATAGGCTATACATTAAGTATGGTAATCGGATAGCGTAATATAGGAGACTTGAATGGTTAACAACAGTTAAGACTCACATCAAACATATATGAGTCTTCCAAAATGACATGTCATTTTAATTCAAACGTTTAAAAAGAACTTAATAACATACATATATTAAAAATGCATATATATATAAATATACAAATATATCAAAGTGGTATAAAATAGATATAAATAAGCTATTATCAGCAAGATAAACAATAATCCCCTAGATAAACTAGGCTAAATGCAACTACTTAATAGTGGTAATGTAGCAGTAAATCTATTAAGAAAAAGAAGAAAAACAAGTTAGAGTCACAGGAAGGGTTTAATGTCGAACTCTAAATTCAAACCCTGAGGGTGAATTGTTTTGAGCTCAAACATCCAAAATGATTCCCTTTTTATTAGATTCAGATCTCTATTGCCCCCCCTCCAGTGGGGCAAAACTTTTTCAATGGCTTTAAATGAAAAGCTGGCAGGATTCGAGCTGTGTTTAATAAAAAATGATTTGACACGCTATGGGTTGTGATTTTGTTTTTTATATTTCCCAGGTGTTCTAAAATGCGCGTTCTAAGCGGACGTGTGGTCTTACCAATGTATTGTAAGCCGCATTCGCATTCTGCAAGGTAGATGACAAAACTTGATCTACAGTTCAAATGCTGCTTAATGTTGTAAGATTTTTGTGTCGTCTTTGATTTGAAACTGTGTGCTATTTTTGAACTATGTTGGCAGGCAGTGCACATTTTGCATTCATAAAATCCTTTAGGTGGATCTAGCCACGTGTGCTTTTTTATGGAAGTATTTTTTAAAGCACTGGGAGAAAGATAATTTTTAATATTTGGTGCTCTCCTGTATACCATTTTGACTTTATCCGCCAGATGCTCCCCCAAAACTGGGTCATTTTTGAGTATCGGCCAATGGTTATTGAGAATTTTATTAATTTTACTGGCATCCTTATTATACTGCGTGATGAAGGGCACACGTGGATAGATCCACCTAAAGGATTTTATGAATGCAAAATGTGCACTGCCTGCCAACATAGTTCAAAAATAGCTCACAGTTTCAAATCAAACACGACACAAAAATCTCGAATCCTGCCAGCTTTTCATTTAAAGCCATTGAACAAGTTTTGCCCCATTTTTAATATATGTATGTTATTAAGTTCTTTTTAAACGTTTGAATTAAAATTACATGTCATTTTGGAAGACTCATATATGTTTGATGTGCGTCTTAACTGTTGTTAACCATTCAAGTCTCCTATATTACGCTATCCGATTACCATACTTAATGTATAGCCTATGGGACTCTAGCGTAGCGTATAAATAGCCTCTTAGCACTTGTCAGATTACACTCCTGATGAAACCGCAATACGGAGAAACACGTAGAGTGATGCTGATGAAGTGAAGATTGCTACAGGATCGGAGTCCCCCAGAGCAGATGATGTCACTTCCGGTTTCCGGTTTGGGTGAGACGCACCAGTGACACGCACGCCGAGGCAGAGGGGGGACTGAGACAGCTTCATTGTACTGAGATCCGATCTGTGTGATCTAAACGCTCGTATTCTTTTAACACATTGTGAGTGCATTGTATTTTCACTTACATTTTAATAGAATTTTATACTGTCTGCACTATGTCCGTTTCTGTGTTATTTACCTAAGGTCCTCAGCACTTAACAATTCACTTAGACCCACCTGTACTACGATCAGATGGGCTGTCCCTCAAAGATACCTTTATGGGAATATCACTCACCATACACTTGTGAGTACCTAGCACACTGCACCTTGAATATTTATTCACAATCATATCACAGTACTGCACCATCAGGATTTTTTTCTGTTTCACATGGTTTTGCGCTTCCCGATGATCTTCACCCCTTCCACGTCCACGGGATCGAGAGAACGACCCCCCACTGGGTTAAGCAGCATCCATATGTGTTTGTATTAGTATCACTTTATTTTTATACACTTGTTTATACATAGATATAATTTTTTGAGCGCCACTTTTGAGAAAAAAATTTCCACTGCCTCAGCGTGGGGCTATGAAGTCTGCATAGGCAAGCAGCCCAGCTCATAGGTGTTAAAACATTTGGTCCCTGGGTGCATTACAATAACAGCAGAAAAAAACCTCATCCTGCCTGTACATTTAAAACTGCAGCAAAAAATACACTTTATTAAAAATACATGTTTCACTTGTCCTAAAATTATATTTTTAATATGTGGGTGCTTGGGGTGTTACACTGGGGCTGCACACCAAATTTCAGGTTGCAGGCCCTTTTCCTTCCCGAGTTATGGCTTCTCCTTGAGCGGGCAATGCTGGGCTATGGACTTCTCACGTTAATTGACTTGCAGTTACGGAGTTCCCACATCAATTGACAGAGTTCCCACGCCAATTGCCGGTTGCCTTTCAAGTTACACCATTAACTGGGACGGAGATACATTGTATCCGAGAACCACTTGAGACTGAAAATCGCAACTCTTTGATTCAATTGACTCTGCGGTTACAGCTTCCAGCCTCACTAATGGATACTTATACCACTCACTGGAACAAAGAGACCGCGCCACGCTTATCCAATTAACTCGTGGTTTAGCATTCGCAGTGGCATCTTGTGTCCCTAACCAGTAATGCCGGTATACCAGGGAAAACCTCACTGCAGGTATACACAATCCTGCAAAAGTGTGACAACAAGAGACATAGAGAAAATTAATACATGTAAGGTGCATATAAAATTAACCCCATTCATCCCCAATACAAAATAGGGGTAACCAGCCGAGCATACTGCCTTTATTAATGTGCTGATTACCCACAATTTCGTTACAGTGTCTCGTTAGCTTGCGTAACTTGAAAGGGGGAAAGTCTACTGTCATGGGAAATCGGTCAATTGACGTGAGAACTAGGTGAAGGTAGAATCCCACATTAGAGCCTTTCAATTAAGCGGCCTAACTTGCGAACAGAGACAGCTAGCACTCTAATTTTTGGAGTGCAAGTCCAAGTAAAGAAACCATGCACTCACATATAAAATTTATTACAGTGGCATAAGCAGAACATATTGTTATAATAAACTGTCATATACTGTAATTTTTAAATGTACAGTCAGGGAGAAACTTTGTCTGTAAGCCCGGGATAAATCATTTAGTAAGTTAATATGCTACGGGTGAATGAGCTGAGGGTATTTTCCTCCCTACACTTCAAAGAGCCCCTGCTAGGTAGGAGACTCTGAGTCTAGTGAAGTGCAGGGTTGAAAAGCCTCAGAGATTCCAAGTGTGAAAATGGCTGGGAAGTTGCTGAGTGCCAGATCCTGGCACTCAGAATGAACCATTGACACCTTGGGACCAAACCCTAGACTGAGGGTCGCCAAGCTGAGAGTGTACCCATGGTATGTTAAACCGCATAGGTGTCAGGCTGACACATGTGCTTTACAAACCGGAAAGCTCTTTTTGCCCGGTCTGCAAACTTCAGGCAAAATCGGGGATTGGTGGGTTAAATGTTCCCACGGAGGGGATTGGGCATGCATGTTAGAGATAGGTCTGTGAACCCTATAAACCTGCCCGCCGAGCTATCCCCTGTGTGATTCATGACATATCCAAACTTTGCACAGGATTCTGTTCAAGTACAGCGGTAGCGGTTCCCGGACGCAAGGGTTTAACAACATCATAACAAAGGATTTAACCCTAATTCAGGAATTCGTTATCCTTGGTGACTCCCAACGAATTCTAACAAACAAGAACGAAATTCCTTCATTTGGTGGAGATATTAGATCAGCAACTTGCGATCTAGCCAAACAGACTTTAAATCAGAAACTGTATTTCTTGCGCTTTCGTTCAAAGGACAATTTATTTAGTTTCCCCATGCTAGTAAGTGTTGTATTAAGTGTATTCTGAGGTTGTCGTGTGTTTGTCTATCAAAGAAATAAATGAAATTTATTTTGCCCTCCTTGTTGTGTTCAATCGTGAATCCCAAAAATATAAAAGTGTTAATACTGATGCAGCCGCCGTTATTCGAACACTTAACGCGGCAATTAATGTGGGAAACCGTGATCACAACGGGGACAAAGCTCGCTGTGTTTAGTGAACTGACCGGCGCATTAGCTTCCCAAAGCAGGGACCCCTGCTGTGTGAATGCTACCGGTGTCTGCCTGTGTGTAATAGATGCGCAGAAAGAGAGTCTGAATCAGTCCCTCTAACTGCGTGCCTCTCACAGGCGATCGCGGGGGTTTTATTAAAATTCTAAAATTACAGTTTTGTAGCAGGGGGTCTCCTGAGCTGAACAAAGTTTATTTCAGCCTAGGAGACCCCCTACTTCCTGAGTTACAGGCCTAGTTATGGGGTGCCGGTATCCCCGCCATGTTAAAATCCTGTGGGTCACGTGACCGCGGGACTAGAGGGATACGGGCACCTCATAACTGGGCCTGTAACTCGGGAAGTAGGGGGTCTCCAAGGCTGAAATAAACTTTGTTCAGCTCAGGAAACCCCCTGCTCAAAAATGTATGCAGCTTCATTACCTTAGCAATGCCTGCTAAGGCAATGAGGGGTTAAGGCACAGGTGCCAACCCTCTGTGTAAAAAACCTAAAACATGGCCTACACACTACAGTATATTTAAATAAATTACCCCCCCCCATACCACCAAACACACATACTGTAGAGTACATTACACTAATGGGCCAAATAACTATTATCCAGATATTAATAATAGATTATTTGGCCCATTATTAAACACATTAACTACAGTAGCATAATCAAATAAATACAGTTCTACTGTACTTACTACCACCGCAATACAGTACTAGTACATTCTGACACATACTACACTACAGTACTGTATGCCAAGCAATGCTCTAAATAAAATAAATAAATTACCATAAATCAATCCATTCACAAATTGATTACAAAACAATCCAAATCAATTATTGTACACAATTCACTATTCAAATCCTAGAAACAAAACAAGGAATCAGAAATAAATTACCATCAATCAACTAAATCTAACCAACAATAAGCCACTATGAAAAAGCAAGCCTCCCCCCCTGAAATAAACCATAGCAAACACATTTGCACACCAAGCTGCAAAATACAATTAAAAATGATTTTTAAAAAAGCGAGCAAACATGAGCAATACAGGCTTTTATTAGCTCTGTATTATATATATCCATAGGGACATACATAAATACAGAGGCAATAAATGGACATAAAAAAAAATCAATCACATTAAAAAAAAATTCAAAACCTGTAAAAGCTAAATAAAATACATTTCTTTTGTACTTTTGTTACTCTTTTGTTACTCTCGAACCAATCCACGCACAGGAACCCATAAAATAATAAACCATAAAATAATAAACCATAAAAGAATAAACCATAAAAAAATAAACCATAACAGTCCAGGGGTCTGTTTCTTCTATTTGTAATCCATTCCATCTGTGGAGTCTTCATCTGTTTTCTTTATCCGCTCTTCTTCTGTTCCGCGGCCATGCCCCGGCCTTCTTCTTTGAGGGGAAGTCCTCCCCCCACGCCCTCTTTCTAAAATGAGACGACATAGGCTTTTAAAGGCCCATGACGTCACATTTTCGTCATATAGTTCCCACGGCCCTGATTGGGCCGTGAAAACCATGTGCTTTGGCCGATAAAAAAAATGATGACGTCATTTAAAGGCAATGAAAGCACAGCCAATCAGAATGGCTGTGCTTCAATTGCCTTTAAGATAACATTATAAAATGAAAGATGGCCGGCCTCACATGGTACGGTAGCCAATCAGATCGTGGGAAATACATCCCAACTCTGATCGGCTCTAGTACCATGTGACAGGCTTTCAATGACATCACATCCATTCTCCCCCAAGCCTCTGTCACATGGTCTACTAGAGCCAATCAGAGTTGGGATGTATTTCCCACGCTCTGATTGGCTACTGTACCATGTGAGGCTGGCCATCTTTCTTTTTATGACGTCATCTTAAAGGCAATTGAAGCACAGCCATTCTGATTGGCTGTGCTTTCATTGCCTTTAAATGATGTCATAATTTTTTTTTATCGGCCAAACACATGGTTTTCAAGGCCCAATCAGAGCCGTGGGAACCGTATGATGAAAATGTGACGTCAAGGGCCTTTAAAAGCCTATGGGGTAGCGCAAACCCTTAAGAACGCGGACAGCGGGGCAGAATTCCTCAAGCGGGTGGGTGCCTCAGAGCCCTCCCTGAGCCCCTCTAGGCTAATGGCAGCTAGAGATGGCCTCCCAGCCCCCAAATGGAATGGAGCTAGCACCGCTCACACAGAGGTTCGAGCTACAACGTCAGCTGCCAGCTCCCCCTGAAAGGCTTGTATTGGGCACCACTACCTCAAAGACCTGGACTATACCCCCTAAAATGTGGTGATGGGAACTGCCTGACCGAAATAAATCTCCCCACTTGAGCCCTGACAACGGTCAAATACCTGGGTGACCCCCTTCACGACGTGCTCGCAAATCCGGAACGGCGGCCATCTTGTCTTCCTCCTTCCTCCTCCCTCCTTCCTCGCGGAGCGCGGGACAGCCTCTGCCCTTCGCGGGCTTCCCTGATGACGTCAGCGAGTGGCCCAGTCTCCTCACGAGAGTTGGACTCAAGTCCCAGGACCAGCGGCGCACACGGCTGACGTCACGGCGCCGGAAGACACAAGGAAGAGGAGACCAGGGAGCAAAGCACACACCGCTGGGGGTGGCGCAGCGGAGGGATGACTGAGGCTACCTTGCGGCAGCTGGAGGCAGAGATATCAGCTGGCCCGGGGAGGGGGGGGAGGATGGATGGATGGATGATGATGACCTCCAGACAAGGAAGAGTGTGGAGGGGGGATGACCTCCAGACAAGGAGGAAGATGGAGGGGGGAAGAGCGTGGAGAAGGGGAGGAGGGGGGAGGAGAGGGGATGAAGAGGGGATGGAGAGGGGGAGAGGGGATGAAGAAGGGTAGGGGGGGTGAAAGGAGGGGGAGGGGGGATGAAAGGAGGGGGAGGGGGGGATGAAAAGAGGGGGAGGGGGGGATGAAAAGAGGGGGAGGGGGGGATGAAAAGAGGGGGAGGGGGGGATGAAAAGAGGGGGAGGGGGAATGAAAGGAGGGGGGATAAAAGGAGGGGGAGGGGGGGACGAAAGGAGGGGGAGGGGAGACGAAAGGAGGGGGAGGGGTGGGGTGAAAGGAGGGGGAGGGGGGATGAAAGGGGGGGGGTCAGAGGGGATGAAGGGGGGGGGAAGGACATGGAGGATGTAGAGGGGGGGAGGAGGGTACAGGGGAAGGGGAGGAGGGGAAAAGTGGAGGGCAAGGAGGGGAGGAGCTTGGGGCAAGGAGGGGAAGAACGAGAGGCAAGGAGGGAGGAAGCGGGGGGCAAGGAGGGGAGGAGCGAGGGGCAAGGAGGGGAGGAGCAGGGGGCAAGGAGGTGAAGAGCCGGGGGCAAGGAAGGGAAGAGCTGGATAAGGGAAGGAAGACAAAAAGAGGATTATGATAGCAAGGATTAAATCACCTACTATAGATCCTTGCCAGAAGCACCCACAGGGCAATTGATGTAAGGGAGTGGGACATTAAGCATAGGGGCGGGTCACTGCAAATTCCCAGCCAGGGTACAGGTTGTTCTCAATACATCTGTTAATCGTTTAGATAGTTTACACGGTTTAAAACGTTACCCCCAAGAGTTGCGTTCAAGCTTGAGGGGGAAGTTCACTAACGTTGATTTTGTTCTGATCCTCGTTGTAGTTCCCAACCTCTAGCCGAGCAGAAAGATCGCTGCTGCACAGATATACAAACAGGCGCCGGTGGGATTCCCCATTTCGGCACACATGTGTTTCTCTTGTCGGTCCCTGAAGAGAAGGGATCGCTTTCAAGTCCCAGGGAGGACAGCCCCCGGCAGAATAAGATCGTCGGGGCAGCAGCATTCTCCCATGGGCAGAAGAGCCGCACTCGGGGGCCCCCGAGTCGGGCTCTTATTTTATTTTGTTTTTTGTGTTTTTATACGTGTTCTGTTTCTGTGGTTTAACATAAGTTTTTTTCCTTTTGTACTTTCCTGTGTTCTGTCTTGCCTCCCTACCCCCGCCACCCACCCCCCCTCTCCACACGGCTGGAGGGACCAACTGAGATGCGAACAGGAGGCTCTCGCTCTGGTACTGGGTCCAATCATGGTCATGCGCAGTCCAAATGAAGACTCATTGGGTGAGTGGTCGAATAGTAAGTTGCAACTACACACAAACTCTCAGTTATGGCTTTAATATTGATATCCCACAATGTTAAGGGTTTCAACAATCCCACAAAAAGGAAGCTAGCATTCCCGGATTATAAACGAAAACAAGCAGATATCCTACTACTACAGGAGACACATTTTAGTAGACAAAATACACCCAAATTCCTAGATAGAGAGTTCTCCCAGGTTTTCCTATCTTCAGCCTCCGTCAAAAAAAGGGGAGTAGCCATTTTGATTAGAAATACGACCCCGTTCATCCTACAGTCCACCAAAAGAGACACGGAACGGCCGTTACGTAATTATCACTGGCACAATCCGAGGCAAATTTGTCACCTTGGCATCGGTCTATGCCCCTTGCGAGCAGGACGCATCCTTCTTTGATCATTTCTTTAAGATTCTAGATCACACAGCTAAGGGGACCGTCCTGCTAGCGGGCGACTTCAATATGGTCATGCAACCACATATAGACAGATCAGGAGGGACGGGGGCAGATAACAGAAAGGCGGGGCTCTCTCTCCATCGGGGCCTCAAAACTAATCAATTAACTGACATTTGGAGAGAGTTGCACGCGACGGACAGAGACTACACGTTTTACTCCCATCCCCATGGCTCATACAGCAGAATAGATTACTTTTTTGTATCCTGCCAAATGGTTCCTATGGTCTCCCTTGCTGGGATTCACGATATTTCGTGGTCGGACCACGCGCCGATCGAGCTAAGGTGCAATAATATTCAAGCCATTAGACCAGGAGTGAATTGGAAACTCAATGAATCTATACTAAAAATCCCATCGATGAGTGAGGCCATTGGTAATGAAATCAAACAATTTTTCCATCTTAATCTAGGAACAGTCAACTCCCCCCTCACGTTGTGGGAAGCTCATAAAGCAACTCTACGAGGCACACTAATTAATCTTATAGCCAAAAGAAAACAGGAAAGAGATGCCAAAATTGTCACACTCCAATCTAAATTACACTCCCTCTCCTTAAAACACAAAAATAGTCCAGACCCCCAATCCCTCCAAGAAATCAAAGATGCCAAAATTGAATTAAACCTCCTTTTGACCTCAAGAGCTGAGAATTCATTGAGTTGGTCAAAGAGGAAATTTTATGAAAAGGCCAACAGACCGGACACAATGCTGGCGCGTATGCTCAAGGACAGGCAGTCGAAATATAATATCCCTGCCATACGCCTAAAATCCGGGTCCACCTCAGCCAACCCGATGAAAATAGTTGAAGAGGTCGGTTCATTCTATGAATCCTTATATAACGGGGAAAAGGTGGCCCATAATCCTAAAACGAGCGGGGCCTTGCGAGATTTCCTGGCCAGCTCAAATCTAAGGAGATTGACAGCTACGGACAGAGAGGCCCTCGGGGCAGATTTCTCTATCGAGGAGCTCTCACAGGCTATCAAGGAGCTGAAACCATCAAAAGCTCCTGGGCCGGATGGCTTTTTTGGGGTTATATTACAAACAAATTGTCAAACTGCTCGCCCCCAGGCTGCTCCAGGTGTTTAACGCAATTTTAGCAGGAGCTCCCATCCACAGAGAAATGCTGCAGGCGTCCATATCTCTAATCTATAAGCCTGGTAAGGATCCGCTGGACTGTAAAAGCTACAGGCCAATCTCACTAATTAACACAGACATCAAACTGTACGCCAAATTACTGGCCAACAGAATTTGCCCTATCCTACCCAGACTTGTACACCCAGATCAAGTCGGATTTATTAAAGGCAGGCAGGCAGCGGATAACACCCAACGATTTATTGATCTGATAGAATTGGCTAATAAAACAAATACCCAAAGTATGTTACTAAGTCTGGATGCTGAAAAAGCTTTTGATAGGATAGACTGGCCTTATATGAAAGAGACGCTTGCGGCATTCGGCTTTGGAGATCAGATGAGTGAGGCGATTTTGGCGCTCTACTCAGGCCCTACCGCCAGGGTCATACATCAGGGATACCCCTCTCTGCCATTCCAAATAAAGAGTGGCACGAGACAGGGTTGCCCACTCTCGCCCCTCTTATTCGCCCTATGCATTGAACCACTGGCGGCATTGAGCGCTTATGCACAATCTCACAAAGCGGCCCTGTACGCAGATGACATCCTCTTGATTGTTACAAAACCCCTCACCTCCCTGCCAATATTTTTGACCTGTTAGACAGATTCTCGAGGATCTCAGGGTTCAAAATCAATCAGTCCAAATCTGAGGCGCTGAGAATCAACCTTCCTAGATATACTGAGAAATGACTTCAACTGAATTTCAAATTCAATTGGCAAAAGAAGAGTATCAAATACCTGGGAGTCCACATCACTAAAGATATTACTAGCATTTATAAAGCAAATTATCCCAATCTGATTCGGACTCTAAAATCTGATCTAAGTAGATGGACCTCCCAGAGAATTTCCTGGATAGGCAGGATACATAGCGTTAAAATGAACTTACTCCCCCATATCCTGTACCTTTTCCAAACACTGCCTATACCTCTCAAATTGAAGGATCTACTCTCACTTCAATCTGAGATATCTAATTTCATAGGGGGAGGGAAAAAACAGAGAGTAAACAAATTGAATATGAAAAGACCTGTTCTAGCGGGCGGGCTAGCGGTGCCCTGTCTGTTATCATACTACAAAGCGGCACAATTAAGCCAAATTGTCCAATGGCAATCCAACCCAAATTCGAAATGCTGGGTGGAGCTAGAAAGCGCGGCATGTACCCCATTGGAACTCCGCAACTTTATTTGGATGCCCAAAACAGTGCGCAAATTCGCTACCATGCCGCTTTCCTCGATGACCAACTCACTGACAGTTTGGGAGGCAAATAAGACGAGGCATTCCCTCACATCAAAACATACCATGATGACCCCCTTATGGAACAATCCTCAGTTCGCTCCGGGCCTAATAGGTAGTAATGTCTCAATTTGGAAGCAAAAAGGTTATAAACAATTTATAGACCTGGAGGGTTATGACCGGAAGGTCAAAACGTTCGATCACATCAGAGAAGAAAAAGATATGCCCCACTCCGAATTTTTTAGATATCTCCAGGTTAGAGCGTTTTACAATAAATCAGCTCCTTATCCCCCATTAACTTCATTCGAAAAGCTCTGTCTGGCAGAAACAGACACTAAGGGACTTATCTCACAGTTATACGGGGAGGTGGTCGGTTCTGCTGTACAGGGACAACAAACACCCTCCTTCAGATCCCAATGGGAAAAGGATCTCGGAGAGACCCTTGAGGATGAGGAGTGGACGGCCATCTTTTTAGCCACAGCAAAGAGCTCCATTTGCTCCACTCTCAAGGAGAATGCATATAAAGTCCTTATGAGATGATATCTCACTCCACTGAGATTATCAAGGTTCGTGCCAGGTTCCTCCCCACTGTGCCCGAGACAGTGCGGGGGAACGGCAGACCTGTTACATATGCTGTGGTCCTGCCCGTGGATCTCCCCATTGTGGGAATCAATCAGGAATTGGATACAGAGGATCTTCGACCTAGAAATACCACCGGACCCATGGCTATTCCTTTTGAACAGACCATTAACGGGCCTTACCAAAGCAAGTAATAAACTAATTGCACATTTTGCACTAGCCACGCGGTGCGAGATCACAGCATTATGGAAACGCCCCGACATCCCAAATATCCCAAAGATTCGGAATCGAATGTGGTTTATCTGCCAGATGGAGAAGTTAACGAGTTTAGTTAACGACACTGGCACCAACTTTCTAAAAGTCTGGATGCCTTGGCTGGCCCAGACGGATATCCCAGGAGTCGAGAGAGAATCAATTTGGCTATGATAGAAACAGATGCGTTCTCCTCGGGAGGGGGTAACTACCCCCAACCTTGAGTCACAGGTCCAGGTCCTATTGCACCCCCGAATCACCACAGGGACATCAAAAGTCGACCCGCTTACAATGCGCTTGACCACAGCCTAGATTGCTACATTTGAAGACTGGGGTTGGGCCACAGCTGCCAGCCATGATGCCTCCCCCCTCTCCCTTCCCTCCCCACCTCCTTCCCCCTCCCCCCTCCCTCTTTTTTTTATTTTTTTATCCCTTTTTCTTTTTTTCCATTTCGTTTCGTGTGTGTATATGATCAATGACATATCTTAAATAATCAACGACATCCAAAAACTTGTTCAGTTAATCTGTAAGACTATGGTACGCCGTCCGGTCCAGTAGGGCTCGAAAAAACCGGGCGGATGCATCCAATATATGTTATAAGTTTATATTTCATGTAGACATACTACAATTTGTATGTCTTGTTCTGTTGTATATTACATCTGTAAAACTCAATAAAAATTTAAGTTATAAAAAAAAAAAAAGCCTATGTCGTCTCATTTTAGAGCTGGGGCGTGGCCGCGGAACAGAAGAAGAGCGGATAAAGAATACAGATGAAGAGTCCACAGACGGAATGGATTACAAATAGAAGACACAGACCCCTGGATTGTTATGGTTTATTTTTTTATGGTTTATTTTTTTATGGTTTATTTTTTTATGGTTTATTATTTTATGGGTTCCTGTGCGTGGATTGGTTCGAGACTAAGCAGTATCAACGGGAGTCGGTGAGAGGGACAAGTAATGGTAAGTTTACAAAAGAAATGTATTTTATTTAGCTTTTACAGGTTTTGAATTTTTTTTTAATGTGATTGATTTTTTTTAATGTCCATGTATTGCCTCTGTATTTATGTATGTCCCTATGGATATACATAATACAGAGATAATAAAAGCTTGTATTGCTCATGTTTGCTTGCTTTTTTTTGATGCATTTTTAACTGTATTTTGCAGCTTGGTGTGCAAATGTGTTTGCTATGGTTTATTTCAGGGAGGGGGGGCTTGCTTTTTCTTAGTGGCTTATTGTTGGTTAGATTTAGTTGATTGATGGTAATTTATTTCTGATTCCTTGTTTTGTTTCTAGGATTTGAATAGTGAATTGTGTACAGTAATTGATTTGGATTGTATTGTAATCGATTTGTGAATGGATTGATTTATGGTAATTTATTTATTTTATTTTATTTAGAGCATTGCTTGGCATACAGTACTGTAGTGTAGTATGTGTCAGAATGTACTAGTACTGTATTGCGGTGGTAGTAAGTACAGTAGAACTGTATTTATTTGATTATGCTACTGTAGTTAATGTGTTTAATAATGGGCCAAATAATCTATTATCCATATCTGGATAATAGTTATTTGGCCCATTAATGTAATGTACTGTACAGTATGTGTGTTTGGTGGTACGGGGGGGGGGTAATTTATTTAAATGTACTGTACTGTGTAGACCAGGTTTTTTACAGGGTTGGCACCTGTGCCTTAACCCCTTCATTGCCTTAGCGGGAATTGCTTAGGTAATGAAGCTGCTTACATTTTTAATTTTTATTTATTGTGTGCGTGAGCAGGGGGTCTTCCGAGCTAAACAAAGTTTATTTCAGCCTTGGAGACCCCCTACTTCCCGAGTTACAGGCCCAGTTATGGGGTGCCCGTATCCCTCTAGTCCCGCGGTTACGTGACCCACAGGATTTTAACATGGCGGGGATACCGGCACCCCATAACTGGGCCTGTAACTCGGGAAGTAGGGGGTCTCCAAGGCTGAAAAAAACTTTGTTCAGCTCAGGAGACCCCCTGCTCAAGCACACTATGAATAAAAATAAAATGTAAGCAGCTTCATTACCTTAGCAGCTACCCGCTAAGGTAATGGTTTTTTATTTAGATGGGGGGGGGGTTGATAGTAGTGTGGGGGAGCAGGGGGTCTTCTGAGCTAAAGAAAGTTTATTTCAGCCTTGAAGACCTCCTACTTCCTGAGTTACAGGCCCAGTTATGGTGTGCCCGTATCCCTCTAGTCCCGTGGTCACGTGACCCACAGAATTTAACATGGTGGGGATACCGGCACCCCATAACTGGGCCTGTAACTCGGGAAGTAGGGGGTCTCCAAGGCTGAAATAAACTTTGGTCAGCTCAGGAGACCCCCTGCTACAAAACTGTAATTTTAGAATTTTAATAAAACCCCCGCGATCGCATGTGAGAGCCGCGCAGTAAGAGGGACTGATTCAGACTCTCTTTCTGCGCGTCTATTACACACAGGCAGACGCCGGTAGCATTCACACAGCAGGGGTCCCTACTTTGGGAAGCTAATGTTCAAAAAAATTACGCGCCAAAACCGGGGAGAATTAGGGGCTTATATCGTTCTCCAATTCGTGAGCCGTTCGAATAACGGCCGCTGCATCAGTAAGTACTGGGCTACCGTGACACACTGTCTCTCCCGTAGTCTGCATTTTAGTTGACAGATGACAGATGGTCTGCTACACCTTTAGTTGACAGCTGATGAAGCTGGAAAAATTTTTTGTACACGCAGGCATGCTGGTACCTGTATGTGAAATTAGGCTCAGGCTGGAAATTTTGCAGGTATTCCGGCAGGGACAGGTAGGAAGGATTGCCGTTCACCAGATTTTCACTGACGGTCTGACCATTATTGTAAACCGGTGCTGGTGCCGGTGCTGGTGCCAGCACATTACTGGATTGGGATTGACGAATCTTATATGGATTAAACCCGACCTTTCTCCTTTCGCAGTTGCCATGATCAAACATACTGTAAAAATCTGGGACCACACCCCAATACCCTCTTCTATCTCTGGGTGAAGGGTCGATGCGAAAAAAAAACACTGATCGTTACTTAAGGTTTATCTTATCCCATGAACATCAGGTAAAGATTTGTAAGAATCATAGTTCGAAATGAAATATTCATATATTTCTGCTACAGTCGCCATGTTATCTGCTAAAGCATTAATTGCAGAACATATTAAAAATCCATAACTAAAGTCAAGCTTTTATACATGTATGGTGTACACATGGTGTCCAGTCCAGTCAGCAATTGTGCAAAGATACTGTAGGAATGTAGAAAAAAGAACAGAGCATTGAGATTTATAAGTTATTATTATGAAACGCCTACATTTGATAACGTCTTCAGTGTCTTCAAGGACCAAGGTCGATTCACAATGGACCACTGTGGTAGACTTGGTTTTTATCTGGTTTTTAAACACCTGCAAATTGACACAGTAGCACAGTACTGTACACATTACAATTCATCAATTTCTGAAATCCGAAACCATTACTATTAAACAGAACCACCGCGGTAAAAACAAAGGTGCCTGGTGGCGTGAATGCCGCGTGAATACCGCATGGAGTACATGCAGCGCAAACGAAAACGGCTCCGTGATTTGTTCAAATAACGGCCGTGCATCTGTATGTTTCAAGATATTGTACTACACTCACAGAATCATGTTCAGCAAGAGAGCAAGAGCCCACTTCACTGAAAATCCAGTCAATCACAGCAGATTAATGCAAAACTATTAAGTAAATCCTTTTTTTAATTTTTAATATATAATAGTAAAGCATCAACACACAGTCTAACCAACCCACAGCTAAATCCTGCAAATATGGACTTCTAATTATTAATCTGTTATGCGGATTGCCAGTGATAGAAAATAAAGGTGGATTGACATTTGTAAAACTGATGTGTGAAAATGTTTTTGACTTCCCAACAAATTCCTTAAAGCCTGGCAGCAACATAAGCAACTTAACAAACCTGCATTGCTGTTATACACTGCCGACACAGTTTATCCGAGTGCGGCTCATTCCGCAAGCCGGGAAATGTCCCGGCTTGCGAGCCGCACTCCCTCAGCGTGCCGCGCATCACCGATGCGCGGTCACGCATCATCGGGTGCCAGCGCCCCCTGCACACGCGTCCAGGGCTCCCCGAGGGAGCCCTGGTGTCCCGCGATCGCGGGACGGCGGCAGGGGGTTCCGGGGGACCCGGCGGACCCGGCAGCGGTAGGGAGAGCGCCCCGATCGGAGGGCGCTCTTCCACTGCTTCGGCGCGCGCCCGTCACCCTGCGGCGCGCGCCAGGATACTGCTGCGGCCAAGAACGGGCAAATGCTCGAATAAACATGGCCGCAGCAGTATAATATAAATGTTAAAATTTTATAATATACCTGTATAAAGAGATGCGTTTAGAAGATTGTACAGTAAGACTTGACATTAGTGTGGCTTTACAACCACAACAATATAATTTTTACATGAACCAGGTGTTCCTATAGCATGCCAGTCCTATTAAACCTTTAGCTCTGTGAGCTTTCCTTTCATTTTCTGACTGACAATCATAGTGCAGGTATTTCATAATAACATATAGATTCATAATGTTTTTCTTGATTCTGTTATTAGGATAAATCATACATTTATAAGAATAATATTTGTGTAAGTAGATTTTCCCGAACAGAAATGTGCGGTATGTAAAACAAACTCTATTCAAACTATGTTGTTAGTGAAACTTCAAATGCTGAACTGAAATCGGAAAATCATTTTAAAACTTCTTGCGGAATATGCATAACAACTACTATACACAGAATCGTACATCTCATACTTTATTCTGTGACTAATACAATGACAAGGGCACTGAAAGAGAGGCAAGGACAGGGAAAAAAGAACAGATTGCAATCTAGTTGGGAAAATACCCCAAGGCAAGGGTGACCACATGTCATAAGCAATGTGATACAGCATGCCACGAGAACTGGAACATGTGGACTTTTAAATCATAATTTAACTTTGTTTTCAGTAGGAACAAAATGCATGTACAGTATTTGTTGAAAGTGAACTTTGTAAAATTGGTTCAGAATTTTAACAATGAAATACATCAGCCAATAGAGAATTCATATGAGCTGCAGTCCTCAAAGATAGATTAAACCAGCTTGCAGCAGCAATAGCAGAAGGTACAAGATACAAAACAGGTAGAGAAAGTGGTGGAGGAGGAAAGGTAAGAGGTTCATGCAGCCTGAATCCCACAAATATTAAAATCCTGTGGTGCACACTTAGGCAGAGACTTGTGCAAACTATTTGTGTACATTCACAGATACTCTACATACCATAACACAAATTTGTCACACAAATGTAATTAGTTTTTCCCTGTTCATAGAAAAACACAAACTAAAACCATAGGAGAAAGATGAAGAAGAAAAGAAGAGAAGAAAATGAGAAGGGGTGGTGGAGGAGAAGGTACTGCAAGAGGAAAAGTTAATCAAGATTTAACAGAAAGAAAGCTTCCATGACAATGAATCTCTGACACCCATAGGAACATCAAAATGACCGAAACATGTTTATGTTTTTACTTGTGGGAAGGGATGAATTGCTTCATGGAGGCCAGAGAAGAAGGGAAAAAGTTGCACTGAGGAGTAGAGCTGCATGGAATTTTAGCAAAAAGTCTAATCTGTTGGGAATTTGCATATTCCTTTCATCCATGGTTTCCTCAGATTTGTTTCTCTCTCGGATTTGAATTTGCATAAACATTTTTCCCATCTGTATTTATTACCTATATACGCAACATTTAGACTTTTCATTTAATTCCTTTCTGACCACCATGTGTAAGTCAGACAGGGGGACCAAGGCAAAAAGCCCTGCTTAATTTTTTCTATTGCAAGCACTTGATTAATGGTTATACAATATAACAAACATTAAGTTTTAAATTTGCCCACACTCGTTCAGCTGCCTATATATAATATACTTCCCTACTTCTTCCAACTTGCCACCCAAGTCCTCCCAATCAGACAAAACAGATAAAACAGATACAAATGAGGCAACCATGGACAAAACACTTTCTGAATCAAACATAGAAGCCTTGACAAAAATGTAGACCTACTAGACATTATCTAAAATAACCTCCTTAGACTGCTGCTACTCAAGTGCGCAGACCTCCCGAACAAGACAAATCAAGGCAAAAATACATAATTTTCAGGGCAAGATGACAATGTTGAGAGTATATAGGAAACTTAGAGAACTTGTATACCAAGTTGCTTCCTTTTTCAAGATTACTCAGCTTAACTGGCAAAAAAAGGAAATAATTTACTCCAGTTTGTGTTGCACTAAATTTATGCTTGCCTATTTGACCATCCTTATAGTGTCTGCTGAAAAGTGCAGCCGTATCTATGAGTCTCCCAAGGATTATGAGGTTTTGCGCAAATCCGTACCGGGTTTTCAGAGTCCACTCGAGGATTTTGCTCTAGCACGCCATCTGTGGCAGGATTCTCCATTGTTGCTCCTGGCAGCTTCCTTTAAAAGGACAGCCCTGTAAGCAGGAAGTTGCTGAGAAAAGTTTTCAGTTTATGCTGTGTACAAGCAACGCCTTTTTGATTGTCTTTCCAGTTACCAGACCCAGCTACGTACCATGACCATCCCCGTCTTTTGCCTGTCTCGACCTCTGCATCCGCACGACTATGGAACTCTGCCGCCAGCCCTGACCTTCGGCCTACATCTGACTACTTTTTCAGGACTCTGTCACTCGGCTCAGATCGGTTCTTTCACACTCTTACCTCAGCCCTGCGGGTCGTTTCCTGTTTGAGACGAGCATCTTTACAAGGATGCCATGGGAATAATTGGAGCGCTCGTGGAGAAGAGGGAATTTCATCAGGGGATACCCTGGCATAGTTTTACAATATTTCTGATTATTATTAGACATTAAATGTTACAGTTGAATTAGCATTGCTGTCTCAGCTATGTTGTCACTAAGAGAGAGATTCACTAGCATCTGTTGCAGGGTAATGAATCCGATCCAGCATTAACTGCCATTGACTTGAATCTGGTACGTTAATCCTCAACAGACCTTGGATGTATGTATGTCTGTCTTTATTTATATAGCGCCAAATGTGTGCTCAGCGCTTCACAAAGAATACAGTACTGGGAATTATAATAATACAATAAGCGCATCAAAATCATACAATAGGAAAGGAAAACCCTGCCCTGAAGAGCTTACAGTCTAAGTGATATGATGGGAGACATACAGAGTCAGCAGGTGAGGGAATAAATGCTGTAGATGGCAGTGCATGGAGACAGTGGGTGGTAGGAGTGACTGTGGGTGTGGGACAATAGCCATAAGTGCAGGCTATTGGGATGCTTGATTTGTGGAGCGAGTTTTAAGGTTAGTATTTAATCAGAAGGTTAACACCATTTGCAGGGGAAGAGATGGCAGGGAGGCATGGGTGAGATCAGGTGTGTTTGTCTGGGTTGAGGATTACAGAGGCGCCAGCCTTTATTCTAAAACTTCGCCCGACGTATCGCTTTGAATACCGGGGTCATGACGCGCTATATTTTCCAACCGTATAGCAATTGTCTCGGGTTTCTATCGGGTGCAGAAAATTGCATTTTAGCGTTGTCTGCAATACCGTATAGAAACTCTGTCTTAAAAGTCTAATAGCAATTCAACCTACTGTACAGCAGTACAGTTCTACCCCAAATTAAAACCGAAACCATTATAATTAAACAGATCAAATGTGTGTGCCGAGCGGCGCGAATGCGGCATGAACAAGGGGGATGCACAATTTATAGCGCGTGAAATACAGCAGATCAAATGACAATGGCTCCAAGAAGTTTTAGAATAAAGGCTGGCGCAGCAGTAGGAGAGATCCCCAACAGCAGGAAGCAGTAGATAGATAGTGTGAATAGAGGATTTGTGTGGGTGCTTTTTATTGAGGTTGTAAAGAAGTTGTTGGGAGAGGTGTGTATAAATAATGGTGCAGTGTATGGGCACATGCATACTGTAGGTGGAGGGGAGGAGAGATGAAGAAATGTGGACAGAAGGGGAGTGGGGGAGTGTGAGAGAACAGAAACATTTACAAAGGAGTGAGGAAACAGCTGAACAGAAAAAGCAATAGGGAGGGCGTTTTGAGATGCAGGAGGAGATACTTCCCAAGTATTGGATGATAGGAAGAGTACAAATAATCACAGGATTTAGAAAGTCAATTTCTCACATTTGCAAAGTTGTTGTTGTAGTGCAGAGTCCAGATCGTCATGTAGCCTTCACCTCCAAATCTAACTCCAAAATTAACTCCACAGACACTTTATACAGTATGTGACACTTCAGATGTTACACACAGACCTTCGTGAATATCTCCCAAAATGGTAGGGCTGAGTCCATTTATAATCAAATTACTTTAAAAAATGGTCTGTCATACTGTAACTTCCACCTATACAACCTAAAATACTTCTCTCTCCGTCAGGGGGATATTCTGTCTAACAAAATAATTGTATATAATTTAAATATGTTCTTTAACTGTAAATTAATAGGAGGCATGTCTTTACTCAAAAAATAAATAATGATGGGGATATTCTAGTAAAGTAATTGCAAGAGGTGCATAACCATGCGGAAAGTGAACTTTTTCTGTAAGCTCTTCTCGCAATGTCCAAACCATGCAAAAAAAAAAAAACACATGTAGAATTGGTTTCATTCTGGCTCTGGCTCTCATCATTTTTGCAAACTTACTGGAATGCTAGTAGCACCATTTATCACAGGAGACCAGACGTCTTACACAGGGACCACAGCACAAGTCAGAGTACGGAGTTAAATAAGCAAGGGTTTATTCTGACAAGAGTCCGCAGGAAACATCACAAGCATAGATTCGCAGTTCAAAAAAAGCAGAAGAAAAAGTGTGTTAAACATTAACCACAATCAGTTACAGCAACTACTGGGATAACAGGTGAATCCTAACTCCCTAGGTCCTAGATACCAGCTGAAATAGCTTACACAGAATGTCTCCCACAAACCAGACCTTTCTTGTGGTTACAAAGTCTTTCAATCACCACTGGCACTTGTTGTTTTTCCCCTTCCAT
The DNA here is from genome assembly GCF_040206685.1 of Ascaphus truei. Lineage (NCBI taxonomy): Eukaryota > Metazoa > Chordata > Amphibia > Anura > Ascaphidae > Ascaphus > Ascaphus truei. The sequence continues at coordinate 200,396,412 of NC_134486.1, read as the reverse complement.
TCGAATGAATCAAAGAACGGCGCTAAACCACGGTGGGAAGGACAAAATTAGCCAATCACAGTTGAGGGGGGTGGGGGCGGGGATACAGGTCTGGATGTTTGTCAATCCTGATGCCAGAGTGAGTGGGAGATACGGATTAGCAAATAAGAACAGCGCCTATGACAGCTATTGCCTGACGAGATTATCCGAGCTGGAATTTCACAAGTCTGGTTTGATTGGCGCTGATTTTGCGGTGAAGAAACAGCCCCCGTTTTGGACTGTGTGCAATCCCAGCATACAAAATCTTTGTACACAACCCCTGAACAATGGCCTTTGTTTCGCACCCTTCCAAACCTGGAAATGGGGGCCTACATACCCATACTGTACATTAGCATCCCCTCCCCCAGCATAGAAAATGGATTTTCAACAGGGGGCATGGCTCTCAGGATCAAAGTCTCTGGCCTGCTAATCTATGTTCACCATGGTGGTACTGCAGCCCCACATGTCTAAAGGTACTACAGACCTGGTACAACTGCTTTCTCATACAGTATACCAATAAAGTGTACATTTTTACAATGTCTTGGCAATATACATACTGTAGACAATACATGGGCACAACCCCAGTGCCCAACAATGACCCCTGGGTTACCCATAGTAATCCTGACAAGAATGAACAGCAGGATGGGCTTGACCTATATTTTTAACAACCCTGTGGCCCATTTTGTCACACCGTTAACGCAAAAAAAGAAAATCTAAAAAAAAATTATATGAAGCACTTTATGTTGAACATATTTTGGTCAAAATTATTTTTTTTCCGGAAAAATCTAATACAAATTCAATTTGTATTGTGAAACATTTATTTCATAATTTATTTTTCAGTATTTCATTTTTAAAAAATTATTTTTAACCGCTTTTGGGTTTTGTTAGTGACATTATATTAATTCTACTTCAAAACAAAACAGTTAGTTTTCAAATGTTATTCAGCTACTTATAACCATGTCAAACCTCACAAGTCTGACAAGGACAAACCCACAGCTACTGGAATATCCCACACAAAGAGAAGGCAAATAATTTCACATTTAAAAAGACAACATGGACATTGCTTTTGTTTAAGATTTGACAGCTAGAACATTTAAAACCAAGGAAAAACTGGATGTAGTCTTCTTATTTTTATAGCATAAATTCAGGGG